>NC_066363.1:117309738-117644425 GCF_013377495.2 Cygnus atratus | reverse complement strand
ATTAGCATTTCAAATGAACAATAAGAATAATAAATTGCTTTTCACTAGTCTAACAGCTTTCTAGGTTCTTACATGCCTTAAAATTATTAATTAATAAAATATGATGATAACTCTAGAAGGCAACACATTTTTTTTAATAGTAAAGAAACACTCTACATATCTCAATACACCACTTACGTTGTTCTAACTTAAAGAAAGTCCTGCTCCATTGATTCTAATTATGTGCTTAAAACAAAATCTAACTGAAAATCTACGTCAGATGTAGACTTGTCTATTAATATTTTACGTAATTTAGCCTTCCCTTCTTTATTTACAGGGGTAGCATTCTACAATTGAGTTTGCATTGGTTTTGCAGCTTCACAAAACAATGCCATCTCCAAGTTTTCACAAACAAAACTCAATTCTGATGAAAATCTACCTAGTTTAATATCAAGATTAAATAACATCCTGTTAGCTTGTAATTTTATTATCACATTTGTTAGCTACATTATACTAAATAGAGTTAGAGCTCCTAGGATCTTTAAACACAGGATTCGGAGGAGTGTTTCAGAAGCTACTTCCTGGAACAGAACAAAAGTAGTTATCATTTTACTGAAAAACTCAGAACTGCTGCCAAGCTGTCAGCATTTTCCATGCCTGTAACTCAAAATTCCTCGTCCACATGTGTGTTCACTGACCGGAAAAGAGAGCTAAGAGTTTTGGCAAAAATCTTTTTTCCTATGAGATCTATGCAGTGGAACAGAAAAGCAGTATTTTATAGGCTTTCATTAAAGATATATAAACATTTCTCATTAAACAGCAGTATGATCTTCTTGAGATCACCAACATCATCTTAAGTGAGATTAGAAGTGAAGAATGACCTTGTAAGCACATACCAACAGTAAATAAACAGGAAAAGAAGGTACAGAATCCTATGTAATCATTAATTGTACACAAGCAGAAAACAAGAACTCTGCTTTTACAGTAGATGGAACAGACACCAAGGTACTATATATCTACATGGAACAACATGGAAAAAAGCTGACCCAAGGCAGAGGAGAAAGCAGTAGTTGGAAAAACAGGAATAGACCTGAAGAGAAATCTACAATAGCACAGTAACATGCAAAACTGTAGAGAAAAAAAAAAAAAGGAGAAAAATGTTAAGATATAATTCTAAAAATGCAACAATGAAATATAAAAATATGAACAATACATTGGTAACAACTTTATAGATCAATCTGTAAACATTTAAAGCCATAGTATCCTCAAGGCTATACTCTTACTTTAGCGGTCATTAGTAATAACATCCCACGTTGACCTAAGAGTCATAAGAAATTTTTTTATGCATTGAATATTTTCTTACATTTTCAAACACAGAGATTTCACATCCTCTTTTTGTTAACGCTTTACTTTTTTGTTATTGGTATTTCTTTGGATTAATTGACATGAGCAGTCAAAACTTTACACTCATTCTAAAAACATACAGGTCACTTCATCTCCACTCTGAACTAGCAGCATTAACCAGCAGCCTTGCTCAGTTGCTAGTAATTCCTGTCACATGACATTCAAAACTTGACACCTTATTTCAGTTCCTCATGTAACTGGAGAGGGGTGGCAGTATAGGAGAGCAGCAGAATGCCTGGTTAGTCAGAAATCCTAGTTCCTCTGCAGCTGTGCTAGAGATTGAGTGTGGTAAATGCAGCTGTATTGTGTAGACTGCTAACACTGACTCTAATGAGCAAGAGCACCTGTCACTTTGCTTGTTCTCACTCCAAAATGTTACTATTCCTATACCATATGCCTAAAAGCAGAAACACCTAAATTTCTACTTGTAAAAATTATATTCCTAGGATTGGTTTATTTCAAAGTACTGCATTTCTCAATATCTCAATAAATGAATAAACATAATAATAAAAAAATACAAACTCAAGGTCAGTACAGATTTTAATTCCCACAAGTCTTGGCAAAGAACACATTCTGTGGTTTCACAATAGCTGCGGTTTCCAGCTGCAAGCTTCAGTCAAACACTGATCAATGCTTTGGGTTTTCCAAATCTTTCCTGGTTTTCAATATTTGTCTTTGTGGGGAAAAAAATAAAACCAAAGAGAAGACTTTAAATAAATACAGAAATAAATAGAAAGCAGAAAAAAAACCAAACCCTTATGTTTACTATTTTAAGCTTTTCACTTTTTTTTCCACAAATTTTTATAATCCTTAGTATTCCTAATATTAATTGAACTTGTTTTACCTACACCAAAATATATGAAAAGAAAAAATTCAAACTCTCAAAACAGAATGATTCAAGGTAACAGATTTAAAATACACTTTCAGTAAGTCTCCAAAATTCTACAATGTGCAGCAAGCAAGGGAAATAAGATAAATTCATCTGACTGCTCGTGCAACTCGGGTTTAAGTGACATGTTCTGAATTTACGCTTATACTTAAAAATGAATAATAGCTTTATAATTTAAGAAAAAAAAATCAAGAAAAACATTTTATTGTGCAAATCTTGTAAGCTGAAAAATACTTAATGCAACTAATTTTTAGTAAATATGGGCACTGTATAGAGTTGTAAACCTTTCAATGTAGTTGATTTCACAGTAGCAAAAGGACAAGGTTAAAGGTAATAGGTTCTTATCTTTACAAGAAAAAGAAGAATGGCTGTGTGATTAGTAATGTCAGAAATCAGATCTGGCTTCAGTTCAATAGTTTAACTCAGTCTTACTTTCTGACCTTGGAAAAGGTGTTTATAGATGAAAGCCTCTTACCTATCCAAAAAACAATTACAGTCCATAGGTTAACTTCAAATCCATTTGTATCAAACTCTGTTAAATCCTTAGAGAAATGCTATACCACTTGGAGAGCTCTACAAATTCACAAAAACACGCATTCATTTTTTTATTAGTATAGAAAGTACAAATGATCTTCACATAAATCTCCTGAAAACATCCTTAATATAAAAATGCTAGAAGAAATTATGAGACATTTAATTAAATAATGCATGACTACATAGCAGCATAAAATTAGATTACTCAAAATGAATGAGAATCATTTCTATCTTTTCATCAGTGAGTTAAATGTATTTCAGAAAATCTATGACTCTTCAACAGAACCTATAAGAAAATTATTTTAAAACAAATTGTCCTGGTAACAAAAGTTAGCATTTTGCCAGCTGCTCACAGTTCATTTTCAGTCTTTTAGGAAAACAGCAGGTGATTCAAACCATTCATCTTGTCAAATGGCACATTGTCATCATTGGTTTATGGATCTTACATGCAGATACACTATAAAAAAAAACCTCTTGCCTGAGTACAATTAGCAAACATATAGAATCTGTTAAAAAAAAAAAAAAAAAAGAAAAAGGTTCCTTCAAAAGGTAAACTACTTTTCTGGATAAAAACACAGTAACCTTTTACTTGAGTTTCAAATATTCACAAAAGGTGATAGAAACTGTAAGGATGAACTGCAAAACAAACAAACAAAAATGATTCTGGAACAGTAAAGATTAAAACTTTTCCCAGGAATTAGCCTACTGAAGATTTGTGTTTCAAACCAGACAACCTGTATCTTGGGGAACCCCCCTCCTGTCCTAATTTTCAGCAAGGACAATATCAGGCAATCCTTGTTAGTCTGGTCTATTTACGTATACATCTAAAAAGACTGGGTTTCACCTTATCACACATTGTCATCTTGAACATCATATAGTAAAATTTTGTAAGTAAAATTTCCTGCAATTCAAGGAATACATTTAAAAGGAAATAAAAAATAAAAATTATTCTGCTATCAATACCAATGAAGTTCACATGTGGTATAGTTCAGCTGTTTTCAGGGGATTTCTTTTTCAAATGAAACGAGTAAAAGTCCTGACTGTACTGTACCACAAGTGATGGCTATAGAAATTTGTGATGATTGTAAGAAAGCTATGTGTTGGCAGCACCACAATTATAAACAGATGTTGTGTGAGAGTCTACTACTTTAGGGGAAAGAAAAATGTACCTGACCTAACAGTCACTGGTCTCATCTTACAGTTTTCTCACACACAGTCTCAGGATATCTTCAGCACACACACTAGTCAAAAGCCAGATATACACTTCCCATAATATCAAAACTTTCCACAGGCAAGGATTTCATTTGCATTTGTAAAGTAACTGTCTTCTAGACTTTTGAGTTTCACAAAATATTCTCATCTCACTTGTTCATTTGCACTGGAGTTCATATCTATATCAGATACCCACTAGTAGCATAATAGTGAACCCACAATGTTTCTATTTCCTGGAAAGCAAGTCTTTCATGTTGTATACATAAAGAAATGTCTGTAATACTTGGTGCAACTGATACTGAAATTTAGATCTAATCTGTGGTTGTTTGAACTATCTTTCTTTGATGTTTTATGGAGTTGCTTCAGGCATGACTGATGTAGGATCCTCATGAACACCATTATTCTGTTCAACCTACTAAAGAAACAGATGCTTTCTTTTTTAGTTTAACACTGTTTTAATGCTATGCTGCTTATAATCTTTTACATATTTTATTTTCTTACTCCAAACTGCATGCAGTGATAGGAGAGACAAGGTTGCTTTGCCCCTCTTCAGTTTGGGGAAATTACAATTTTTTTCCACTAAAAAGGAAGTGTTCTATATTAAGAACTAGCTCCTTATTCCATGTACTCACATTAAGCAGCACCTCATTCCTAAGGGCTCATTGCTTCACTTAAATTATTCTGCAGAATGCAGATCAGGATACCCCGGGAAAGTTAAGTGCCTGTTTAAAGTGTTTCGTACACAGAGGAGCATGCAAATTGATTCAGACTCAACACACAGAAGAGGCACTGTTCTAAACTAGAAATAAAGTAACACTCTTTCGTTCCTAAACAGTGAAGTAAAACCCTGTAATCAAATTATCTGAAGATTATTTTTAAAAGATTAAAAAGGTGTTTTACTGTAGCTACTTGTCTGTAAAGTTTATCACTATTGTTCCTCAGTTACAAATTTTATTTTTATTCTTTAGAGTTTATTCAATGAGGTATTCAATATTATTTTCTAATGAAACCACTCGGTCTGTCAAAAGTATGTTAAAGTAAAATAGATGTGGTCCATCATTTAGAATGACATCAAGAACAAAGAAAAATCAACAAAGCAAAGTAAAAGGAGCAAGAAAAACAAGCAAGCAAACAAACAAAAAGAAGCCTAATAACAGCAAGAAAAAAAAATGAAGAAAAAATGCAAAAAAGTAAGCCTGTGGGACTTGTCTGACCATGCTATACAATCACAACAAATAATTCCAGATGATTTAAATAGTTTGTGACAAAAGGACAGTTAACTATCTATGAAATGCCAATCATCCTTAGCTAGAATGAACTTATTGATTCAAGACCTAGTCTTAATCCCAGAGGAAATCAGGGTAAAGAGCTCCAGAGTTTCTGGCCTAACAATGAATACTGCCAATAGAAAAGGAACTCCTCATCACCATATTAATATCAATCAGTTAATGAGTTATGCATCCAATATGCAAATACAGTAGGGGGTGTGTAATCAGTGAAGCAAATTCACTATTTTCAACAGTTCTGTTGCAAAACTAAAGAGGAAAAAACTTTAAGAGAAAGCTTTGCTGTGAAATGGGAAAAAATTAAATATGCATGTCATGAAGACATTTAAATACAAAGTTCAGCAGAAGTAATAGATATTACAGCACAATAATGAAAGTCGTTATTTGTGAGTGATAAAATCTTTCAATAAATAAAGTCAGAATGGTGTTGGTGGAGTAAAAGTGCTGCAGCATGTGCTAATTGAGCAGCTATAGCTATAGCCAGTGCTTGAACTCATAATTTCTTTCTGCCTGGGTTGCTAGACATCCTGTATGTCAAGGAACAGCACAGTCTGATTAGTAAAAGGACCATCTTTATTCCATATACAACTCACAGAATTGTATTAAGAAGTTGTACAGCATGAAATGGTCAAAAAGACAAATCTGTCAAAAGACAGATTTGTCATGCAAATAAACCCAATGTGTATGGAGACACCATAGGCAGTATGTCGCTCTTGTTTCAGAGAAATGATCAGAAACACTGTGAGATGGATTCCTCTACAAATTTTCCATTAATTTTCCATACTGTCAGCACCACTAACATTCTATCAATTTATTTCTATATTTTGCTTTTTATCTTTTTATTATACTTGTATTTAGAGACACAGGGATTTGGCAACAGCTGTAATTAAATAATAATATAGACAGACATAATATTAGTCAGAGTATGTTTGCATTAACAGGTATTATAGCACTATGTCTCAGAGGATTTAACGTGAAATCCTACAATAATTTTATTTAGCTGAAGGGGAGAACAAAATGTTCATAAAAGTTTCAAAAGAAAATTAAAAATCACTCTACAAAATATAATTACAGCATGTCTTTATAAATGAATAGAAAATGTTTTTATTTTATTTATTTTGCTATCTTCTAAATAAAAACTTATCATTACAATAATTCAAAAAAAGCCTACAATATTATTCTACATTACATTTCACAGATCTTCCAAATAATTGTCTACAGACTTAGTTTCTTATCCAAAAAATTCTATACAATGCAAAATAAGAGATCTGACACATCATGTAATATGTAAATCACACTACTGCACTGTTCCAGCTGAAGTCCATCCATATTAAAGTAACTTGCCAGCTCAACTGGTGACCCTCACATCATCGACTGACAATATCTGTAAAGTGTTATAATACAACATGAAGCAAACAAAGATACGAAGGGTAACATAACATTGCTGTACCTTGATCCAGTAAAGCCCTGCCATAACAGTTAAAAATCAGCTGTCTTATCAACTCCACAGACAATGCTCAGATATCTAAGTACATCTGTTTGTTGTTTTGTTTTTGTAAAAGTCATTGCCTTGCTGTATTAAGTGGCGCCGGGATTCAAGGGTCAGTGCACAGAAACAATAGTGTAGTCGTGCATATAACTTATTTGTTGTTATTGCTGCTTCCTAGATGGGTATTGCTAGGATTTACTCTCAGTAGGTGTTATACTAAAATGTACTTGGTGTTAAAAATGTAAAATTAAATATTAACCTGACATTAAATGCATACATACGTACACACACACGCCCATGTACACACACACAGTATTTTTACTTTTCTAAAAGTACATCTTAAAAGAATAAATAAAAACTACTTACACCAGAATAGAAAGGCTCACCAGACACACAGATCACATCCTGCTCCTGGATCATCAGAATATCTTTGGCTAAGTGCAGTCGCACTTTGAAAGGCTCCTGGTTACCATCCTGCAGCAAACAAATCCCTGTCTTTGTCTTCAAAGGAAGGAATAAAGAAAAAAGTTTTCTCAGTTAGCATGCTGTATTGCTAGAATCCATCCACAAATACATCAACAGATATCCTAAACTAATACCAGGTAATACTATTTATTTACTCTGCTCAGATTACAAGAGAACAATCAGCTGTGGTAAGCATTGAGTGAAGGCAGATTTTTCAACTATAAAATCAAAATCTTTTCTATTCTGCCCATAATGAATTTATGACACTCCTTTTGTTATCTTCAGGGCAGTGTACTGGGTTTACATGGCAAGGTTTTGGTAGCATGGGACTGCAGGGGTGGCCTCTGTGAGAAGAGTCCAGAAGCTGCCCCATGTCAGATAAGGGCCATTTTCAGCTGGCTCCAAAGGGACCTGCCACTGGCCAGAGCCAGATACAGGCAGGTATCTGCCCTACCCCAGGGCAGTGCAGAAGGAGGGCAGGAGGTGCTCCAGGCAGGCAGCAGAAGTTCCCCTGCAGCCCGTGGAGGTGCCCCCAGTGGAGCAGGCTGTCCCCCTGCAGCCCATGGGTCCCACATGGAGCAGATCTCCACGCTGCAGCCTGTGGAGGAGCCCACGTGGAGCAGGTGGATGTGGCCTGGAGGAGGCTGCGGCCCATGGAGAGCCCCTGCAGGAGCAGGCCCAGGCCCAGAGCTGCAGCCCGTGGAGAGGAGCCCATGCAGGAGCAGGGGGTCTGGGGGGACCTGCTGCCTGTGGGGGACCCGCACTGGAGCAGTTTGCTCCTGGGGGATGCATGGACCCCGTGGTACGGAGCCATGTGGGAGCAGTTGTTGAAGAGCCCTGCAGGCTCAGTTCAGGAAGGACGGCATCCCGTGGGAGGAACCCCACGTGGAGCAGGGGCAGAGAGTGATCGTGAAGGAGCAGTGGAGATGAAGCATCAGGGACTGACTGCAGCCCCCATTCTCCCGTTCCCCTGTGCCACTCGGGGGAAGAGGTAAAAGAGAGTGGATAGGGGGAATGGTGATTTTAGTTTGCCTGTAGTTTCTGACTGTTCTAGTCTGGTAGTGATAGGCAATAAATGTTATTAATCTCCCTAAGCTGAGTTGTTTTTGTTTTTTTTTTTGCCCATGATGTGGTGGGTGATCTCCTTGTCCTTATCTCAGACCCTGAGCCCTTTTCATCACATTTTCTCCTGCTTTCCCTTTGAGGAGAGGGAGTGAGAGAGTGGCTGTGGTGGAGCTCAGCTGCTCAGCTGAGTAAAACCACGACAGGCAGCTACGCTCAGTCTCCATTTTAGGATTAAATGATGACACCTCACTTATAAAAGCTGATATTCCTGCATACTGCACCAATTTTGACACAGAAGGACATATAATTGCTTAATACCTCCAAACTAATCAGTTCCAAGCAGTAACAGCCTACATGAACCTGTTGTGAGCTTTTCCTGAACTGTGAGCACAACACTGACTTATGCTTTTATAGTACTTGTCAAATGAGAATGCTGAAGTTAAGAATGAGAGGAAAGAGATCAAAGAATGCAAGTCCTTCCAGTAAATTAATTCATGCTTCACTTTTGTATTTTACATTTATGGCTAGAGGTCAGGAATTTTGCAGGATTCTTCAGTATACAGTATGTGGTTTTCAAACAATTTAACAGAATCTTTGTTTGCAGTACTTATTTGTGCTACTTTTGGGGCACCATCTGTAAGAGGTTTGAGCAGTGAAAAAATCTGAATGTGTAAGCACCCACAGTATTTAACCTTTCCCTGAAGGCTGTGTTGAAGATAGCACTCTGTATAATGATTCATAAGTGGAAAAGTTATGTTGGTAGGGCATTTGGGGTATTAGAAATTTTCTTACAAATAATGTAAGAATTCAGTGTTATAACACAGAATTTACTAGTATTGGATAACTATACCTATATGCATAGATACAAATATATATGTAATCGTGTAAGTATCTCAGAAAATCATTCTTCATTAAAAATGATTTAAAATTTTGGACTCATCAAGGTCAATAATAGAACTTCCATTGTTTTAATTCAGGACAGATTTCAGTCCACTATAAAACAAATAAATAAATAATAAAAAAAGTTGCTTTGAGAGGAGATCAAGGAAACAAAAATCTTGCTGTGAACTTTCTCTGCCATGGCTGACCTGGCTGAATCTAAGGGCTCTTTCTCAGACGAGGTTAAAAGAGCATTTGGAAGATCTCCCCATAATACACTCTGATACCTTACATGCCTAGCATGAAGAGAACAAACACAAATATGGAACTGACAGTATGCAACTGGAAGAAGAAAAGTTTAAATTGTTCTCAAGAGGCATTAAAAGAGGATGAGGACAATCTTAAAATAGCTTTATGTAATATTCTTTACTGATGAACTTTCCTTTTACTTCTGCTCTATGTTCAACACTCAAACTTATGAAATTGTTTTCCCTTGATCAGCAGTAGGAAATATGTATAATTTAGCCATGTATTTGAGAGATTTTATTCTAATCTTCAAGAAAAAAAATGAAGAGTTCCTCATGCTGAACTCATACAGATGTCAGTGGGTGCTCTGGTCCGAAGAAAGCATACAGCCTTGTTTAGTATTTATGTGTATTTTTTGCAACAGGATGGGATAGAAACTGATTGACATATGCAAACAAATTAAATACATGGATCAGCAGAAGGAGTTAGGAGTTTTCAGTACCACCGAAAAATCCCCTCTCATAGCATACGTAAAATCTCACAAAATTAAAATAAAGAGAATGTAATATAGTTAAGTTGCCCTGTTCCTCCTCCTTAAAAATTTTGCTTTACAGACTAAGAAGACTCTTCTTCCCATGGAGCTGTGAAGTAAGCAATAAGTGACAGTGGAAGTTGAACAGAGCAGGCTGTAAATAACTACAGTCAAACAAAAGAGGCTGGCCCACAAACGTATACTGCTTATAATTTACCTTTCTCCTGCAGTAAATATTTGCAGACATGTCTTTTGTCCTCCCCTGGATAACTGGCAATGGGGTAAATTCTGCCTCTGATACTATGATTTTAGTAGCTCTGCCTCACTGGACTGCACATTTCTGATTTGGTCAATTACCCTATAAAGTCTCCAACGAATCTTTGCACAAAGCTGAGGGGCTTCTTTGGGGGAATTAAGAGGCACATAACCATAGCAGACACAATTAGGCATTAAGAAAAAATAAATTAAAATTCAAGTCAGTTTCCAAATGCATGTGGGCTGAGTCTATTCAGTCTTAACAAGAAAACCAAGCTTGGGAACAGCAAAATATTTTGGCCCTTGGGAAGATTGATCACACATTCAGGGATCTTATTTACATCAGACACTCTAAAATGTAATGAACCACTTTACTGTTGTTGAGCTTTATGAAAGCTGGTTTATGACACAGTTCAAAATTAAAGCTTCAAGCCTCCCTTTAAAGCCTCCTTCCCTTTGCTACCTGAGAGCAATATTAACAACCATGTAAAGGTGAAGATCCTAAAAGACAATGCTAAAAATGTAGTTCAGTTTCATTAGATAAGCTCAAGACAAGTCCTTGAGAACAAAGATTGTCTCTTTTTTCCATTATGGTTTTTTTTTTTTTTTAATCTCCCGACATTTCTTTTTTCTTCTTTTTTCCCGTCCTCAAAGCATCCAGTAAACTGTATCAAATAAGGACATAAATTCCTGTATCCTGACCTGGAACTTAGGGAAGATATCCTGCATATATGCTTTCATGTAAAATCACAGTGCACATCAACATTTGGCATCCACGTGACCCCAGTAAAATTATCCTGGCTGAAGGGAGATCAGGCAGGCCGCCTAGTCTATACCTCCCCCGCATCTCTTACATGTGAAGAGCTTAGATGGCATGCCTGTGGATCAGGTGCAGGGGTGCAAGGTTGTGCCTGATATTAGCTTTTGTTCCCGTTACTAATTTTTATGAGATCCCACAACAGGGTGTGCTAAAATTTTCCCTTCAAGCTGTCTACGTTTCACTGGCAGAGGGCCCTGCCCTGCCCCTGGCCTACAGCAATAAAATAGCATATGTCACGTCAGCTGAGCTACTGTAACTGTCAGTGTGAGGTCAGGCAAAGCATCCTCTGGTGCTCAAATGTACGATAAACTGCATCGCCTTGCAACAGACATGGGCATACAAGCGTAGTTCAGCTGCTAACATTTTGTAAAGCCAATACACCTTGACTGCCTGTTCCATTGAGCCCATACTGCCCTGCTTAACATTTCTACCTTCCTACTTTCTTCACCCTATTTACAGACTTAGGCGCCTGTTGTAAAGAGGGCAAGAAAACTGAATGCTAAAAGTTGCATGTGTTAATGAAGTGGTTGAGGTAGGCTAAGGAATGGATAAGGAAGTAAGATACAGTGGTGAAAGAATAGGTTTTTGTATGGGAGAGCAGCAAGTGACGTCAAACCAAAGCAGTGATGAAGGAAGGTAGCCGTACCTAAGTGACAGATGAAGCGAATTTTTTACCTGTGCAGTACTGCCTCTGCCATCTGATTCTACACCCTTGTAGCCCAGGTACAAAGGAACACTAATTTGGCTAGAGCTGATGTCCTTGGTAGGAGTTTAGAAATTGCTTACTGTTCCTGATCTAATGTAACTATAAGAGGGATTGAAAACTGATCTCTCTTTGCTCTGCCACACCAATGTCTGTTGGACTTTCTGCTTCAGATCCTTATCAGAGAAAGGTAGGAGAGCCCTCAAGGCAGGCTGCTTCTGCAAAGAATATGGTCACACTCAGATCATTATTAGCAACAAAGCAATGAAAAAAGGTGTTTTAAAAACCTTTTTCGATTATACTCTGATTCATACCACATTGCCATTTTGGCTGTGTATAAGATCTGTCCCGGATAACTTTCCTTAAAGGAATTTATAAAAGCTCACATACTATTAACAGCTTGGTGCAGTATATATGGCCTTCACAAATATTTAGGAATTAATTTCAGAGGAAATATATACAAAAGAGAGCTGGGACTGTACAGCCTGGAGAAGAAAAGGCTCAGAGGGATCTCATCAAAGTCCCTGAATACCTGAAGGGAAAGAGCAAAGGGGATGGAGCCAGACTCTTTTCAGTGGTGCCCAGAGCCAGGCCATGGGCACAAACTGGCACACAGGAGGCTCCCTCTGAACACCAGGCAGCACTGCTTTATGTGCGGGTGGTGGAGCACTGGCACAGGTTGCCCAGAGAGGTTGTGTAGTCTCCCTCCAAGAAGATCTTCAAAAGCCGCCTGGACGTGGGCATGGGCTACCTGCATTGGGTGGCCCTGCCTGCAAAAGGAGTTCAACCAGATGGCCTCCAGAGGTCCCTTCCAGCCTCCAACTCTCAGTGACTTTGTGATTCTGCTAAAGCTATAGTTTGTACATTTAGGCTAGCAGCATACTCTCTACTAAACATATACCCAAATAAATACTATATGAGACATGTCTTTAATGTTACCTATTGTTTTCAGAGTCAGTTTTGTGCAGGACATCAAACATCAATATTTTAAAATTTATCTGGCCTAAATAAGGTTAGTAGCAGGTTTTCTGCTAAAGATTTTTTTTATGTTGACTTTTTTCCATATATTTTGTTTTCTTTGTCGTTTACATTAAAAATAATAATAATAATCTAAAACTTTTCCAGTGCTTTGTTCTGGAGGAGACCTAATCAGTATCCCAGGCCATTTTAGTTAATCTCCATTAGTTTTCAAGAAATGAATATATCTTTTGGTTAAACTATTTTATGTATTACTTTTGCCCTTTGGTAATAAAACAATGTAGTTAGTTTTACTTCTTCCAGTTTCAGATTCGTAAAATGACCTTGTCACTTCAGTAGGCACCCAAGAATAGTTCAGTTCATGAACCAGTAGAAGAAAGAAAGAGAAAAAAAAAATCTGTCAACACATTTTCTATGCAAAATGACAGAGTTATATAGTTTAGTTTCGGCTTTGGTTGGTGTCTTCAAAAACCCTCTGCAGTTTAGTTTAGAGCCCTGAAATTTAGTTTTACCATCAAGAATCTGATACCAATAAGGAGAATGGTTGCAGAGACTGCTTTAAATATGTAGGTAATTCACTTCAGATGCACTTTAGAATGCGTATTTGAGCTGAAGCTGACCTCTGGGCATACGGAGATATGCCTGTCACTGCTTTATAATGGCAGGTATAATAATAAAAAAGGAAATTGAATCAGAAGGTATAAGGAGGTAATGGAAACGAATACAGGAGGTAGGAATATGTGTCAGAACCACAGAAAGGATGTTTTTAAACGGTCCAGCTACTCATTCTGTGGGAGTGTTGCTAGTGCAGGTGAAAAGCACTTATACTGTCAAAAATATAGCCCAGATACACGGGGATGTGTTCAGCTTGTCATTCAGAGCCTGTTCTATCAAGTACTAACATTTTCCAACCCAAAGGACAAGAAGTCCTTTCCTGCACATGAATTCTACACTCCAACCTGAGAGAACTAAAGAAAATATCAAATATGGGCTTAATCTTTTTTTTTTTTTTTTTTCTACGATTTCCCAGGTATGAATATTTGGCTATGGCATTCTTGCTAAGTTGTTTTCTCAAAAGAATAAAGTCCTACACAGAATTTTCTATGTTTCATACAGTCTGATTAATTCAATATGTAAGTTGGACATTTGGAAAATGAACATTTATCTGCATTTACATAAATATACCTACAGGTATGTGAGCTTCTTTTTGAACTAGGGTACCTTTTTGGAGCAAAAACTTTAATTTTTTGACACTATAAATAAGCAAGTTTTAATTCCTGAATTGCCAATGAGCTTACTGGGAATAGATTATATCATTACAATTGAGGCCAAGACATGGGACAATATAACACTGAAGGCTATTGTGAGCATGTATGTGTTTCTTCACATAGGTATTCACATATATTCTTCAAATTTAATTAGTCTGTTAATAAGACATTCTCACAGGCATCATAAATTGTCAGTCATTTTCCGTCTTGTGGTTTTGGGATTAAATTATGAGTTGAAGCTGGATTTAGAAAAACACAAAAACAAAATCTAAGGTATTAGAAATCCCAGCATTGCAAATTGAAAGCATTTATAAACAAAGGAAATCACTAGCATAGGCTGAAATATGTGGATCATACATTGGCACAATGGGGACTAGACAGTCCAAAATAGTGTATAACAAGATTTATTAAAGAAAGTAATGAGAAAGCCAAAATATTGCTTAAAAATTAAAATAAATTCTGTGACAGGCAAAAAAAAAAAAAAAAAAGATGTTGAAATAAAGCTAGAGCTGTGAACATATCATTATAAAGTTTGTGAAGTCTAGAAATATTCATGGGATTCATAAAGCAGAGGACAACGGCTTAGAAAATCAAAGTAAATCTTCAAAGAAACAATGGACAGTATTGTAAAAACAGATAAATACATAACAAATGTTAAAACAAATATATTTACTAATTTAAATGATTTTATAGTGATCTTAGGAAAAAAATGAAAAAAAAAGCCAAGGTATTAGAGGTAGAGAATGAGATTTCAAAAGCAAGGAAGTTAGAAAGTTAGAAAACTTAGAAAGCAGCCAATGCTGCTTGTTCATAAAATACAAAGAAAAGACTGTTAAAAACAAACAAACAACAAAAAAAAACAAAAACAAAAACAAGCAAACAAAAAAAAACAGCATTCCCTAGGGAAAAGATCCTACTGCAGCATAATCATCCCAAGTCTTTGATTTTATCAGAAGGGTATTTTCAATGGAGAGGACAGAATCATGTCAGTCTGAAGTTACCTTCCAAGCAACAGTCTTCAGAATATAGAATAAGGTCAAGTGAATACAGGCAAGAGTTTAAAGAACCTAGTGACTTCATGATTTATGCTCTCATGAAGTTCAGAAAGCTCTGGGTAAAGGATAAAAGAGGAGTTGGATAGCCTTTTGGCTTGAAAATTGTTGAATAAGACAATTTAACAGTTGTTGTACAAGAACTGGTACAATGCATACATTTACTCATCACTGAAGGAAGGAAAAGAGTAGGGAATCCATAATAATTCCTTAGAAAGTTTTTGTACATTTGTAGAACTTTCTTTCTCCCCCCCCCCCTTTTTTTTTTTTTTTTGAATTGTTTAACATAGAAGGTATTTTATTGAAGAATAAAACCACTTCAAAATGCCTTGAAAAGCAGCATAGTCTACAGACAAAATTCTTCGGAAGAAAATAATCATCAGAATCATGTTGAGATTGACACCAAACTGTATCTGTCTTCTAAGCTCTCATTATAACCAATGAAGAACTGCTCATTAAAGTCAATAAAGCACAAAGAGCAATTGAGCTGATCATCAAGTTTTGGGGAAACTATTCACTAGGCTTCACTGCCTGCACTATTCAGATTTGCTGTGAGAACTTAAGCACAAACTGCATGTGCAGATATCTACATGTAGGCAAGACCATCATTGTCCAAATCTCAAACCAAATAGCACTAGACACCAAAGGTGACATTATAGTGTGTTTCTGCTACAAGTCACCTAAGTAGAACAAGCAGATGAGAACACCAGGCAGCACTTCTTTATGTGCTTATTATTATATGGAGCACTGGCACAGGTTGTCCAGACAGGTTGGAGTCTCACTCCTTGGAGATCTTCAAAAGCCACCTGAACATGGGCCTGGACAACCTGCTCTGGGTGGCCCTGCTTGAGCAGGGGGTCGGACAAGGTGACCTCTGGAAGTCCCTTCCAACATTAATCATTCTGTGATTCTGTGATAGTTGCCACTAGAAAAATATAAGGGATGCATGAAAGTATTGGTACTAGGAAAGGACTACAGTTCCTACAAAGATACCCAATGCACCAGAGTAGCAGTTATTTAGAATGAACAGATGTACTTGTTTGAGCTGGGAGATAGTTAATTTTCTTCACAGTGGCTTGTATGGTGCGATTTCTTTGATTTGAGACCAAAACACTGTTGACAACACTCCAATGTTTTAGCTACTACTGAACAGTGCTTGCACAGCGCCAAAGGACTTTCCTTTTCTTACACTGCCCCGCCTGCAAGTACACAGGAAGCTGGGAGGGGAGGGAATACAGCCAGGACATCTGACCCAAATGGACCAAGGGGTTATTATGCACCATATGATGCCGTGCTCACCAATAGAAGCTGGGTGAAGAAGGAGGAAGAGGGGACATTAGGAGTTATAGCATTTGTCTTCCCAAGTAACCGTTGCATGTGATGAGCTCCGCATTCCTGGAAAAAGCTGAACACCTGCCTGCCAATGGGAAGCCATGAGTGAATTCCTTATTTTGCTTTGCCTGTGCATGCAGCTTTGGTTTACCTATGAAACTGTCTTATCTCAACCATGAGTCCTCACACTTTTACCTTTCTGATTTTCTTCCCCATTCCACTGTGGGGGCAGTAAGTGAACAGCTGTGTGGGGCTTAGCTGCTTACTGAGATTAACTCACAACAAGAGAGTTGTTTTAGGAAAAAAACGAGCATGCCATAGACATCATGAGTAATGTGCTTTGTCCTTTGTGCATCTATGTGGAATATTTTGTTTTTATGCTATTTGAAACTCAATTACTGCCATTACTGAAACTCCACTTACTGCCATTAGCAAAGATGGGGATGGAAGTACCAGTGAGGAGAGTCTGAGCCCCACTCATCATTTTGGGAGAACGATCTCAGTTCTTCTATTGGTGGTGGTTACAGGTCTCTGGAGGATGGTGAAAGAAGGGCAATAAGGTACTCAGAAGAAAGGAAACAAAGAAGGGAAGAAGACGAAGGCCTCATGGCAGTCTTTATTGCCATTATCAAAAACTGCCTAGTAATTATAATTCTATAGTGTATAGAATTATCAAGGATTTGATGCAATTGGGAATAGAGGGCAAAGAAGGCTTAAACTTGTAAATGTATTGACTAGATAACCTATTAAATAAAAATACTGTGGAGTAAAATCTAGAATGATTTTAAGTTTCCTGTCAGTAAATAAATATGAAATAAACTGATAACAAAGCTATTGTGATTGCACACAAAATACAGCTTGAAGTGACTAAACCATTGCTGAAGATGTGCCAGTCGAATGACACTGTGAGTGAACTAAGAAGGCAGTGCCACAGCGGTACTTCTTTTGTCTCTATCATCACTTTTACAAGAAGCTCAAAGATAATGTCTTGACTTAAAGACATTTTGGAATTGAAATATACCTGACAGAATGGATGATTACTTCTCATACTAAACTCAAATGAACAACTATATTAAGTGATTCCATAAGACTTGGATAGTGCAATTCAAAGGAAGCTTTCCACATTAGTGGAGCAAAAAAACCAAACCAAACCAAAACAAAAAACCCTCTTCTGGTAACCAATTAGATGAAAACCATAACTGTTAGGTTACGTGATAAAATCTTGCCTGTGCACACAAAGGATTACAGACAAATGCAGATGGTGGCAGCCCAAGTAACACCTTGCCAGGGCCATCGCAGAAGCCATCAGCCTATCAAAGGCCCATCTCCCCAGGCCCAGAGGGGCACACAGACATAATGTGGGACAGGTGGAAAGCTAAAAAAAGGACTGAGAGGTAGGGACACCCTGTCTGATCCCCTCCCAAGGTTGTCCTGGGACAGGCTCAGCCCCAGTTTCCAGGTGTAATGAATGTGTTGAACCCATTTTGCTGGGTTCACCACGATGAGACAATGACAGACCACTTTTGGGACTAAGGAACGTCTCTGCCTAGGGCTGTGGGACATATTATGGGATTCAGTCCTGGATGGCACAGGAGTTACGATTGAGATGTTTAGGGGAGGAACCAAAGGCAGGGCAAAGGAGGTATTTAAGTCCTTTGGGGAGGAACAAATATGGGAAAATAGAAGGGCAAGGAGATAAAAAGGGATTGGCTGCATGTAAATAGGTTGCTGGTCAGCACACTTATCTGGCCATGCTCTGTCTTACTGAATTCTGTAATTCCTTTCTAACTCTTTTCCTGGGAGAAGGACTCTGTATACATCCATCCTGCTCAGCCAGAGAGGGGAGCAGGATGAGGCTCCTGAGCGTGTCTGTGTTTGCGCAAGTGCTCTGTGTGTCTGTCTATATGTAGTTAGTGTGGCTGGCCATGTATATGCATATACACATATACACAGATACATGCATATATGCAGTGTATATGTATGCTCTGTGTGCATACACCTACTGGGTACATCACTTCAGCCTCACTACTGGTTGAACCAGGGGGCACAGAGCTGCAGCAACCTCACTGCTCATGGGCTGTCAGATACAGCTTGATGCATTTCCCTCTAACAACCAAAGCAGAGGTATCGATACCTTAGAATGACAGTGCTGAGGATTTAGTTAAAAAATACACCTGTAAGCATAAGGCTATTGACACTTTACTTAGACATAGGTATTTGATGAAAGTAGGTTGAAAGTCTGTATTTTATTAACTTTGATTGGCTTAGGAGGAAAGATGTAGATCACAATAATTTTAAGAACTTCTCAGAAGTAGCACTGCTAGTTTTGTGGCACAGGGCTCATTTTACACAAACCAGATAAACTGGGTTTGAATCTATTTCATTTTATTTCATTGATCTAAAAGTTAAAGGTGCTTGCTTAGGTTCTTCAGATTATGAATGTTTTAGGGTGGGAAGAGGTACTCTGTCCTTCCATTGTCTATCATGGAAACTCAGACAAAGTTTTTGATTTTTAAAGACCTATACTTGAAACAAACGCTCCGATTAGAAGCCAGATAGTGAATAAAACAGATCTGCAAAAACACTTGCACTGTAAAGGCTAACACAGGACTCGTATTCCAGGTAATCTTTCTGTGGCTGTTGTCATTATTGCTGCTGGGCACAGAGTGAAGTTAATTGCCACTAAATAATCTCTACTAGGCTGCAGTTTAAATAACACCATAAAAATCCTAAGAAAATAAGCTGTATCTGTCTGGTTTGCTCAATAAATACATGAGAGAAAAAAGTGAAACAAAAAGTAACCTAGCAAGAAATGCTTTTTTCCCATGCAAATAATTTCAGTTATACTGTATTACGGAATTTAGATTGTACATGTACTAAAATCTGTCACATAGCATCCTGGAAAACCATCATACTATCCATTCCCAAAGACAAGCTTCACTCTAGTATTAGTTTTTTATCCTACTGCTCCTTTCAGAAGGCTGTCATGATTTCATGTCCTTCATCCTGCTTATTTTCTCTTTCCCCATCTAATTTACACCCATAGATGCTCAAGCCAGAATTGTTTTTAGCTAAATTTAGTACTTGGTCCTACTGCTTTTCCCATTCTTCCACTTCTATTTTTCATGGAATCATGGTCACCCTTAAAGATATGGCCAGTTTTCTTGTTGCCAGTCATAACTTCTTAACCACTGTTTGTTATTCTCAGCATAAAGGCAACTGTATTTTAAAATCTTAATAATGTTTAAAATCTTAATAATGCATTGCCATCACTGTGTAATTTGGTGTAAATGGTTCTTAGTGCATCTCACTTGCTAACATTGTACAAACATATTAAAACAATTTGTCCATAGAAAATCATTGAGACAATTTGATGCCCTCTTTAACATATGTTAAAGCATATAAGTGCATCTTATTTACTTTTTTTTAAGGTAAAGTTAGTATGAACACAGAAACAAAAGCACTTCCCCTATCCTTAGAGGAGGAGAACTAAATTACTTTATATTGATATTATAAAACTATACTTATGTTAAATGAAAATTACTCTCTTACCTCATCAAATCAAAATAGAAGTACTTTTCTATGGGTCAACTTTGCAGCTTCCCCTCTCTCCCCACCCTTTAATACTCCTACATTTTCCCTTTGATTTTGCTGAACAGTGACAGACAGATTTCTGGCTCCACTGATGTTTTAATTCATGTACATACTTTCAGATATAAACACATCACTAAGAGCAAAGCTCACATACAACATAAATACTTGCACCTATATTGTGCCTGAAGAAGTAAATTGGAGTGGACAGAGATGAGGGCTAGTGATGAATACACCTGGGCAAATTTTTCATGTTCTGCTACAAAGTCTGCCTGCCACCATGAAGCGATCAACTGAATAACTTACATCTGATTATATAATTCCTCCCATTTCAGAAAAAGAGGGTAGAAAGGGTTTTGCATATAAAAAGGATTAAAAGTGCATTGATTTTATTCTACTGTTGTTTGAAAAGAAAAATATCTGATCCTACCTCTTCACAGGCGGTCCTGAAATCCATGTGCTATGACACAGCAAGTGATATTTGTCTAAAATAGAGAGAAAGATATCATTAGAATGAAAAGGATATTGCAAAACATAGAAGTTATCTGTCTGAACTATGCAATTGATCTACCCCTTTTTCAGGTCCAGTTATAGTCATTGCTTAAAAAGAGAAATAATCAAAGTTGTAGCAGGATTAGGAAGTATAAGATATTTAAGTTGTTCCTGTTTCTTATAAAGTATACAACTTGGTTCCACTGAGTATGATCAGAGGAATTCTCGTGCTCCCACAATTTCCTTCCACCCATGGGACATTCAAACTTACTTTTCTTATTGCAAATGTGAGTTTATTTTTCATTTCTTTCAAAAGTAGGGGAACACTGGAAAGTAACACTTCAGAAGGAGACAATTAAGTGTTGCTCTTCAGAATGCCCTCTCTTTCATGAAAGATATTTTTTGTTGTTTTTCTTTTCTCCCATAATTAAAAACCATCAAGCATCAATACCTTTGTCTCACATTTATAATCTCTCCAAGGGAGCCAGTGTCATTTAACAGTGTATTGACTGCAGAAATATTTATGAGTTGAAAAAAGAAATGTTAGAAAAGTCAGGAATATGTGTGAGGACTGGCAAAATGTCATACCAAATCCTGTGATTATTACTTTGCTAGGCCTTTACCTAACATGTACTCATCCCAATGCACACTTATGCATTCATTTATTTACAGACACAGACACAGACACAGACACAGATTTCTAGGTTGGAAGAGACCTCAAGATCATCGAGTCCAACCTCCGACCTAACACTAAGTACTCCACTAAACCATATCACTAAGCTCTACATCTAAACGTCTTTTAAAGACCTCCAGGGATGGCGACTCCACCACCTCCCTGGGCAGCCCGTTCCAATGCTTAATAACCCTTTCGGTAAAGAAGTTCTTCCTAACATCCAACCTAAAACTCCCCTGGCGCAACTTTCGCCCATTCCCCCTCGTCCTGTCACCAGGCACGTGGGAGAACAGACCAACCCCCACCTCACTACAGCTTCCTTTAAGGTAACTGTAGAGAGCGATAAGGTCGCCCCTGAGCCTCCTCTTCTCCAGGCTGAACAAGCCCAGCTCCCTCAGCCGCTCCTCGTAAGACTTGTTCTCCAGACCCCTCACCAGCTTGGTCGCCCTTCTCTGGACTCGCTCGAGCACGTCCATGTCCTTCCTGTAGCGAGGGGCCCAAAACTGAACACAGTACTCGAGGTGCGGCCTCACCAGAGCCGAGTACAGGGGGACAATCACCTCTCTAGACCTGCTGGCCACACTGCTTCTTATACAGGCCAGGATGCTGTTGGCCTTCTTGGCCACCTGAGCACACTGCTGGCTCATATTCAGCCGACTATCAACCAATACTCCCAGGTCCTTCTCGGCCAGGCAGCTTTCCAACCACTCATCTCCCAGCCTGTAGCTCTGCTTGGGGTTGTTGCGCCCCAGGTGCAGGACCCGGCACTTGGCCTTGTTGAACTTCATACAGTTGACCTCAGCCCATCGCTCCAGCCTATCCAGATCCTCCTGCAGAGCCTTCCTGCCCTCGAGCAGATCGACACACGCACTTAGCTTGGTGTCATCTGCAAACTTACTGAGGGTGCACTGAACGCCCTCATCCAGGTCATCGATAAAGATATTAAAGAGGACCGGCCCCAGTACTGAGCCCTGGGGGACACCACTTGTGACCAGCCTCCAACCAGATTTGACTCCATTCACCACAACTCTCTGGGCCCGGCTATCCAGCCAGTTTCTAACCCAGCGAAGCGTACGCCAGTCCAAGCCCCGAGCAGCCAGTTTCTTGAGGAGAATGTTGTGGGGAACGGTGTCAAAAGCCTTACTGAGGTCAAGGTAAACCACATCCACAGCCCTTCCCTCATCCACCAAGCGCGTCACTTTGTCATAGAAGGAGATCAGGTTCGTCAAGCAGGACCTGCCTTTCATAAACCCATGCTGACTGGGCCTGATCGCCTGCTCGCCCTGCAAGTGCCGCGTGATGACCCTCAAGATAATCTGCTCCATGAGCTTTCCTGGCACTGAGGTCAAACTGACAGGCCTATAGTTACCCGGGTCTGCCCTCCGGCCCTTCTTATAGATGGGCGTCACATTGGCTAGCCGCCAGTCAACTGGGACCTCCCCCGATAGCCAGGACTGCCGATAAATGATGGAAAGCGGCTCGGCCAGCTCCTCCGCCAGTTCTTTCAGTACCCTCGGGTGCATCCCATCCGGCCCCATCGACTTGCGCACATCCAAGCTTCTTAGCAGGTCGCCAACCATTTCCTCATGAATAGCAAAGGCCACATCCTGCTCCCCATCCCCTTCCGCCAGCTCAGGGCACTGGGTATCCAGAGAACAACCGGTATTGCCGCTAAAGACTGAGGCAAAGGCGGCATTAAGCACCTCAGCCTTTTCTTCATCCTTAGTAACTAGGTTTCCCCTCGCATCCAGTAAAGGATGGAGATTCTCCTTAGTCCTCCGTTTCGCATTGATATATTTGTAAAAGGATTTTTTGTTGTCTTTAACGGCAGTAGCCAGGTTGAGCTCCAGATGAGCTTTGGCCTTTCTAATTTTCTCCCTGCACAGCCTCGCTACATCCTTGTAGTCCTCCTCAGCGGCCCGCCCTTTTTTCCAAAGATTATAAACCCTCTTTTTTCTGCTAAGCACAAGCCGCAACTCTCTGTTCAGCCAGAACTCAATCCTATTGTCCATGCCACCAACAAAGAAGTTAAACAGCACTGGTCCTAATACCAATCCCTACAGAGCACGACTCATCATTGGTCTCCACTTGGGCATTGAACAAACTCCTTGAGCGCAACCATCGAGCCAATTCCTTACCCACCAAGTGGTCCATCCACCAAATCCACGTCCCTCCAATTTAGAGACAAGGATGTCATGTGGGACAGTATCAAATGCTTTGCACAAGTCTAGGTAGACAGTGTCAGTTCCTCCTGCCTTATCCACCAACGCTGTAACCCTGATGTAGAAGGCCACCAAATTCCTCAGGCATGATCTGCCCTTGGCGAAGCATCTTTGTTTTCCATGTGCCTTAGCATAATTTCCAGGAGGATCTGCTCCATGATCTTGCCAAGCACAGAGGTGAGGCTGGCCTGTAGTTTCCTGGGGATACCTTTTTTTCCTTTTTAAAAATGGGGGTTATGTTTCCCCTCTTCCAGTCAGTGGGAACTTCAACAGACTACCAAAATTTTTCAAATATGATGGATAGGGGCTTAGCAACTTCACCCGCCAGCATCCTTGGATGTATCTCATCAGGTCCCATGGACTTGTGCACCTCCAGGTTCTTTAGAAGGTGTTGAACCCGATCTTCTCCTACAGTGGGCAGTTCTTCATTCTCACCCTCCCTGTCTTTGCCTTCTGTGACTTTTTCTCTTGGAAAGGTGGCTGGAGGCAATTTTTCATGATTGATTACATAAGTTACCATAAGTTTTTGCTATTAATGTGATGTCTAAAATGTTAATCTGGAACTATATAATTTTCAGCACAAAATCACACGCAGTTAGTGTACCTTTTTTTTTTTTTTTTCAGGCATTCAGCAACTCAGCCACTGATCTTTGCAATATGGCTGCCATTGTTTCTATATTACACTATTTTTCCAACTGGTTCTTGCCTGTGGCTTGGCTCGGAGTGGAAATCAAGCCCATTATCAATGTTTCTTTTTCAGTCCATCAACAATTTTTTTAACATTTGATAGGTTAGTAACAGCACACACAAGCATTAAAAACATCATTTTTTTCCCGCATTTCAACTCTGAATAAACTCTCTAGATTATTAAATTACAGGAGTATACAGCGTGCATAACAAAGAAATTTTATGATATTGTCCTGATAAAATGCTCTAATGAGGTTATTATCTTCTCCTGTAATATATTTTAAAAAGCAGAAAATACAGAACCAAGCAATTTTAAAACCAAAGAATTTTTAAAACGGCAAAACCCACTGCTGACATATATCTCTTGGTCTGTCTCTGGCTAACCTCAGCAATCTCCTTACCTTTAAATCACAGCTGTGTTCAGCTGAGCACCTTTCCAGCTCTCTGAGGAGCTCCCTTCAGTCTCACCCAGACAGACCACTGGTTATCAGCCCAGAAACTCCTTTGGCCTCAATATTTGATTTTTTTTTGTCCCTCCTCACCCATAGGTTGGCACAAACTGCATCCCAGAAGGTGAGAAAGGAGCTGACAGTGACCTTCAAAGGCTGAGGTACAGAAGAAAAGAAGCAGTGTTGGGACAGGATAGGGTGCGCAACCACAGGGAGAAGCACAAGCAATGTGTCTTATTCAAGGAGAAAGAATGGCTGAATAGCAATGAGCCTTCCTCTGAAAGGGTTTGGGGCATGCAATCAAGGATATGTAAACAAATAGGCTTCAAAATGTTACTTTCCTTTCTTTCTACATGATTTTCAATCTGTAATTCCTCAAAAACTGAGTTACCAAACTTATTTAGCTCATCTCTGTTGATAGATGTAAAGGAAGTAACACATGAATGACAGAATAGGAACAGAATTTGACACCCCCTT
The DNA here is from genome assembly GCF_013377495.2 of Cygnus atratus. Classification (NCBI taxonomy): domain Eukaryota; kingdom Metazoa; phylum Chordata; class Aves; order Anseriformes; family Anatidae; genus Cygnus; species Cygnus atratus. The sequence goes on along the minus strand of NC_066363.1, from coordinate 117,619,446 downwards.
GGCAGAACAAGCAGTTATTCAATACTGTAAATAAATAAATAAATAAATACTGAGCAATATTATTATGGCATTTGTGTTCTAAAGGGAAATCAGTGGCTAAAACATAATGGTAAAGTTGAAGGCAATGGAAACCTTCAGAGACAAAGCTTCATTTAGGATAATGCACTGAAGAGTTGAGCTATGCTCAGATCTTCCTGTAATAAATCAGGTCATATTCCAGTGGTATAATAGATGTAATTTCACCATGACTGGAGAATACTCCAGTATATATAATATAATAAGACAGCAAACAAAAAGAATATTTCATGTGCACACAACAGTTTTCAGAATACCACAAGCCAAGCAAAATACTAATAGAGCAGTAGGAAGCACTTCATTCTCAAGATTACTATTGCAAAGAATAGAATAATGTATGCAAAAATAATAAATTAATGGAGAAATGATGTATTATCAAACACAATTTAGTCTGACTCTGAGAGCTATCTTTCAGGTTATGTCTTCATCTTCAATGGAATTTTACTATGAAGGTGGTGAGGCACTGGCACAGGTTGCCCAGAGAAGCTGTGGATGCCCCATCCCTGGAAGTGTTAAAGGCCAGGTTGGATGAGGCCCTGGGCAATCTGATCTAGTGGATGGTATCTCACTAGTGTCCCCCATGGCAGGGGGTTGGAACTAGGGGATTTTTGAGGTCCCTTTCAACCCAAACCATTCTATGATTCTATGATTCTATAATTTGAACTTGGAAGAAGTTTACTTTGCAAAAAAGACAGTCTAAAAATATTTTAAGTCATGGCCTTTCCTCTGTATACTTGTGTATACAGAGACTGTCTAGAGTCACAGGAATTCTTATTGTCAGAGCATTGTCTGAATTGCTAAACTGGGAAACAGACTAAAACCAAGTTTCAAAGGCACAAATACCAGTTCTGCAACCAATTGTGACAGCAATTCACTAATAAACCACGTTTGCCTTTTGAAGTCCTTCTCCTGGCTTCCTTATTACCAAAATCTTTTGTGCTCCACTTTTTGGAGATGTTTAAAGGAAATCTTATCTGTCATTTCTTTGTGTGTTGGGAAATGAAACACACTTCTGTGTAACAATGAAGGATTTTTTATAGCAACAAGTGAAACAAAACCAAAACCAACTCTATTGTAAATAGGGAGAAACAGCTTAGGAATTATGCTTATATATAGCATAGCTGGTCCTTTGTGTTTTAAGGGAAAAAAAAAAAAAGGAAAAAACCAAAACCAAACAAATCAAACAAAAAAAACCCACCAGGGAATCAGAGAAGTTATTTTAAATGCACATTTCATGCAGCCATCTTTGTTCTGCCCAGCTTTCCACAGAGAATTTCATGCTGGAACACTTTTCAGAGGCATGCACACAGCACAGGAATCCAAAGGAACCTTTTAGTAATCACAGGTTAATAATACCATATTCTGTTACTGTTTTCCAGCCCATTTCCATTATGTTTCATTTGAAAACAGAATTATGTACATTCAGTAAACATAATGTTTTTAGTCATCTACTATACTAACATATTGGGCTCAACTGTTGAAAAGTTTCTCCACAAATTGGGAACAGGAAAGTCCATACATCCAAAACGCCTTGCTTTCCTCATTGAGTTCAAGACACCAACGAGGATCTACATATCCCTCGCAGAGAACTACAGCCTTAATAAACTAATTTAGATTGAAAGATGCTCAGAAACCTGGAGGCCCTTACATTACATGTACTTCAATCTACCCAGTAGTTCAAGGAATGAGATGAAGTTTGAACTCAGCAAAACGTGCACTTTTTTGTCAGACATTTTGTCAAAACGTCCAGCTCTCAGTAAAGCTCAGCTCATACTTTAAAAGAATTGAAGCTGGCAATTAGTAACTTACAAGGTTTCTAAATGTTTAATTCATTTTATATTGGTTAAAACAAGAGCATTTACTTGGCAGTCATAATATATCATATTAATTGCAAGCATTTGTAATCAGCAAACTCAATAAAGATTCACTGTATAAACATCGAGTTTTTCAAGATTCACTGAGCCACAAGGCAGTATTAACTGAATGAATGTATGTTGGGCTCCTGGTTATTTATCCAGTACTGTTTGCACCAACAATTATCTGGTGCCCCACAGAACAAACACCCACAGTGTGACTTCATGAGTAACCCAGTCTGTTTTGGCTTGGCAAAAGCAAACTGATGGAAATGGCAAAAAAAAAAAAAAAAGGTCAATGCAACACACAATTTTTCAGAGGCAAAAAGAAGTACTGCAGGATACTTGTTTGAGAATGGGAACGTTAAATGTCAATGGTCTGCTACTGCTTTTTTTTTTTTGAAATGCTCTATGGCAAACTGGGACAGAAAAGTTTGGCTCTGGGTTAAAGCCTGGAATATAGCTAGGAAAAAAATAAATAAATCTGTGGTTGCTCTCACATTTCTAATGTTATCTTTTGGTGATTCACTACAAGTGTCTGAATACAATTATGTACTTAATTTTGTAAGAGATGTAGCACAGATGTCAAAGCCCAAATGGGGGCTAAATATCCCCATATTCTTAGCTTCTCTGGAGGCAGTATGAACTATTATATAGTTTACACCAAGTTCTCAGTTTTACCTAAAAAACAGTTCCTTGCATCAGACAAACAGAAATTCTTCTCTGACTATCTGCCATGGCACTCTCTTTTTTCTCTCCATTATCTCTCACCACAGAATTTCCTTATAAAAGAGATACTGGCAATTCTTCTGCCAAGGCAATTGATTTCCAGTCAAACATAAATTTCTTGCCTCTGGCCGTATGCCTAATGCAAATAGTTAGGAGTAAGACTTTCAGCATCAAATTGCATCTTCTGATTTCACTTAAGTTAAAAAAATAAAATGCATTTTACCAATCTGATAAGGGAGGTAAGGAAATAAATTATTGATTGTAAACACTTGGGAGGTTTTCATTTGCAAGGTTCTTGGGAATTGCTTGTATAATTAAGCTAAAGACAGGAATGCTTCTTCTTCTTCAAAGAGTTAGCATGCTTTTTCAAATTAACAAGAAGGTAAGGTAATGCTTAATTAAAAGTTTAATACAAGTTTTGTCTTTGCCTTACCCCCAGTTTAGGACATTTATTTGACAGCTAGTGTAGTAAAATACACATTTAACCCTATGAGGTCCAGAGAAATGAGACTTCAGAATCACATGGCAATATCTTTACATATGTGTATGTATATATATATTATATATATATATATATTTATATATATATGTATAAAATAATCATAAAGGTTTCTAAAATTTTCTTGTACAAGCAAAACTAATTGGATTGGTGCAAACTAAGATAAACTGATTCACAGACAGGGAAAGTGGAGAAATTCAGTATTAATACACAATGAAATAAATGTACAAAATCACAGAATCACAGAATCATTTAGGTTGGAAGAGATCTCCCAGATCACCTAGTCCAACCTTGACCTAACACTAACAAGTCCTCCACTAAACCATATCACTAAGCTCTACATCTAAACATCTTTTAATACCTGTTTGTACATTTGAGTTATGTATATCCACAACTAAACAAATATATGCACCATATGTAATACGAGAATGGGGGAATGGAAAAATATACTTAGTGAAATTGCTTGGGCTAAATGTGTTTTTTTAGGAACTGGATTTTGTTTTCACAAAACTCAGTCACAAAAACCCCACTAATCCTAGCTCTGCTGTCTCAGATACAGACTAATAAACTATAAAGATAATACCACAACATAATTTATATTTCCTAACCAATAACAGAACCATCCCTACATGTCTGTATTGAAATGTAGCCCTATTGACTTAAAAAAATAATAATAATAATTTAAAAATAATTGGTTTTGATACTCTGATCTGCTTTGTTCTTTGGGCAGTGTTTTGAATACAGGTATTAAAGGATACTTGTATAACAGCATTTACCATTTTAGCAAAAGGTACAGGAAAAAAAAAAAAAGAAATACCTTGGTATATAAGAATTGTAAGAAGGTCTCAAAATTCTTTCAGAAATGCTTTCAGTGCCTTTATCCCCTTAGTAAAAAAAAGGACATTTTTACATGTTAATGATTATGTGATTGTGAAGAGTGCAATCTGTTAATGATTTTCTTATGAATTCTCCCAAATGAAACAGTATTATACTATCCTTTAAAAGGCAACATTTAAAAATTTGGTAAATTTAAAATTGCTAATTTTATTCTGGTAGGCTTTGACTTTCAGTAAATGCAAATAAAATACACCACATACTTTTCAGAGATTTTTCAGCTCCTGTTTAAATGTCTGACATCCATATTTATACCTCTGTATATGTACATGTCAAATCCATCATTAATTTCCAAAGTTCTTAGTGGAAAAATAATCATTCACATTGAAATCTGGAAAATGTGTATTTTCCCCATAGGATACATTGCAAAAATCCTACATAAAAAAATATCAAAATAATAAACTAAAATGATTATAATTATAACCAGTTTACATGAAGGAGGGACAAGATACCAGTCTTAGTACAGAAGACTTTCATTTTATCAGTTATAGCATTCTCTTGAATATGAGAGGGAGGGTGGAGGGTGAGCGAACGGCTGTGCGGTGCTTAGCTGCCGGCCAGGTTAAACCACAACAGTTTTTCTTCCAGTTTACATTTTCATAAGGTTGTACATATTTCCATTTTGTTAATTGACTGATATGTTTCATATATATCAAGGAAAATGCAAAACAGGATTTCTCAACAGATATGGCATATGTTTGTTTCTCAACAGTGGCTCATATGCTACTGTTTGAATCACAGTCTCTAGCATGCCTTGAACAAGATAAGCATAACTGAAAAAAAATGACAAAATCTAATCCCAGAAAAATTCAGCAGTTTCATTAATTTCGCCGAAAACAAAATGATAAGTCATGTTGAATTGCCCCAGGACAAAAATAAATAAATAAATAAACACATAAATAAATAAATAAAATCCAAGTTTCATTTGAAATCAGACATAACCAAAACAACATTCGATTTTGACCTGTCTTCATTTTGATGCAAGTGAAATTCATTAAGATCAAAAGATTTTCATTTGACTTTATCATTTGTTTTTATGAAATTATTCATAATATTAAGGAGAACATTCCTATTCTACATTCACAAGATCAAAATACTGCCCATTATATTTTAAATTACAAGTTTATATATCATGATGTAGCCAATCTGAAACTGTTTTGAGATAGAGCAGTGACACTGTTTTAACGTGTTTTCCTGTCACATCCATAGGTGTGAATACAAGCCTTTTTTTCTGGATTTGTAGCAGAAGGTGCTAACTGGTTCAAATAGAAGTGGATACTTCCACCTGAAGTTGGGTATCAAATGCAGCAGTGAAGGACACTAGACTTTACCAGTCTTCTCCTTGGTGACGGTAGGAAAAATTAAAAGAGCTCAGTGAAAAACCTGGCATCAGTTAACTTCTGGTGTTTGTTTTGATATTGATATTTGGAACTTGCTTTTGATTTGGTAGTTACCATCATACCTGGTTTTGCAATTGCTAGTCAGTTTTCTGATAATTTGGAAATTGAATTGGGGTATCAGGAGTAAAAAAGTTTGGGGAATATGCCTGGAAGATGGGCAGAGACATCCTGAGATACTGAGATAGCACTCCGAGTTAGTAAAAGCTGGCAGAATAGAGGAAACTAGGTATACTTGTTTTTGTCAAATCAACACTTTGCTGATACATTTGTCTTAAATGACTGAAATCTGGTATCAGAATTTACCTTTGTGCAACATCAGAAAACACAACAAATCCATCCTCATGGAACTGACTATAGGAGCCAAACCCCAGGTTTCTTATTTAAAGTGAGCTGAGGAATCTCTGTGTTGTACTTTAGCTTAGACAAATTTTGCATTGTTTACTAAGGTAACCTATCTCAGACATCCTTCAATATCATGGACTTTCTTCATAGACTTTATTTTCTTTTTCTTCTAAGGTATGAACTTAAATAACCAAGTTAATCACAAACAATACAAGGAATAATTTGGAAAAATAAAAAGGTTGATTTAAGTTAATTATATTAAGTGACCATTTTACTTCTTTAGACTGAACTCTGAACTGCAACCCAGCTTCTATTACCAGATCTTGTAATCAACAGTGTAATCAAAAGTAATCAAAATTTTCTGTGTAAAAAGTATTCCTACAGCAACAAGGATTCAAACATTTCAGGGGTCAATACTAAAATATATGTATTTGTTCACCATCTCTGGGACAGCATAGCTATGGCATAGGGAACTCCCAAGGATTATTGCAGTTGCTGCTTCAGTATCGTCTTATCTACAAAGTCATTTCTAAAGACAATATCTACCATTAGAGCATTAATTTTCCAAAGGTTAAGAAACAGTAAAAATAATTAAAAAAAAATAAACTATTTCAAATAGTTGACACTGAAGGAAGGTGGCATAATACTGTACATGAAGTAGGACATTCAAGCCATCAGAGATACCATGGTCGTGGTTTGCAGTCCTCACCACATTTATCTTTTTCCAGAGCACTTACTTTTACGTACAGTAATTCAGCACTTACTGAAAACAAACACCAATAACTTGTCTCAAAAATAATCATCATAATTAGATCTTCCACTTGAGTATTTATATAATTGCTGCAAAAGCCTCTTTAGCTCCTCTGAACTTCAGAAAGCAAGAATTTATAGCAGTACTGTTCTAATATCATCAAGTCAAGTTTACTTATTGTCAAAATGCTCCTGCAGTGGTACATTGTCAAAACGTATAGTAAGAGAACTTGAAATATGCAAAATGTGCCACATAGGAAAACACAGCACTTAAACTACTGTAAAATTAAAATAAACAAAGTTAAGTAGCCAGTGAGAAACACTTAAAACTAATCAGAAAATCTCTCTGTGTTAAAGCAGCATCCCTCGCTGAAAATCTTTCTCTATTGGACTAGGTTGGACAGGGATGGTATAATGGTCATCCCTGCTGTCCATATCTCCCTCTCCTGGAGGTTATTACACTGGCCATAGGGGTATAGTAGTAAGTTCCAAAGGAACACCAATTACAGCCTTGGCTGATTTGCCACTGGCAAGTGGTAGAACACTAGTCCAGGAACACCAAGCCACGACACAGTGATACCTGGACAGGCAGATGTGGATGGACAGCTATAGACGCCATCCCTGGTTAATCAATCACCTCATGGGAATTACTCATTTTGGTTATCTAATTTTATACCTCATTGACTATTGCTCAGCTTAGATTTTACTTAGTATGTTCTTGAGCTTATTGAGAGCCAGGATGCCAAAATTCAAAGTCATAAGAAATCCGTCGATAAAGTCTTGGACACACTCACGATCCTATCTAATTGTAACATGGGTGGAACTAATATCAGTAACTCCTAACTAACGTTGTCATAAAAACTCCATCCTTTTATTCATTTGTAACTTTGACAAGTTTTAATTGTTTGAACTTCTTTATTACAAGCTTCTTAGTACATTTTTTTTTCTTCACTAATTCAGCCAAAATAGATTACCTGTTTCTGAAAACAAAGGTAAGGACTAACACATTAGTTTGCTCATTAAACAGAGCAATAAGAAGCTATTGGTCTTGCCTTGAAAAGCCTTACAACTCCTGTGTCTGGAAAAGACTCTGGAACTTTGACAGAATAAACTGCATTTTTAGAAAAAAAAATCTAAACAAAACTAGCAATAGCAGTTAGGGAAAGGGGAAGGTGAATCAGGACATGATGCTCATGGATGTGAAGACTGAAATAAGGATGATGGTAAAATGGTAATACATGAATGGCCCTAAAGAAAGATTATGAGACACTAAATATAGGTGAGAGCTGATGGTGAAAATCTGAAGTGTATTGTCAAGGAGACTGGGGGACACTGTGAGAGACTCTGGAGTCACATTGAAAAAGTGATACCAGCAATAGTATGAGAAGAATGTGGAAGGGAATCGGAAACCTCATAAGCTCAAACAAATGGGTTAGCAGGGTAGAACAAACTCAGGAAGCTTTTGGGCCATGGACAAGTTGAGAGATGATGAAGAAGGAGATAATTTTCAGGAGAGTGAAAATAGGTCTGTAACCACTGTAACCACTGTAGAGCACTCGCCTCCAGAGAGGAGATACTCAAAAATCAGAACTCAAAATTCCACAGGTGTGGTAGTGTTACAACTGTTTTACTTTACAGAATACTAAAATTAAGAAATGCTAGCAATGTTAAACTGTTAGTATTATGGGCTTGTTCCATTCCAATTATTACTCTTCAAAACAACAGGTTCAGGTATTAGTATGTAATCATTCTCAATAGGCTCTTTTTTTTTTTTTTTTTTTTAACCCACCCTATTTGGAGGATAAGGTTGTTAAATACTATGGATGTAGGCTATCTCATGTAACCACTCTCAGTCCCGGAAGCCAGTTTAGTTGATAACAAATTAGGAGCTTCACTTTTTGAAAACTCACAAAATGCAGCAAAACAGCACAGCTGCTGCTGGTACAGTAGCTAATATGGAAGCTGTAAAGGTTCCAAGCCTTGCAGTAAGAGTGTCAGGAAGGTTCTTCATCATGGCCTCCTTTTTATATGCACTTTTTTTTTTTTTTTTTTGAAGTAGTGCCCAATGGAAAATTTTGATTGTGACTATGTAACAGAAACAGCCATAGTGTATGAATTTGAGCAGCCTGGTCTAGTGGAAGGTGTCCCTGCCCATGGCAGGGGGGCTGGAACTAGGTGATCTTTAAGGTCCTTTCCAACTCAAATCATTCTATTATTCTGGGATTCTATGTATGTAAATATGATAGCTTAAGCTCGCATAGCTATGTTTAATTCAAGTATTTTCTAACTTTTAGTTTATTTGAAAGATTTTAAACATAAGCCTTGAAACTAAATAGGTCTAAATTTTAAAAATGCCTTTGATGTTTCTAAAGATAGAAGATATAGCAGATGTACATTTATATTGGTACACTAAACAGTACCAAAGAACATGGACACTCCAGATGCAGTCACTGAAGCTAAGCAGGAGTCATACCCTTTGTTATACTTTCCAAGGCCCTCAGTCAAGAGAGGAGGAGGGAGGACAGAGTTCAGGTCACAAATCCTTTATTCACTTTAAAATCTATTTCATAAAATAAAAAAGGCTATAGTTTAAAGACTCCATCTCCTCACCCTGCAGGGATATGGAACTGGAGGGAGGTATAAGTTCTTTTTCAGTGTACCTTCCCACCAGGAAAATAGAAGTAGGAAGGACACTTCTCCAAACTATCCAGAAAGTGTGTTAATAAATACAACATGATAGCAGTCTGAGAAGACCTCAGAAGAGGAAAAAGTATAATAAAGAGAAAAAAAAAAAAAAAGAAAGAATAGGTAAGAGCTTGTTGATAAGAAAAAGGGCAAGGAAAGAGAAAGATATGAAGGAAGGGAAGACGGAGAATAGAAAATGGGGTAATGAGGAAAGAGTAGTACAAGTTATATATAAAAAAAAAAAAAGAATTATGAAGAAATCTTTACCTCACAGAGGGATAAGGAAATAGAAATGTGTTTTATAAAACTATTTCCATTTCCCCATTACATATTATTTTTTCAAATTTGGTCTTATATAAAAGTCAGCTTGATCAAACCCACATGTACTAAGATAAATCTTGCTATTTTTTCATCAATGCTATTCCATATTCTGACTGGTAAACTGAAGAGAAATTATTTTAGGTATGTGAAAGAACCCAAATGCTTTACATTTTGTTCCTTTTTTTTTTTTTTTTTTTTTTTTTTCCCTCTACACTCACCAGACCCGGAAAACAAAGGATTAATCTTGGAGAAAGAGAAGCAACACAAATCTCAGGGATAAGCTGACTATAAGAAGTAATGCTGAGAAGAGCAGGTCAGAGATGCATTAAGAGATACTTTCCTTACTTCTTCAGTCATGTGGTTATGACAACTGTGCTGTATTTCAAAATCTTTTCATGAGATTACCAGAACTATCAAAGTTCATTGCTTGTGACATGCCTACTGAAAACAAATTACTTAAGTGCAGCTTTGGGTACTACCTGAATCACTATTTCTTAAAAGCATTCCTTATCAATTTAAAAATATTCAAGTGAAAGAGAGAGATATAAAGAGAATGAGCTCTGTACAGAAGACCAGTGACACACTGAATTAAAGCAAATGAAGCCAATGTCACCATAACACAGTGATGCAGGAAATAAATATGGGCATTGTGGGGCTATACAGCATGTTTGAAGATCTGGGATTTGGCAAACTTGTCACAAAGGAATGATTAAGGCAGGAAGCTCAGCTAAATTAGGATCATGCAGCAGAACAAAATACATGACTATTTTTAGAAACAGTTGACGTCCACATAGCCCAGGGAAAAGACTGGCCTCTTACTTTCAGTGTGACAGCAATGGCATCAAAGTAAGTTGCAAGGACATACCAAGAGTAAATGGTAAAGAAGTTAAATAAGACTGATACAGGGCAATTTGAAAGGACGCCATTGCAGAAATTCTGTAACATAAATGTCAAGGACTCTGTCACCCAGAGTAATAAAAATGTAAGTTCTTGCCACTTAATAGACTGGCAATAATACACTAAAGAGTACATTAGACTGGGAAACCCTAGACTATACCATATCAAGCAACTTTATCTCAGCTTGAAATCATACAAGAAAAAAAAAATAAAAAATAAAAAATTGTGAAGTAAAAATACTGACATTGAGTGGGTATCCTTTGGGATGGTTCCAGCTTCAGAAGAATTGTTCTACGCTTGCTGTGCCTGTTATACTTGGTCATATTTTCAAAGAGTTTTTCATAAAGCATAACAGACTGAGACTGATTGAAAAAGAAATAAAAACTAGAATGCTAAAGAACATATTAGATACATTTCACTCTTTATAAAATGCTTCTCTGTAAGAGATTGAGATTTCTTTTGTGAACTGCTGATATTACTTCTCCTAGCAACAGCACAGCTTCCAGGTTCTTGTATTTCTCGGTTTTAACTGTCATCAAACTCTGTTAAAAAATGGTTCCCTCAATGAGAAATATTTAAGTTTCTTACTCTTTAAACCAGTTCAAAGCTTATGCTTTTGTTTTGTTTTCTTTTGTTATTTTGTTTCCTGAGTGTTGCATTCCTTTTGTAAAACTAGCAGTGGTTTTCAGATAGCAGTCGTTTTCAGATAGCAGTTTTAACAATCATTAATAGACAACCTACAAACTATTGTGAGATTTCATAAGTATTGTTAAGAGAGTTTGTAACCTACCAATTGAACATGATTAGGGAAACAAACAATTAGTAAGTATCTGCTCAAGTTTTCATTCACATTATTATTTTTTAAATCTTATACTCAGGTGGTGAGAGGAACAGAAAAAAGAGGGCACATCTGTTCCTGATACACCTGACAGGTTATGCTGAGAGGAGGACATATGAAAAAAAACATCATCTTATGTACGGAAGTTTATCAAAGGATTTGGGCCACTGTTTACAGATCATTACTTTCTACCACTAAGCCTTTCTATTCAGTAAACAAACAAAACATTTAGCAACTTTTCTGCAATGAATTATTTATTGTATATAGAATAGGGAGTTCTTCATTCCCAATGGTGAACAGACTAGTCCTGCTCCAGGTTTGAGAGCACTGTTCTGTACAGGATTTTTAAGGGAACACTACAACTGCATTGAACCCCTCGAAAATGATTTAAGATTTGCCAGTGTAATGAACCTTTTTATTCTCCTTCATGGAACAGGGCAGGATGCCAAAACTTGAATCTTCAGACCTTCCCCCACAGAACACTGGGGTGCATATGCTCTTTTAAGTTCCCACATTACACTTAGCTGGACTGTATTTTTTTTCTTCAGAACGAATGAAGAGAACGTCTGTGGCCTGCTTTGTGGAATCTTTCTATATGGGAACACAAACAATATGAAAAAAATGTTTCACTAATAATAAAAGTAATAGCATCAGTGTACACAGCACGGTGACACGTGTGGTCAAAGAACTCAGTTGCCTATACCATCATTACAAATTCTAAATAACATACTAAAAAAATCTTTTCCTAGACAGCATTCCAGTGCGCTGGGATTTTTCAGTATCTTTCAGTATATTTGATAATATTCAGCTGCATGGCAATTCCTCTGTCCCAGGGCAAGATGCGTTTCAACCCTCAGGATACTAACCCTTCAATAACCAATAGCCAGTAAGCCAGCTTCATCAGGGGCCCAACTCAAATGCTTTTATGCAAATGCACATAGCGTAGGGAATAATCAAGACGAGTTACAGATGTACACACACCTGCAGGGCTATGACCTCATTGGCATTGTGGAGACATGGTGGGACGGCTCCCATGTGTGGAGCATTTGAACGGAAGGATACAGGCGCTTTAGGAAGGACAGGCAGAGAAGGAGAGGAGGAGGTGTCACCCTCTCTGTCAATGAGCAGCTGGAGTGCCTGGGGATGGATGAGGAGCTGACAGAGAGCTGATGGGTCAGCATTAAAGGGAGGGCAGGGACAGGGGACATTGTAGTGGGGGTCTGCTACAGGCCACCTGATGAGGAAGACCAAGCAGATGAGGCCCTCTATAGACAGAAGCAGCCTCACACTCCCAAGTCCTGGTCCTCATGGGGGACTTGAACCAACCCGATACCTGTTGCAGGAACAGCACAGCAGGGCAGAGGCAATCCAGGAGGTTCCCGGAATGCATTGAAATGCTTCCTTCTCCAAATGATAGAGGAGCCAGTGAGGAGAGGTGCTGTGCTGGATGTTATTCTCACCGACAGATAGTGGCTGGTGGGGAATGTGAAGCTGCAGTGACCAGGAAATGGTGAATTTTAGGATCCCAAGGGCAGCGAGGAGAGAGCACAGCAAGCTCACTACCCTGGACTTCAGGAGAGCAGACTTTGGTCTGTTCAGGAATTTGCTTGTTGGAATACCATGGGACAAAGGCCTGGAGGGAAGAGGGGCCCAAGAAATCTGGTTAGTATTCAAGGATCACTTCCTCCAAACTCTGGAGCAATGCATCCCAACAAAGAGGACATCAGGCAAAAAAGCCAGGAGACCTGCATGGATGAACAAGTTTTTCCTGGCCATACTCAAACAAAAGAAGGAGGCCTACAGAGGGTAGAAGCAAGGTCAGGTAGCCTGACCCTTTTTTTTTTTTTTGGGGGGTGGGGGGGCAGGCAGATACAGAGAAGTAATTCCAAACTGCCAGGAATCAGGTTAGGAAAGCTAAAGCCCTGATAGAAATAAAGAAATAAATCCATCCAGGGACATCAAAGGAAGAAGAAAGGCTTCTACAAATACATCAGTGATAAAAAGAAGACTAGGGAGAATGTGGGATATTTCTGGAAGGAAACAGGAGACCTAGTTACCCAGGACATGGAAAAGGCTGAGGTACTCAATGACTTTTTTGCCTCAGTTTTCACCAGCAAGTGCTCTAGCCAGGCCACCCAAGCCCAAGATGGCAAAGGCAGGGAGTGGGAGAATGAAGAACTGCCTACTGTAGGAGTGGGAGAATGAAGAACTGCCCACTGTACAGAAGATCAGGTTCAATGCTATCTAACGAACTTGAAGGGGCACAAGTCCATGGGACCTGATGAGATGCATCTAAAGGTCCTGGCAGATAAAGTTACTCAGTTGCTATCAATCATATTTGAGAAGTCGTGGCAGTCCGGTGAAGTTCCCACTGACTGGAAGTGGGGAAACATAACCTCCATTTTTAAAAAGGAAAAAAAAGGAATCCCCAGGAAGCTAACAGGCCAGCCTCACCTCTGTGCTCAGCAAGATCACAGAGCAGATCCTCCTGGAAACTATGCTAAAGTACATGGAAAACAAAGAGGTGACTGAGGACAGCCAACATGGCTTTGCTGAGGGTGAATTTGAGGGCAATTTGTAATGCCTGACAAATTTGGTGGCCTTCTACGTCAGGGTTACAGCATTGGTGGATAAGGAAGGAGGAACTGACACCATCTACCTAGACTTGTGCAAAGCATTTGATACTGTCCCACATGACATCCTTGTCTCTAAATTGGAGGGACGTGGATTTGACTGAAATTACTAATAAGAGTATCTGTTCATTTTGATACCATTATGGAATCTCTATGGTGTAGGTCAATTCGTAGTCCTGTGCACTAGAATCAGAAACAACTCAGACTTGGAAGACATACCAGACCATGCTTGTAGCTTTTGTTCCGTTTCTGATATTTGTCATTGGAGACCAATAACTCCTTGTATTTATCTCTCTTTCAGGGAGATCTGAGTAACAGTTTGTGCAGTGCTTATTGTAAAGCAGGTAGGAATGACCTGGACATATGAATTTTCCTGTCTTTTCAGATCTGTGATTTTCCACCTCAACGTCTCTTTTCAACAGTAACTGACAATACAGAATTCATGACTCAGTCCCTTGTGCTGTTTAGCATATGGGTTCATATTCCAGAACTTCCTAACAGACCATTATGGCTTTCAAAACAGTGATCTATACTTTGAGACTCAGGGATAATTCTATTTAATCAATAGAATCACAGTAGGATAAAACTGTTATTAAATCAAAATAAGGTCTCAAAATTGATAATTAGAAGATACAATGCTACAAATGAATATTTATCTAACTATAGCTTAATATCTAATGGAATATTTGAAGACTACAATTTTAAATAAGTAAATAAAGGGATAACATTTTCATTATATTCTGTTCAGTTTTTAAGTCAAGGATTTAGCAAAAGGAGTTTCCTTCCTTCCTTCCCTCCTTCCTTCCTTCCTTCCTTCCTTCCTTCCTTCCTTCCTTCCTCAGTTTTGTGAAAGTAGCACTAAGAAGTACTCAAGTATTTAAAGTTAGAAATACATCTAAATATCCTACTGAACTGAGCCTTCACATCAGTTAAGTCTGAAGCTGGAATTTCTTCTCCCTCTGTATAAAAAAAATATGATGATAAAATTATTTTGGGATTAGCTAACTTCCAGAAGTAATAGATCAATCACACTTCTAATTTGATGGTAACATTTGAATTACAAGTTTGACCATAGCATAAAAAATAAATGCTACTAGTGCATGATATAAAGATATCAGACAACATTTTTGTAGAATAACAATAAATCCTTGGAACATGAGGAATCCTCAATAGCCCACATGAGCACTATCAAGTAAAAACCCTTGTAAAATTACACTATTATAGTAATTTTTGGAGAATCTCAGGGAGATGAATTTCATATTTACAAGGCTGCATAGTAAAACTCATAGTCCATCAATATGGCAGAAAGTATGTAAACACCAACATAAACTAGTCTAACTGCTTTAGTTGTCACTCAGCTGGTCCTGGGCCACACTGATGCAAGAGAGATTATTTTTCAAAATCTAACATTTAATAGCTTTTCTTAAGCAATATTGATATATCCAGAAACTATATTACATGCTTTTATTTTTTTTTAATTTTTTTTTTCCTTCCTTCTCCTTTTATCCCTTGTTTTAAGGGATATAGAACAACAACAACAAAAAATTAATTCCAGGCTGTGAGATACTTTACTACCCTCTACAACTGCATGAGATCACTTGCAGTGATTGCAGTAATTTTCAGGTTTTTGTAATAGATCACATGCTTAAAAACTGTAATTTCTTTGGGTTTCAGTGAAGTTAATCATGTGGAATATATTTTATAATGTTCTCTTCTTGACTTCCATTTTCAGTAGAGGCCATTTAAAAGAATAAACAACAAGAACAACATAAAATCAACATAATACTTCAAATGATTAATTTTTCATCCAAGATATTTGGACCATGACAAAACTTAAGCTCTAATCTGTACATTATGTGTGACTGAACTATTTTTTTTCTGTATTAGGTTTGACCTTAAGTTCCTTGGGGAAGTAGTCATGACTTGCACTGATTTGCATAAAGCTAAAGATACCAAGAAGCTGACAAATAATAATACATAAAATATGCACTAACTTATCCTTTTCATTTCTAATTTTTTTCACATCTTTTCAACGTATGCCATCTCAACACCTCCATAACCTGCTCATATTACCTCTATTATTCTTTTTTAACTTTTATGTCTCTCTCTAAGATTCCACAAATTATATTAGGTCTTGCTTTCATTTTCTGCTGGAGTTCCTCCTAGACTCAAATTGAGTATTTATGACTGAAATTTATGCAAAAAATAATGAATAGTAATAATCAAAAATGGATTACTGTGTACTTAATAAAGTTTTAGACCATCCATTCTTAGATTACACTATTAGAAATATTTTACAGTACCCAAATACTTAAAAGCTTGGACTGAATGAATTTGCTGCAATGCTCTAGCTTCAAGTACTATTGTTCTTCCCATTTGGAAATGTGCTACTCTGCCTTAAATTAGAGCACGGACTAGTGCTCCTGTGTTATTCAGAGGGGCCTTAAATTAGAGCATGGACTAATGCTCCTTCCTTTTTCTCTATCACCTCTCTTTTCACATCTCATGAAACTGTGTCAGGACTATTCTGCTGCAGCAGCATTAGAATTTAGGTTAGAATATCTGACCTGCTGAAATGTTAAACATGTCAGTGTGCTAGAGAACCACACTTCTGCTCTATAGCAGTAAGCAGTACAAGGTCTAGCTGCCTCTTCCTGATCATCAGGTGAAAACAGCAATCAATGTCAGTCACATTCAGCTGGCACGTACTTACTAAGTCGTACCCTGGCAATCCAGGATGCAATTAAGCACTGCGAGACCACCCAGAGACCCTGAAACAGCCTGCCAAAGGAGGTATGATACACAAATTGGACTAAATGCATACAGCTTCGG
The DNA here is from genome assembly GCF_013377495.2 of Cygnus atratus. NCBI lineage: Eukaryota > Metazoa > Chordata > Aves > Anseriformes > Anatidae > Cygnus > Cygnus atratus. The sequence continues at coordinate 117,602,698 of NC_066363.1, read as the reverse complement.
TATGCTAAAAGCATCTTGCAAAGGCCAGTAAGGAATAGCACAGTTTTTATAAGAATTCTCTGGATAATAAAGCCAATTATATAAAGGAAGCTTAAATAAAAGGTCAGTATATACAGTTTAACATAAAATTCATGCATTATGTTCAATATTTTAACAGTTTTTGCTCTGGGGTTCAGTGAGTGAAGAGCTCTATCTCAGTTAATATACTACAAATGAATATCTCCCTTTTTTCTGCTGACTATCCCTTCACTAAATAAACTCCTAAAACAATAAATAGAAACTCCTATCTGCATGTAACATTTAGGTCCAAAATCAAAATGTCAAAAGTCATGAGAAAGCAGGAGCAGAAGTATCTCAGGAAATAGTCACGCTACCCAGTGTTAGAATGAACAACATATTTTAATGCATATCAGAAACAGATAACACAGATAATTTACTGTTGCTTTCAGTGTCTTAATGTTAACTGACAATCAATCACCTAACCAAAAATGAAAGATCACCAGTTCTGCAACTACGAAATATCAGCCAAATAGCTCATTTAAGATTAACAACAATCTATTCACTTCTATCTGCTGTAGATAACAGGGGATCAGTAAAGGAAATTAAGCACAGCAGGATTTTGTTCAGGTTCAGCACACCTTTTCGTTCATGAAAATCTGTTAATTCAGTTGAGTTTTAGCCTTTGGACAAGAATCGCGGGCTACACAGCTCATGTTTGACTCTCACTGACCCTAACTCCCTGGCACAAGGACAATGCAAGATACCTGGGGATCCAGAGATTAATACCAAGTTGTCCAACACCTCAGAAATCACCTCCTTTCCTTGCTTCCAAATTCATATGGATGATATTTAAAGTAAGGGGATGGAAGAAACAATTTAAAGAGAGAAAACAGGACCACACCAAGACACAGAACATGAAGAAAACTCACAGTGTCCCTCTGAGTCCACCCCATTCCTCTTGGCTGTGAAAGATGCATTCATACTACATGAATGGGTGAGCATGGAGGAAGCATGAGCTGGAAAGACTCGACAGATGGATCCACTTTATTCCCAGTACTAAGACCCAAACAGACTGTGATAATGCATGTTTGCACACAGTTTTCATACTAAATGAATTTTTCTTCATTCTGCCTGTAAGAAACTGTAAACTGTTAGTAACTCCTTCCTTAATCAATAAAAAGAGGAAAAAAAAATACAAAAAACACTCTTTTTCAGTCATATTTATGTACAACTACAGTGATAGGTAAGGCATGCAAAAAAAAAAATCATCTTCAATTTATTAATTTAATTTCATTTAAAAGTTTCCTTTTAAAATAAAGAAAAATAAAACCACTCTCCTACATGGTATGCCCAAACAAATAAATAGTTAACAAATTTAATCTTCAGGGATAATTCAAAGCGTCACAGCCATGAGAGCAGCGCCAGCCCTGACTGTCCCTGCCCAGTATCCTAGGAAAGCACCCAGGGCTGTCAGCCCCTGCCCCAGTGTGCCCATGTCAGGACCAGTCTCCAGCTCCCCACAGCTCTGCCTTGCTCGGCCATGGGTCTCTGCCAAGCCAGGCCCACCTGTGGGCCTATGTCATGGCCTGGTCCTGTCCTGTCCCCATTCCCATGCCTGGTGCCCAGGCCTGAGGCTGCTCCATTTGCCCCATGCTGCCCTGTTCCTGGCCAGGGTGGTGGGACTGCCCCTTGCTGACAGGCCTTCCCCGGCCCACCCCAGAGGGCCACTGCTACCCCCATGCCCCTGAGAGCTTCTGGCCCTCACAGTGCCCCATAAGGACAAAAAGCAATTAGGCAGTAAAATGCAGTTTTAGCAAGATAGTGAAAATGCTGTATTCTTCCATGGTAGTTTTAGCTTATCTGAAGACTTTATGTTGGTAAAAAATTGGATTAAGTCTCTGAAAGGGCATACTTACTGGTTATTAAGGTAATAGGATATAACCTTTTGAAGCACTACAATGCAGATGCGCACATGGGATTTTGACTAGGCTGAATTGCATTCTCATCTACAGCAAGGAAACTAAACTGAGTCCATCAGAAGAGCAGCATTACTCACAATCTACACCAAATCAGCCAAGAGCAGGAAATACAGCAGCTTGGGTTTTATTTTTTTATTCCCTGTGGCTCCTTGGAGTTTCAGCACTTCAGGAGGATGCTTTGACTGGCTGCAGAATTGGTTGGTTAGGCAGAATTTCTCCTAGTGAGCTTCATCTTCTGAGAATAGGATATATTGCTTCCTACTATGGACATAACTATTGTATTCTTTTCTCCATTTTAGAAGTTAACCTTCATTTCACAGTATAAATTCCGCTTCAAATTATACATCAGTACAGAAATGTACATGAAGAAAGAAGTGATCCAGGGCTACACATGAGAAATTTAAACTGGAATGAGAGAGGAAGCAGGAAGAGCATCAGCTATGATTGAGACTTTTATTTGAGATACTTTAATTTTGTGGGAAAGAATTGGGAGAGGCTACCGTATCTGAAAAGAGTCACTGCAGACACTGCGCTCAAAGCACTCACACACTCCAGTTAGCTAAAATAAATGAAAAGTGATGGCGGAGCCTTTCAGTGTACCAGGCTGCGGACTTTGGCTATGAAAGATAAGATAAACTGCCTGCTCAGCCAGCTCTGCTATTGAACAATGTTCTGTGAAAGTGTGGTGGTTGACAGCAGGTGGACACACATTCACAGAAGTAGGGGGGGTTCAAAAGAGCATGTGAGCAAAGCCATTTCCCCCTAAAACAAAATGGGAGTAAAAGGGAGAAGTGTGTGCACCTTAACTTTACCCTATAAAGATCTGCAAATCTCAAAGGCTTTTGCAAATATTAAGAAATATATTAAACAAACTCCGAGCTTGTGCTGCATTTGATAAGATGCTGAATGCACCTATGGTCTAAAATACAAAACTGAAAGTTGCACTTAATAATTACAACCTTTATTTACTTTTTTACTATGCTACACATCATACAGCCTACTCAAAAAAACATATTTTAATAGTTCTCCTTTTCATTGAGGGCATCGTATATGCCATAAAATTTAAAATATTGCTGCAGCTGGAATTATGGCTACAATTATGGAGGATTGCTTGGTGCCTTCAGCAATGACATAATATAAATGCTACATAATAATTTCATTCTCCCTCCAAATGTTCATTCAGATTAATTTACACAAGTACATTGCCCTTTTCCTCACATGCCACAGAAACAGTTGCCCTGGAGTGAAAGATAATCGCTCTTTAGACTCACTGTTGCTCAGCTGAATGGGGTGAGACATTCTCACTGAAATGCAATGATTGTACAGCCAACTGTTGCACAAGTGACAGCATGAAAAGTTGTTGCTCTTGAAAAGTTGACTTCTATGAGGGTTGTTAAAGGGACTTACATCAACAACACAAAGACAAAAATATTCACAAATGAAAAGCTACATGTGAGACAACTACAATAACGCTAGGTTTCATTGGGTAAGGGAGAATAATGACTGAGCACAGTAAAACCAAATCTAAGTGCTAATATTATTTTATAAATATATGCTGTATTAAAATAGTATAAATACAGCATAAAGTAAGAAGAAGGAAGTCACTCTGTCTTTATACCAGTGTAGCTGAAAGCACAGCCTGTCTTAATTTTTTATATTGGAATGTCTAACACTAATTCTCAAAACACTGTAAAGGCATTTATTTTTATATATTCCTAACTACATAAACAATAAGATTTGCTCTGAATATGGAATGAATTACCTATGTCTTATACATCACTAACAATTTAATGATTTAAAGTATTACTTTGGTAATGACCACATTTCATAATTTTTTGAAATCACATGAAGTTAAACAATGAAGGCAAAAGCTAGAGCCAACTATCACATATCTAAGAGAAAATCTGGGTAACTTAGAAGTGGGAACTGTTAATCATAGAACCGTAGAATGTTTTTCAGTTAGAAGAAACCTTAAAGATCACCTAGTTCCAACCCCCTGTCCACAGGCAGTGATGCCACCCACTAGATCAGGTTGCCCAGGGCCCCATCCAGCCTGGCCTTTAACACTTCCAGGGATGGGACATCCACAGCTTCTCTGGGCAACCTGTGCCAGTGCCTCACCACCTGCTGAGTGAAGAATTTCCTCCTAACATATAATCTAAATCTACTTTTTTTTTTTTTTTTTTTTTTGGTAGTTTAAGGCCATTACCCCTATCACTGCACTCCCTGAGATAAAGGGTCCCACTCCATCTATTATGTAGGCCACTTTTAAGTACTAGAAGACCACTATAATGTCTCCCTGCACCCTTCTCTTCACTAGGCTAAATAACTACAAATTTTTCAGCTTGTCTTCATAGGAGAGGTGCTCTAGCCCTCTGATCATCTTCATGGCCCTCCTCTAGACTCAGTCTAACAGGTCTATATCTTCCTTATGCTGCAGGCCCCAGAACTGAACGCAGTACTCCTCCGGGTGGGGTCTCACAGGAGAAGAGTAGAAGGGCACAGTCACCTCCCTCACCCTGCTGACCATGCTCCTTTTGATATGCAGCCCAGGATACGGTTGATTTTCTGGGCTGTAAGTGCATGTTGCTGACTCATATTGAGCTTCTCATCAACCAACACCCTCAAGTCCTTCTCTGCAGGGCAGCTGTCAATCCACTCATCGCTCAGCCTGTATTTGTGCTTCAGATTGTTCTGACTGAGGTGCAAGACCTTGCACTTAGCCTTGTTGAACTTCATGAGGTTCACACAACCCCACCTCTCAAGCCTGCCTAGGTCCTTCTGGATAGCATCCCTTCCCTCCAGCATTTCGATCACACCACACAGCTTGGTGCCATCAGCAAACTTGTTGAAGGTACACTCAGTCCCACTGACCACGTCACCGACAAAGATGTTAAATAGCATCAGTCCCAGTACCAACCCCTGAGGAACACCACTCATCACTGGTCTCCACCTGTACATTCAGCTGTTGAAGACAACTCATTGAGTGTGACCATCCAACCAATTCCTTACCCACCAAACGGTCCATCAAATCTATGTCTCTCCAACTTAAAGACAAGGATGTTGTATGAGACAGTGTCAAATTCTTAATTCATCCTATATTTTATTTGTTCCTAATTTTCTCATTATGAATTCTGAACAAATCTACCAGACACCAAGAATATTTTACTTTCACAAGTAATAACTTATTTGCTCAGAATTTTGTGGATGAAATTTTTTATCTGCTGACTTCAGTGGAAACTTCTCCATTACCTTCAGAAACACTAAGGACTTCACGTTTCTCAGTCTATATTTTCAGTTAACAAGAAAGTGTCAAGTCTCTCAGTATATTTTCACACACACGTTGCACTGTGTAGAGCTAGAGCAACTGGTAGAACCAAGGAATCAAAACTTTGATCCTGTAAAAAACAGACTGACCTTCTACACAATGGTACAGTTACGATACTAAAGACCCATGGTTTCACTTACAACAGTTGCAAGAACATGTTACAAAGACTTCCTTTGTTGAGCAACCTACATTAGCCCTGCAGTCTAGCTTCATGCAATGAATAAGTAATAAAAATTATAACTAACACTTTCACTTATTTAATTGACAATAATGAAGCTCTTTTCCATAGCAACTGACTGGACATCTGTCATAATCTGTCACAGGAGCCTTGCTTCCCAAAATGCTCAAGCAGAAATAACTTTAGTTCTGATTTTCAAAAGAACACATCATTCATTATGCTTAATGATAAGATGTAATGATATTAAAAAAAATCCTTAAAATTTGCCCATAATTTTTAAAGATGAAATAAACACAAATGAAGATTATGAAAGGAAGAAATAGCACAGATGACATGTAAGGAGAAAAGCAACACTATTTTGCATTGTTATATCCACTAATGGTGACTCAACTTCACAACAACGCTGTTTTTAGGTTTTTATTTTAATTTAAAATCTCATATATGCTTCTTTTTTGAAGAGTGAATTAAATAATTAAAGGAAGAATTTTTTTTAATTATTATTATTATTATTTTTTAATATGTGAATTGAAAAAAAGTTCAGGTGACCTTAATCAGCTACATTTTATCACCTGCACTACAAAGCTCCGCCTGGAACTAAAACCAGAGAAGACTCTCAGACATGTATGAAACTATTTGTAGTTTTCTAGCTGTCGTTCCATTTCAGTTTTGGAGACAAAATATTTATTATCAAAATTATATTATCAAAATTATTATATTATTAAAAGTTCAAGGAACTTTTGATCAGCAAGCAATGCTTTAGAACCAACTCTCTTAATCTTTTGTGGTATTTGCATCCCAGTCACTCTCCATACTTCAGTAATATGGAAGCAATAAACACAATAGCAGGGGTGTGACATACAAGGTCAATCTGCTTCAACCAGAGTGGACAAAGAAGCTGCTACAGAGGGCAATAGAAACCATGCTAAAAGTCTTAAAAAGAAAAATGACAGTTTTCTTAAACAACAAATTTCATCAGTCATATCACCATTATGCCAAAATACATTCAAGCTATCATCATCACAGTTAAAAGGCACCAGACAGTACCTTTTCTCTCTGTCTGAGACATACTCTGCTTTTTCTGGTTGCATGAGGGCCTCTCCCATATGCTATTTCAAAGGTTTTGTAAACTCAGCACAGAAAAGTATTACACATAATAGAAACTTTTATTATAGCAGCTGCCCAAAGATTTGATGAATAAATGGCATACATTCTGTCCCCAGCCCCCTAAACAATTGCATGTTCTCACTCTTATTGACAGAAAGGTTCTTGTAACTTTGGACCACATTTTTTCTAAATTTACAAAAAGTCCCTCAGTTTTTCTGAGAAGTATCATCTCTGAGTGCTTCCTCAAGCTTTGTATCTCTCTCTCTCTCCTTTAAAAAAAAAAAACAAAACAGTAAGAAGGAAAGGATCCTGCTTGCAGGTGTGTGCTGTTATGGTTGTTTTCTTCTTTTTTCTTTCTTTTTTCTTTTCAGGAAATCATTGGTGAGGATACCGTCAACCACAGTTCCCACTTACAAGATGGTTATGAACTTCCTTCTGATCTCTCAAGTGGGCACCTTTTTTCTACAAGTATCACTTACTAGGACAAGCTCATGGTTGAACATCTAAAGGTTTTGTTTGTTTATTTTTTAATTCCTAGTACAGGAACAGTAGAAGGGTCACAGGTTTGCAGTATCTGAGATCTCTTCACATTTCAGTCCTAAAACCATTTTTTATGGAGAAGGCTTTTACCAAGGAAAAGCTCTAAAATGTAAATGTAAGAAACAAACAAAATTTCTACAAATGTAAATAAAAAATGAAGAAAAGCTATAAATAAAAGTTCTAACAGGTAAATATTAAAAGTTTGTTAACTCTAATACAGTATATATATCTTTTAGCAGGTATAAAAATAGTAACAAGAGAGGAGCAATCCCCCAAAGTAGGTGTTATTGTTCATTGCATTCAACTGTTATTAATATCAGCAGAATTCATTGAAGTATTCCTCAATGAATAAAGAAACCAGAACAGTAGCCACAATGTTTAATTTATTACTTACTTGGAATTTAATTTCCTGTCAGACTTTTTTTTTTTTTCCAAAGTGCTTCAAACCTGTTTCATACCATATAAAAGCAACTGACAAACCAACCAGCAGTTTTTTTGTGTGACTTAAGAAATTCTAGTATTAAGTTGGTAGCAATCTGTGCTTTCATACAATTCCTTGTCATTTTTAAAGCTCTGAACTAAGAATTAAATGAAAGTGTCCTCTTTTTTTTTTCCCCTTTGTTTATTCCTATTTGTTTCAGTTTTTGAACACAGATGTCTGCCACCACATTTGGTATATATTACTGACATCACTACTAAGCAGAGGATAGTAATTCTATAGCTTTTCTCTATATGAAGTTTAGAACAGAACGTATCATGTACTAAGTTATCTGCTCTAATAAATAAATATACAATGGAAGTATGTAGATGTTTTGATACATAAGCAATCAAACTTTAAAAGACTGAATTAGTCTTTAAATAAGTAGGGAAATTTTCTATTGTGACATTTATAATATGCTGAACTCAAAAGCATGTCTGCATTTTCTGTAATGTATTATCAAGGCAGTCATTGACTTGGGAAGCTAGAACTCCCCACAGCACCAATCATACGTTTGGCAGGTTGCTGTGTTTGCATGGTGTCCCCCAGAAATTAGTGGGGTATCAAATAGGAACAGCAATCTGGCAATGTGTAAAAAACTGTTAAATGAGTGCCTAAAAGAAAGACACAGAAAACAAGATAATATGCTAAAACTAAAACAGAAAATTACAATTATTTTTTTTCAGTGGCAGACTTAAAGGTCTGAGAGACCTGCTGAAAAAAAATCTACAACTGCAAAAACACTATGTTCATTACCATGTTACATGTACCTACTTTGGAATATACCTGACATATAAAAGCAACTTAAATCTTTCAATAAAGAGGAAATGTGGAATAGGATTTTTGCAGCTTAGCTTAATGCTTTTGACTTCTAAATTCTAAAAATAAGAGCAACAGACACAGATTCAAAATCACAATTTTAATGCTGCACTTGACACCAGTGTCTGTGATAGAAGCCCTGAGCCTGGAGAAGGGTCACGGGTTTGCAGAACAGCACCTAAAGAGCAGCACAAAGGGATTCCAACTGCTCCAGCCAGTAAGCCAGCTTCATCGGGGCCCAACTCAAATGCCTTCATGCAAATGCACATAGCGTAGGGAATAATCAAGACGAGTTAGAGATGTACACACACCTGCAGGGCTATGACCTCATTGGCATTGTGGAGACATGGTGGGACGGCTCCCATGTGTGGAGCATTCGAACGGAAGGATACAGGCGCTTTAGGAAGGACAGGCAGAGAAGGAGAGGAGGAGGTGTCACCCTCTCTGTCAATGAGCAGCTGGAGTGCCTGGGGATGGATGAGGAGCTGACAGAGAGCTGATGGGTCAGCATTAAAAGGAGGGCAGGGACAGGGGACATTGTAGTGGGGGTCTGCTACAGGCCACCTGATGAGGAAGACCAAGCAGATGAGGCCCTCTATAGACAGAAGCAGCCTCACACTCCCAAGTCCTGGTCCTCATGGGGGACTTGAACCAACCCGATACCTGTTGCAGGAACAGCACAGCAGGGCAGAGGCAATCCAGGAGGTTCCTGGAATGCATTGAAATGCTTCCTTCTCCAAATGATAGAGGAGCCAGTGAGGAGAGGTGCTGTGCTGGATGTTATTCTCACCGACAGATAGTGGCTGGTGGGGAATGTGAAGCTGCAGTGACCAGGAAATGGTGCAGTTTAGAATCCCAAGGGCAGCAAGAAAGGAGCACAGCAAGCTTGCTACCCTGGATTTCGAGAGAGCAGATGGAGCTTGGGTTGTTCAGCCTGCAGAAGAGAAGGCTCCAGAGAGACCTTATAGCATTCTTTCAGTACCTAAAGGGGGCCCACAGGAAAACTAGGGAGGGACTGGATGTCAGGGAATGTAGTGATAGGACAAGGGTTAATAGCTTGAAACTAAAAGAGCATAAATTTAAAATAGATTTAAGGAAGAAATTCTTCACTCAGAGGGTGGTGAAGCACTGGAACAGATTGCCCAGAGAAGTTGAGGATGTCCCATCCCTGGAAGTGTTCAGGCTGGATGGGGCTTTGAACAATGTGGAAGTTCTCCCTTGCCCATGACATGGGGGTTGGAATTAGATGATCTTTAAGGCCCCTTTCAACCCAAATCATTCTATGATTCTAACTTGTCCTTACTGAAAATCTCATTGAAGTTGTATATTCCTCAATGACATAATTTGTCTTTGAGAAATATAGGCAGGATATACCAAAAAGAGTATGTTTACGTAGTCTTATGGCAAGAGTACCCATATGAGGGAGCCTGACAAAGTGAAAATGTAGGGCAAAGCCAAACAGAGAAATATTTTTTGTGTTAAGTTCCTGCGGGTGCGATTCTAGTCCCATGACTATATCCATGATTAAGCTATTCATTTACCGTTTATTCATTTATAGTGAATACTTCTTATACTTGTATGTGTCAATTTCTCAGTGAATGGACAGTATCAACCACACTGGTGAGCTGATGTAAAGAGAACATAGGAAGGGTTAAATGCTGATGACATAGTTCTGCTACCTTGCATCTTATCTTTAAAACCATCACAATGTATTTTCCACTTACTAATTTGTAAGAATATATGAATCACAGAACCATAGAATCATTAAGGTTGGAAAAGACCTTCAAGATCATCTGGTTGAACCATCTAGAGTAAGCTTGGCCAGATTAGTACAGTAGTTTTGAGAACACGGACATTTAATTGTATTTTTCAGAAAAGCAGCTGTTCCCACTGTGCTGTACTGAACTGTTGTGGCATTTTTCTCAACATTGTAATCCTCAGAATTGTGCTGTATCTGAAATATCCTTGACACCAATGTCAGTTCCTGTATACAGATCTTCTTCACTCCAGAGGCTGGATTGTAATTTTAATGATCCTCAACACAAGTTAGTAGTAAAGTTTTCATTTTTATTTCAGAAACTGAAGGCCATGCCAGTAGCTGAATCAAGGTTTCTCTAACTTACATTGTCAGTGGAGGATGGCTTGAGATAACTACCCATAAAGGAGCATTTTTTCTATCCAATCTGCTCAAGCACTACTCAACCCTCCTGTGATCTACTGTTTATAGCTTTGGGTACATGTATTGAAAAACAAACACAGAATAGATGGAGACAGTTCAGGGGACAGTAATAAGAATGATAACATATCTAAAAAATATGGTCTATGAAGATAGACCGTGAGAATTACAGTCCATGTACCCCAGAATAGAAAAGACTGAGAGAAGGCAAAACAGCAATCTTCTCATATATATACACATATTATATATATGAATATATAAAAAACATGTTTACATCCAGATATTTTGTGTATATGTATATAAACATAAATGTATGCACATATGTATATATGAAAAGAACAAAGAGAGTATAAACAAGCTGCTGTCCGTATTTATTGTGCATAGGATGAGAAGTAATGGGATTAATTCACAGTGATGAAGATGTAGGTTACATACTAAGAATTTTCCTTCAGTAGTTCAAATAAATCAATTGCCTATGGAAGTTGTGAACTTCTGTCACCAGAGGTGTTTTTTTTTTTTCTTTTTTTCTAAGAACTAATTAAATAAAAATATTCCAGGAATGGTTCACGTACTCATGCTCTAGGGAAGAATTGGACAGGATGATCTCTCAAAGTTCATTCCAACTGTCTTTTCTAGAATATCACCACTTTTAAAAGCTACATTTCAGGTAAATTAAATTTCTGCTTGTATCTTTTTTATCTTCAGGAAGTAAATCCAGCCTTGCATTCCTCCCAAATGTGATACATTTATTATATTAAAAAGCCCTGATCCCGAGTGTTTCTTTTATACAGAAAATTAAAAAGAAAAATGAACTAAAGAGTCACAGATAATTTTGAAAAGTACTGTGAAAATATTTATACCCTGTTCATTGAACCTGTCAAAACTGGGTACAGCACAGATATCAACTTCAAAACAGTTTAATTTAATATTAGCACAAATAGGAACACCTGAAAAGGACAAAAATAAGCTTTACTGTAACTTTCAGTCAGGTGATTTGCTGCTGCTGTTGCAGGAGCGGTCTGTCCCCACGTGCCCAAAGACAAGCCGGCGCGGAACTAGACCGGCCTGGCTGAACAGAGAGTTGTGGCTCGAGCTTAGGAGAAAAAAGAGTGTTTATAATCTTTGGAAAAGAGGGCGGGTTACTCAAGAGGACTATAAGGATGTTGCGAGGCTGTGCAGGGACAAAATTAGACAGGCCAAAGCTCATCTGGAGCTCAATCTGGCTACTGCCGTTAAAGATAACAAAAAAAGTTTTTACAAATACATCTACACAAAAAGGAGGACTAAGGAGAATCTCCATCCTTTACTGGATGCGGCGGGGGACTTAGTTACAAAAGATGAGGAAAAGGCTGAGGTACTCAATGCCTTCTTTGCCTCAGTCTTTAGCAGCAAGACCAGTTGTTCTCTGGATACCCGGTACCCTGAGCTGGTGGAAGGGGATGGGGAACAGGATGTGGCCCTCACTATCCACGAGGAAATGGTTGGCGACCTGCTACAGCACTTGGATGTATGCAAGTCGATGGGGCCAGATGGGATCCACCCGAGGGTACTGAGAGAACTGGCGGAGGAGCTGGCCAAGCCACTTTCCATCATTTATCGGCAGTCCTGGCTATCAGGGGAGGTCCCAGTTGACTGGCGGCTAGCAAATATGACGCCCATCTACAAGAAGGGCCGGAGGGTAGACCTGGGGAACTATAGGCCTGTTAGTTTGACCTCAGTGCCAGGGAAGCTCATGGAGCAGATTATCTTGAGTGTCATCACATGGCACTTGAAGGGCAACCAGGCGATCAGGCCCAGTCAGCATGGGTTTATGAAAGGTAGGTCCTGCTTGACGAACCTGATCTCCTTCTATGACCAAGTGACGCACCTGGTGGATGAGGGGAAGGCTGTGGATGTGATCTACCTTGACTTCAGTAAGGCTTTTGACACCGTTTCCCACAACATTCTCCTTGAGAAACTGGCTGCTCGTGGCTTGGACTGGCGTACGCTTTGTTGGGTTAAAAACTGGCTGGATGGCCGGGCCCAAAGAGTCGTGGTGAATGGAGTCAAATCCAGTTGGAGACCGGTTACTAGTAGAGTCCCCCAGGGCTCAGTGCTGGGGCCAGTCCTCTTTAATATCTTTATCGATAACCTGAATGAGGGGATCGAGTGCACCCTCAGTAACTTCGCAGTTGACACCAAGTTAGGTGCGTGTGTTGATCTGCTCGAGGGAAGGAAGGCTCTGCAGGAGGATCTGGATAGGCTGGACCGATGGGCTGAGGTCAACGGTATGAAGTTCAACAAGGCCAAGTGCCGGGTCCTGCACCTGGGGCGCAACAACCCCAAGCAGAGCTACAGGCTGGGAGATGAGTGGTTGGAAAGCTGCCTGGCCGAGAAGGACCTGGGAATACTGGTTGATAGTCAGCTGAATATGAGCCAGCAGTGTGTTCTGGTGGCCAAGAAGGCCAACAGCATCCTGGCTTGCATAAGAAGCAGTGTGGCCATCAGGTCTAGGGAGGTGATTGTCCCCCTGTACTCGGCTCTGGTGAGGCCGCACCTCGAGTACTGTGTTCAGTTTTGGGCCCCTTGCTACAAGAAGGACATGGAGGTGCTTGAGAGAGTCCAGAGAAGGGCGACGAAGCTGGTGAGGGGTCTGGAGAACAAGTCTTATGAGGAGCGGCTGAGGGAGCTGGGGTTGTTTAGGCTGGAGAAGAGGAGGCTCAGGGGCGACCTTATCGCTCTCTATAGGTACCTTAAAGGAGGCTGTAGAGAGGTAGGTGTTGGTCTATTCTCCCACGTGCCTGGTGACAGGACGAGGGGGAATGGGCTAAAGTTGCGCCAGGGGAGGTTTAGGTTGGATATTAGGAAGAACTTCTTTACGGAAAGGGTTGTTAGGCATTAGAATGTACTGCCCAGGGAAGTGGTTGAGTCGCCATCCCTGGAGGTCTTTAAAAGACGTTTAGATGTAGTCCTTAGTGATATGGTTTAGTGGAGGTGGCCGAGGCGACCGGCTCCGGGGCAGACGCGTGCTGCAGCGGAGCGCGGGATCGGGACAGGCAGGGCTATTTTTCGGGCATCGAGCCTACGTGAGGGAGCCGCCAGGCACCGGCAGCCCTCGTGAGGGAGGCTGACGAGGCGTAGGCGGAGCCAGCAGCGTCAGCGACAGCGTCAGCGGCGGGCCTTTTAAATCGGGCACCACCGTCATTTTAGACACCACTTGCCGAGGCGACCGGCTCCGGGGCAGACGCGTGCTGCAGCGGAGCGCGGGATCGGGACAGGCAGGGCTATTTTTCGGGCATCGAGCCTACGTGAGGGAGCCGCCAGGCACCGGCAGCCCTCGTGAAGGAGGCTGACGAGGCGTAGGCGGAGCCAGCAGCGTCAGCGACAGCTCCTCCCCCCGGCCGTTCAAAGGCAGCCCTTAGGGAGCGCGAGCGACCAGGAGCGCGGCTCACAGGGCCGGCAAACAGGGAGTGACGCGGCAGTTAGCGAGGCAGTTAGCGCAGGCAGGGCGGGCAGGAAGGGCGGAGCGCTCACACCCGCTCACAGGGACACCTCCTCTAACGGCACTCTCCCGTCAGCTGGGCTGCAATGGTCTCCACCAGGCACGGTGCTTTCTCTAGGAAGTCAGTACACACCCAGACCGACTGCCCGTCCAAACATGCGGCAGTTCAGGTCTCCGGGTGCGGGGAGTGTCTGAGCCTCTTGCTGCCATCGGCGGGAGGCAGAGGGACTGCTTGCGTGAGGTGCGAGCAGGTGGACGACCTGGTCCGCATGGTGGCGGAACTCAAGGAGGAGGTGCAGAGGTTGAGGGATATCAGGGAGTGCGAGCGGGAGATAGACTGGTGGAGTGACTCCCTGCAGGACCGGAGGGAGAGGGACCGGGGTGAGACGCCCCAAAGGGGGGTGGACCCCCTGCCCTGTTGCCATCGGGCAGAGGGAGGGGACCTGCGAGTTGAGGAGGAATGGAGACGGGTCCCCTCTCGACCTCGCAGGAGATGCCCTCCCCTTCCGGCGCTGCCTTCCCAGGTGCCCTTGAACAATAGGTTTGAGGCCCTGGAGCTTGAGAGACCGGTGGGTGAGGACGATGTAGGAAGCCTGCCCAGGAGGATGCCTGAGGTGAGGAAGTTGACTCCATGCCTCAGGACTGCCTCCACCAAGAAAGAAAGAAGGGTGATTGTTGTGGGCGACTCCCTCCTCAGGGGAACGGAGGGCCCTATTTGTCGGCCTGACCCCACGCATAGGGAAGTCTGCTGCCTCCCTGGGGCCAGGGTCAGAGACGTTACCAGGAAGCTTCCAAACCTGGTTCGCCCCTCTGACTATTACCCGCTTTTGATAGTCCAGGCTGGCAGTGATGATCTTGAAAAGAGAAGCCTCAAGGCTATCAAACAGGACTATAGGGGGCTGGGACGATTGGTGGAGGGAGCGGGAGTGCAGGTGGTGTTTTCGTCTATCCCTACGGGGGGAGGGAGAGGCACGGAGAGGACATGGAAAGCTCACGTGGTTAATAGGTGGCTCAGAGGCTGGTGCCAGCACAGAAATTTTGGGTTTTTTCACCATGGGGAGCTTTACTCGGCACCCGGCCTGATGGCCTCAGATGGGTCCCTATCTCCAAGGGGAAAACGGATCCTAGGCCAGGAGCTGGCGGGGCTCATAGAGAGAGCTTTAAACTAGGCGAGAAGGGGGACGGGGCTCAAACAAGGCTTGTTGGAGCCGTGCCGGGGGAAACAATGGCTAGGCTGGGGAAGAAGGCGATGGCCCAGCTGAAGTGCATCTACACTAATGCACGCAGCATGGGTAACAAACAGGAGGAGCTGGAAGCCATCGTCCAGCAGGAAGGCTACGACTTGGTTGCCATCACGGAGACGTGGTGGGACCGCTCCCATGACTGGAGTGCTGCAATGCCTGGCTATCGGCTCTTCAGGAGGGACAGGCAGCACAGAGGGGGTGGTGGCGTGGCTCTCTACATTAGAGAATCTTTTGATGTTGTGGAACTCCAGGCTGGGAATGATAAGGTTGAATCCCTGTGGGTTAGGATCCGCGGGAAGGCCGGCAAGGCTAGCGTCCTGGTCGGGGTCTGTTATAGACCGCCGAACCAGGATGAGGAGACGGATGAGGAGTTTTATAGGCAACTGACAGAAGTTGCAAAATCGTCGGCGCTTGTCCTCATGGGGGACTTCAACTTCCCGGATATATCCTGGAAACACAACACGGCACGGAGAAAGCAGTCTAGGAGGTTTCTGGAGAGCGTGGGAGATAGCTTCCTGACGCAGCTGGTCAGTGAACCCACCAGGGGTGGTGCCCCGCTAGACCTTCTGTTCACAAACAGAGAAGGACTGGTGGGAGATGTGGTGGTCGGAAACTGTCTTGGACAGAGTGACCACGAAATGGTAAAGTTCTCTATTCTTGGCGAGGCCAGGAAGGGGACCAGTAAAACTGCTGTATTGGACTTCCGGAGGGCTGACTTTGAGCTGCTCAGGACGCTGGTTGGCCGAGTCCCTTGGGAGGCGGTTCTGAAGGGCAGAGGAGTCCAGGAAGGCTGGGCGCTCCTCAAGAAGGAAATCTTAACGGCACAGGAGCGGTCCGTCCCCACGTGCCCAAAGACGAGCCGGCGTGGAAGAAGACCGGCCTGGCTGAACAGAGAGTTGCGGCTTGTGCTTAGCAGAAAAAAGAGGGTTTATAATCTTTGGAAAAAAGGGCGGGCCGCTGAGGAGGACTACAAGGATGTAGCGAGGCTGTGCAGGGAGAAAATTAGAAAGGCCAAAGCTCATCTGGAGCTCAACCTGGCTACTGCCGTTAAAGACAACAAAAAATCCTTTTACAAATATATCAATGCGAAACGGAGGACTAAGGAGAATCTCCATCCTTTACTGGATGTGAGGGGAAACCTAGTTACTAAGGATGAAGAAAAGGCTGAGGTGCTTAATGCCGCCTTTGCCTCAGTCTTTAGCGGCAATACCGGTTGTTCTCTGGATACCCAGTGCCCTGAGCTGGCGGAAGGGGATGGGGAGCAGGATGTGGCCTTTGCTATTCATGAGGAAATGGTTGGCGACCTGCTAAGGAGCTTGGATGTGCGCAAGTCGATGGGGCCGGATGGGATGCACCCGAGGGTACTGAAAGAACTGGCGGAGGAGCTGGCCGAGCCGCTTTCCATCATTTATCGGCAGTCCTGGCTATCGGGGGAGGTCCCAGTTGACTGGCGGCTAGCCAATGTGACGCCCATCTATAAGAAGGGCCGGAGGGCAGACCCGGGGAACTATAGGCCTGTCAGTTTGACCTCAGTGCCAGGAAAGCTCATGGAGCAGATTATCTTGAGGGTCATCACGCGGCACTTGCAGGGCGAGCAGGCGATCAGGCCCAGTCAGCATGGGTTTATGAAAGGCAGGTCCTGCTTGACGAACCTGATCTCCTTCTATGACAAAGTGACGCGCTTGGTGGATGAGGGAAGGGCTGTGGATGTGGTTTACCTTGACCTCAGTAAGGCTTTTGACACCGTTCCCCACAACATTCTCCTCAAGAAACTGGCTGCTCGGGGCTTGGACTGGCGTACGCTTCGCTGGGTTAGAAACTGGCTGGATAGCCGGGCCCAGAGAGTTGTGGTGAATGGAGTCAAATCTGGTTGGAGGCCGGTCACAAGTGGTGTCCCCCAGGGCTCAGTACTGGGGCCGGTCCTCTTTAATATCTTTATCGATGACCTGGATGAGGGCGTCCAGTGCACCCTCAGTAAGTTTGCAGATGACACCAAGCTAAGTGCGTGTGTCGATCTGCTCGAGGGCAGGAAGGCTCTGCAGGAGGATCTGGATAGGCTGGAGCGATGGGCTGAGGTCAACTGTATGAAGTTCAACAAGGCCAAGTGCCGGGTCCTGCACCTGGGGCGCAACAACCCCAAGCAGAGCTACAGGCTGGGAGATGAGTGGTTGGAAAGCTGCCTGGCCGAGAAGGACCTGGGAGTATTGGTTGATAGTCGGCTGAATATGAGCCAGCAGTGTGCTCAGGTGGCCAAGAAGGCCAACAGCATCCTGGCCTGTATAAGAAGCAGTGTGGCCAGCAGGTCTAGGGAGGTGATTGTCCCCCTGTACTCGGCTCTGGTGAGGCCACACCTCGAGTACTGTGTTCAGTTTTGGGCCCCTCGCTACAGGAAGGACATGGAGGTGCTTGAGAGAGTCCAGAGAAGGGCGACCAAGCTGGTGAGGGGTCTGGAGAACAAGTCTTACGAGGAGCGGCTGAGGGAGCTGGGCTTGTTCAGCCTGGAGAAGAGGAGGCTCAGGGGCGACCTTATCGCTCTCTACAGTTACCTTAAAGGAAGCTGTAGTGAGGTGGGGGTTGGTCTGTTCTCCCACGTGCCTGGTGACAGGACGAGGGGGAATGGGCGAAAGTTGCGCCAGGGGAGTTTTAGGTTGGATGTTAGGAAGAACTTCTTTACCGAAAGGGTTATTAAGCATTGGAACGGGCTGCCCAGGGAGGTGGTGGAGTCGCCATCCCTGGAGGTCTTTAAAAGACGTTTAGATGTAGAGCTTAGTGATATGGTTTAGTGGAGTACTTAGTGTTAGGTCGGAGGTTGGACTCGATGATCTTGAGGTCTCTTCCAACCTAGAAATCTGTGTCTGTGTCTGTGTCTGAGGCTCAGGGGCAACCTTATCGCTCTCTATAGGTACCTTAAAGGAGGCTGTAGAGAGGTAGGTGTTGGTCTATTCTCCCACGTGCCTGGTGACAGGACGAGGGGGAATGGGCTAAAGTTGCGCCAGGGGAGGTTTAGGTTGGATATTAGGAAGAACTTCTTTACGGAAAGGGTTGTTAGGCATTAGAATGTACTGCCCAGGGAAGTGGTTGAGTCGCCATCCCTGGAGGTCTTTAAAAGACGTTTAGATGTAGTCCTTAGTGATATGGTTTAGTGGAGGTCTTGTTAGTGTTAGGTCAGAGGTTGGACTAAGTGATCTTGGAGGTCTCTTCCAACCTAGACGATTCTGTGATTCTGTGATTCTGTTTATTTAGCCTACTTACTATTACTGATGTTATTGGAAGCATTTAAAGTTGACACCCTCTTTAAAGAAAACATAAAATTGTTCATATTAAACATAAGACCTTCATTATGTGCTTTGCATTTCTTTTTGGTAGGAATATTATGTTTGTGTCAATTTTTGTTGCTGTTCTAACAAAGAAAAGCACTAAACAGCAATTAATGGCATTTAGACTATTAAGACCTACAAAAAATTAAGTTCCAAGTGCATTTGTAAGGTCCTGTTCATCTTGTAAGAAATGTTTTTTTTATTATTATTTCTGCAGGATAGAATTTTTTTTTATACTTCTGCCTCTTGTTTTTCGCTTAAGTGTCATTATAAAATGTACATTTGGCAGAATTCTTACTCTTCATGAAATTGGCAGGTTTCCATCAAAAACCTGGTGCTGTGATTCTGTTGTGCAAGGGTACTCACATACAAGTAGTTTGCTAGCTGCAGGATGTAAATGTTAATCAGAAGAGTAAAATTTACCTTTGAAACACATAAAGTTCACCTTTTCATAAGGCATAGGCCTTACGCTGGCAGAATATATCAGGGCTGAGCTCCAAGAGGTAATTCTTACTGTAATTCAGATAAAAAATGGGATTACTGGAGTTGCAGAAGCTTTGCTGGGGAGCTGGCAATCATTCACTGGCAAAAAGCACTGAAGGAAAAATGTGTATTATGTCAGAAAAACAAACATTAAAAAAAAAGCTTCATGAGATGTACAAATGTACACGTTATTTATTTCATCACTCATGTTTCACCAGTGATGATGACACAGCAGATTTTTGCTTTAATCTATAGGAATCTCAATTCACAGTCAGAGTAATAAATGTCTCTAATTTGCTGACAGAAAGCTCCCATAGCCTGAAAAAGACAGAAGTGCTCAAAGGGAAAATAAATCAAAGCCATAAAATTGTGACTCGGAAATCTCTAATTATGATCTCCCCTGAAAACATTTAACCTTCAAAACCAGCATGCCTAGATTATTTCCAGTCATGATCTCTTCTTGGAAAATTGTATCTACAGGAAAAGCTCATAAAAAAAATAACACAATTACTTCATTAAATGTAACCCTTAAAAAAAAAAAAAAAAAAAAAGGCAAACGTCCAGTGAGGAAAAGACTGGTCATTTGCCAAATGAGTACAAGTATATCAAATCTTAATACTCTGAAGACAACATTTAAATGGAGAAAACTACAGTGCAGAAAACCATTAGTGCTCTAAGCATCAATAAATTTTTTATATGCATCATGCCAATTTTATTTTTGTCCTATATGATGGACAGAGTGCTTCCAAATTTCAATACTCTGCAGCTTTATAAAATCTGATCTTTTCATGAAGCATGATGAGACAAGAAAAAACTGACTGCTGGCAATTAACAACCCTGAAAAGACAGCAGCCGTGGTACAGAAGCTTAAAGGACAATGTGGCATGATGTGCGATTCCATCTGTAACTCATACACCACTTCAAAAGTTAACTTCTGTCCTTGACAAAAAAATATAACCAGGACCAAAATTTTCACAGAATCACAGAATTGTAGGGGTTGGAAGGGTCCTCAAGAGATCATCCGGGCCAACCCCCAAATAATATATATATATATGTATACATATATACATATTTTACAATAGTATCTATGATTCTGATAATGATCTATTTTGATATCAGATTCCACTTAATTGGGGGAAAAAAAAAAGTTAAAATTTTCTGCTGGTTTCCCATAGCAAAACAGGCTGCAAAACAACAACCACAAAAATAATTGTATTGAAGAGACGATTTCTGGATATGGTATATAGCTATCTAAGCACAGTTTTAGTTGACTTGAATGTCAACAATTGCCATCTTTCTTCAGACAGACTTATATGCAAATAAGGTATAACATCTAGATTAAATAACATTTCCACATTTCCTGCAAAGACAGTCTGTTCATGTATGATAAATGCAATAGTGTTGGGATATATTAAAAATAACCAACAATTGGGTTATCTGGAAGGATTGAGCTCAGCAGTGTGCAAACTATTGACACCTCTTTGTAAGTATCTATCTCCTCAAAATGTCCAAACTGCTGCCTTCAAAACTGTAACAGGATATTGCAAACCTAGGAAACATGCAGTGCAGGAATGGCTGGCATTTTCCGATACTCAGCAGTCCTTCTTACAGTACTGCACAGAAACTCTGAGGAGCTGTCAGAGATCTGCAAAACTCACACAGAGAAAACCCTTGGGTAATACAAGAAGGATGCATGAGAAAACTCACAAGAATGGCAGCTGTACGAGCAGACAAAGGATTTAGGAGATTGTAAAAGTTATGAATCCATAGGAGCCCTATACGACAAAAAGTTAAGGATAGCTTCTCTCAAAAGTATGTTGGGCTGTTTATTAACAGTGTGAAGTTGGCTTACTCTTAATATCTTTGAATGTCTACTTTTTTACTTTTAATACCAGAAAACATATTACGTATACTGACTATACATTAAAAAACAAACAAACAAACAAACAAACAGTTACATTATAGATAGTTCTTAAGAATAATCTATAAAAATATCTATCAGATGTCCCTCAGATACCAGTATGTTTGGAGCAACCATTTCCTTTTATGCTCTCCACAAACTAACACTGGTCATTAACATCAGTCAGCAAAGCTATCGAGAAAAATGAAAGAATCTAGTTTCCAATCCATTTTGAGAAGTACAGCTGTAAAACTAAAATCAATATATCTTGAAGTTAGCCACCAAACTTTTAAATAACATAAGGCTAGTCAGTCATGTACTTTGTCTTCAGATTAAGAAAATACTTATTTTCTCCTTCCATAGGAATGTAAAATAGTACACTGCTAAATGTGTAGCTCTAGCATTTTCATCTTTTTGTTTTTCTCAGTAAGTAGACCTAGCTTCCTATTGGGGTATGAAGCAATAAAAGCATGTTTATTACTCCCTTCAGCATGGAAATTCTTTAAAATCAGTTGCCCGACTCTGACTATGAAGGATGAAAACCAGTAGAGCACAATGGAATTAATAATGAGTCCTCTGAAGTTAAACATGTCATCGTCACAGATGCAGGCTCTGCAAGCTACCAGAAAAATAAAAATTAATCTAGACAGTAGATTCTTGTTGAATTTCTCCACCATCATCAGCTGTTTATTGTCATGCTACATTATGAATAAATGAAAGATTTAAAAGGTTTCAGCATTTATTAAACTCCTAATTGGAATCACAGATATTGAGATCTGAGACTACTTCAAGTCATTTTCACTGATAAGCAAGCTCATCGTAACATCCTCAAAAAGCCATTCAATAAATATGCATGAGCAGTTGTTCAAGCAGAAAACTGTTTCTTGTCTCTCTGTAAGAGTAAAAAGTTTGGGATATATATATATGTATTTAATCCATAAATATATCTAAATCAATTGAGTTAGAAATAAGCCGTCTGATCTGATCCTGTACAGGAATGCACAGACATGTAAAACAAGAAAGAAGGAATTAGAAAATTTGAAGTGGACATTTTTCACAAACTCAAGGAAATGGAAAGGTTAGGAGAGTGGTTAAAAATGCAGAGTATGTCCCTATCCAGCATATTCAATAATGTATACTCAGAAAATCTGCAGAAATTCTCAGACAGTGAAGGAAATAGAGCTTTATGTTCCTGACTGAGACCTACAAAATACAGCAGGCAAAATGATCTCAGATATGCAGATTCCACTGGATTTTTATTATAATTGGAAATCTATAGTGGAGACTACTGGTCTCATCTTTTAAACAAACAAGGACAAATCTCCCCTACATATAATTGTTACTAATATCCAGTATCATCAGTCCAGCCTGGACCACATTTAGCAATCTAAGTATATGAATCCCCTTATAGTACAAAAATTATCAGTGAAATTTAAAGCTATACTTTACACATCATTAATGAGTCATTATTTTGTTTTCAAGTAGCACTCTATGATCCTGAAAGTGGTATCTGTTAAGTGTCTCCCATCTGGGTGAATGCCAACTTGTTTTCCTATGCTTTCACTCAAACACAAATTTCATTCTTTGACCACACCCATCTACCTCCCTCTTTAAAGTACAATGCAAAGAATCAAAAGCGGGATTCAGGAAAAAAGAAATCATGAAAAGGAATTCGGCATTTCACAATTTGAGCTGCTCTCTGTATCTGAGATTCCATGTTCAGAAGCAGAATGGTAAACAGCTTTTTTGTAGACAAGGCAGATGAGACCAAATGGTAAGACACCATCAGGAGATGAGATGACTTCACACCAATGAGTTAAAGAATGAAATGCTCCAGGTAAAAGAAACGGCAAATTCTGAGTTTCTAGATCTAGATAGCAACCTAGAGGCAAACTGCTGTGATTTGTTAGTTGAAAAACAGACTCCTCTAAAAGGAATCATCTTATCCTCTATGTAATTTTCAAGCTGTCAAATCTAAGCTTATGATTTTATTGCCCCTGAAGTTGAAAATATCCTCAGGGAAAACATTAGTCTAATAGCAAATTGAATTGCAGACATTTTAATATTAATCTGCTTTACTCAATATAGCTTCCCCATTCAAATGACTTTTGGTTGTTTCAGAGTTATTCTGTGGTTGATTCTCAGGAAAAATGTCAGGAAGCTGGGTACAGACAGACCTGAATCCCACTGCCCATCTGATCATTGTAACTCTGGGGGCACAATCCAGTCTACCTAAAGCTTTCCAGCCTTCAATTCTGATCTGCTTAATAGAACTTACTTCTGGAATAGTAAGCCTAAATAAAGTAGCTTAGATAATTTTCTGTACATCTTAAAGAGATAACTTAGATATATAACTTTTTTTTTTTTTCCCTTCTTGCCTCCAAGCAGTAGGAAGCTTTAGCTTTACAACTAGGAATTTCCATATATTTAAAAAGAGAAAGAGAAAACAGCATATGTACAAAAATAAAAAGAGGAATCCTCTCTCCCTAGCGATTATTACAGATGTTTCAGCTCTGTAGCAGAGAAGGAATATTTTTGCACATAAACAAGTTGCTTCTGACTTAGTAGACAAAACATTTTTTTTTTTATTTTTTTTTCCACCTAGCAACAGTTAAAGGGAAGGAGTCTATCTGGATTTGCTGGAGAATCTTGCAGGTAGGCATTCATAGGCATACCAGAAAGATTCACATTGATCTGTACCCAAAAAACTTACAAGTGTGCCAGACAAAAGGACATCATTGGCCAGGCAAGTAAAAATGCTGCTTTCTTTGATCCTGTTCATGAAGAAAAGGGAAAGAGAGGAACCTGTTAGCAGTTCCATGTCTTACTTTTCCAGACACATAACAGGATGTCCCAAATGAAGCAAGTGTCCTTTAAAATCATATTAATGAAGTGCAAGCTACAAGATCAGAAAATAGGAACTGCTGCTTCACATGCCAGGAAGGACGCACTTGGAAAAAGGCCTTTGGGTAATGATTTGCTGACTCACAAGTACTACACAATGACATCATTAGATGAGACATACTTCTCTGAATCTATCTACGCTGTTGCTTACCAAAATGAAGAAATGAAGGGAGAGGAGTGGAATAGCAGCATTTAAGATGAATGCTAAAAAGAAGCAATTTATTCTCTTCCTGTCAGTGTAATCTGGATAAAATAAAAAAAAAATCTATTCTTTGTAAAGTGGAGATGGGGTGAACAATAGTCTTAAAGAAGGACTGAGGTGCTGACAGTGAAGCTCTGTTCACCTCCGAGGAACCAAGCATGTCTAAGTAAATTGTGGATAAAAATTCCATAGTAGAACAAGTAACTGTGATTTGTTTAGCAGGGTTCCAACAGGTGTCAGGTGTTGCTTTTCCCTCTAATTTCCCTCTTTTCAGAGCTTTCAGTTACACATTAGTACATACTGGTGAGGCAGCTCAAGCATTTAGAGCCAGATCAGTTCCAGTGTAGACCTGTGGACTATGGATTTTGATAGATGTGCAAATGTTTCGTGTTCCAAGAAACTCTATAAGGTTCTTTCCTGAAATTTAATCTCATAAATTGTATGTAAGGAAGATGAAAAATGTGAGTGTGCTTTTGTAGATACACTGGAAATAGTAAGCACAAATACTAGGCCAAACCAGCAGCTCAGTTCTGCACTCGAGTAGCCATATGATGAGTAAATACCCTCTGAGCTTACATCCACAACCCTTTTGCATCCAGCAAGTAGGATTGCTTGCAAGATGTAGCCATACAGTAGTTATCAGATTACAGTTACCTGTGCAGACTCCATAACTCAAAGTAATACTTTCCACAAAGACGGGTTTTTATGACTCAGCTGCAAAATCTACCTTGTATTGTGAGAAGCTTCTTCTTTTTTTTTTTTTTTTTAACTCATAAAGACCATGTGGTATGTATTAAACCAGTTCCATTTCCAAACTGTAACCTATTTTCTTGGAAGAAAAAATAACGTAATTATTCCGTATTCAGAATATTTTAAGCTAAACTTGGAAGGGACATTTAAACTTGGCTTATATGAAAAGAATGAGGTTTTAGAATAGATACAATGGATTGAAATTAATAGAAGTCTTAGTTTTCTCTGTACCGCAGAGTTCTTTTAGGAAGAATTTAATATGGCTTAATATGACTGTGAGCATTTAAGAATTGTAAAAGACAGATACATAAGCTATAAGTAACAATAGTGCTAATGGCTAAAAAACAACTAACCTGGGAAAATATTTTATAATGTAATCAAATGAAGGTCAATATACATTCTTGAAAACAAGAATTATTTTCATGGTAAAAAGCATCACTATGTGAAACCAAAGGCAATTGTTAAGTATCGTGATAGTTGCACACAAACATGAGAGGATTAAATGAGATCTGAATACTGTGGGGCACAGGTCATTTAGAATGATCAGAAAGAATGAAGCATGAAAAATACTTCACTACTATCTTGAAAAAGAGGCAGAAAGTAATTTTGATAGGAAAATGTGAAAGAAATATAAATGATGGATAATTATAATAGCTTGATAACAACCAAGAAAAAGATAATAGGAATTTAATACATAAGACCCAAATAATTAGTAAATAATTAACACAATATGCATTATGAAAGATTCCATTTAAAATTGGAATATATTTGTATTCATTGCATATAAACCAGAACAGACTATCAAGTGTTGTTATCTAAAAATGCAGTACAAGAAGTGCTAAGTAATATCATACACACGCACACACACAAAAAAATAAAAAAAATTTTGAATAACTTTACAAGGAAAACATCTTTAACTCGGAGCTGAAATGAAGAGGTATAAAACCAACAACCAAAATGCTAAACTACAGCTCAATAACCTTAGGAAATATGCCTCACATATCCACTTCCATGTAGGCATGTGATTCTGAAGGAAAACAGAAATGTATGACTGAATTTATGTGTGCATCTTGAATGGAAATTCTTGGCTAAAAAAGCTTGGCTTCATTATTCCTAACTCTACATGCACAAATCAGATACCTAGTTGTGGTAGGCTCTACTCCACCTGTTGTCAACAACAACAGCAACAAAAAAACAGCAGCAGAAAGTCATTGAGATTTAGACACTCTAAAACATCTTTCCAGAGATGTTTCTTTCCCTAATCATGAATGCAACTGTTTATTACTGGAAGGGTACACTGGGCAAATAAAACATGGTAAATAAAATGGTTGAGTCTAAAATATATATATATATATATATATATATATGAATATACATTATCTTACTTGCATTTAGGAAAGCAGAAGACAGGAAAAAAAACATATCAGTTATATACAATTAGTGTAAATATTTTTCTCTGTGAGGATTTACAGCATCACAGTATTTAGAAACATTTTCACTCTGGAAACAGAATATGTGTAAAATATGATGTGTGGGGAATCCACACATCTCTATGTAGACATGTGAGGAATCTGTGTGAGACTAAGTACGGCTAGGATGAGTGAGTGCATTCCTTGCTTTGGAGGCTATTCTGCACACTCTGAAGTTAGTAGCAACTTAATGGAAAAGAAATAATTCTTTCTTGCGTATAAATATATTATCACTCACATCAAGTAAGTAATAAAATTACTTAATAATAAAAAGCAGTTATGAGTTCCCAAGAAAGACAAGTGCATAATGTGGAGAAATATATCACATGCTAGTACCCTAAGTACAATATTCTTTCAAATGTAATAAATACTCAGCCTTTATATATTGAAAAAAAAAAGAAAAAAGGTAAATAGTGAATAAAGTCTGGAGCTGGTAATGAAATGTATTATGAAGAGGATCTATAGCAAAAGAACACTATTCTGTGGAAAATCTGAGTACATTTTGTCTCAGAGATAATCATTCTCACACTTTAAAAAAGGATTATCCAGGTTGCTTTGAAATACCACACATGACTTTTGTAAAAATAGTAAAAAGAAGGATAATACAAGTAGGAAATAATTACAGAATAAGGCTTTAGTTTAGTTTTAGTTTATTTTTTAACTTTAGTTTAATAAAGTTACGGATCTTAGCTACTAATAATTGTTAAAGTAAACATTCAAGTTTATAGCCAAGAAGATCTTACTAACATGAACACAATTAATAAAGGATTGAAAATCGTCTGATTTTGTAACAAACAGTCACAGGAGTTAAAAAGTCCAGAATGAATCAGAAAAAAAGTAAGAAAGAGGAGGTGGCATTCTATTAACATGTATTGTAAGAGGAGAGATAAATGGGAGCCCATATTACAAAACTATCTTGAGTCATCTACTTCATTCACCTAAATATGCACCTGAAGTATGCCAATTCTTGTATATATTCTATATCCGAAGTAATAAATACAGAGAGCTAATTCAAAAAATTCCTGCCTCAAAGTTCAATGATAGACTTAGATGTCTAATTCACAGAAACTTTTTAGGAAATTACTGTCCCAGTCCTCTTGCAACAATAGAATAAAAACTGAAGACCATTAGCACTTAAAAATTTGAAGCAGAATAAACCTTTAGCTGGTGCTAAATGTCTCATGCTTTATTTAATTCATGGAAGATAAATGTTTGCTTACATTACTCAGACCAGGAAAGATTTTGTCTTCAGCCAGAAAAAAATCACTCAAAACTGAATATTAATATATGCTAATGGGTTTTAGACATGCATTCTTAAACACTCGACACTCTAAAGATAGATGATGTACATGCCAGCCTCTAGAAACAATGGTGATCAACAACTTTATATCAGACAAAATGTGTATTCTGACCGCTTAGACTATTCTTCATATTGTTAGAGAAAGCCTTAGGGTAGCGACAATCTCTTGCTTGAGGTTCCACAGCCAGTAAATCCTGCTAGAGGTAACAGATGATTCCAGAACCATGTCTGTAATGCTGCAGATGTCCAGAGGAGATGCAGTGATCCACACTGACCTCACAACAAGTCAATACCACCGTGCTTGAGAGGGCTTCCAGTTTCCAGACCAGACATGCATCCTGCCCAGGTCCAGTTCCTCAACAGAGGGAGATGCTCCTGTCATTCCTTCTTTCCTCTTTCACCCTAAACCTTTGTTTTCATGCAAAGGACATCTGTCTGCATTACTCTCTAAAGAGGTGCTGCTATTCAAGAATAAGAGGGGCAAAGTGCGCATCAGCAGAACATCTCAGCAGGTAAGCCTAAAAGGAGCCTCAGACAGAACTGAGGTGGGACGTAGGCTGTTTCTTTGTTTTCATAACCCTATATCTACATTTTTAATCGGATTGTTAACTCCTGTATTATTATGCTATAGTGAAAAATATAAGAAGAAAGTCTCAAAAATCCAGTAGAGTCTTAAGTCTTTAAAATACAGTAGAGTCTTTTCAAAGTCTTAAAAATCTATCACCAGAACATACTGAAAGCCATGATATACAAAGCTGAGACTTTAGGCTTTAGATACTGAATATGGCCTGCCTGCTAATGAATTTCTGAATGATGAAGTCCACAGTTAGACTATAGCATCAGCAGCAGTGGATACGGAGAAGATCAGTAAGAATAGTGAGAATACATTTTTCAGACAAGAAGAATATAACTCTTATTTCTCCTGAAAATATAGAGAAGATTCCTGTAACAATACCCAACTGTGGGTTTAATCATTTGGAAAGAGCTCAAGGCACCCCACAAAGAATGCAATTAGTCTGCAAATGGGGTAGGCCTAACCACTTCTGCTTGGCTGCTCCTTGCCATTTTATACCTACCCTTGCTCCACAGGGCACCCACATTATGTAGACAGCTACGAAATGGAAGCTATGTCTACTATTCAGCATCATTCCAGTGACTATTTTGAATAAATGAGGTTGATCAAAAATGAAATGGTTTTCACAGTGGTCTATTGTTTCTTTATTTTTACCTATTAATTCAATGGAAGATGTCAAATTCTCTGGAGAGGACAATTGAAAAGATCCTCAAATAAACTTCGCAAGTACAGTCATTATGCCCTGCAGATAATAAGGTAATGGAAATAGCAGCTTATTAACCAAAGATGCAATCCAGAAGTAAAAAACAAGTAAAATGCTTTATTTTATCAGCATTACATATTCTTCCCCCTTATAGCAGAAAAGGCCTTGGAATTGCAGCAATATTGCGCAACATAGAGAAACTTCTCTTGAAGAGTATTCACCAGCTCTTCTATTAAAAAGCACAGAGAGCTCTGCTGTCTGCTGACAGACTTACTGTACCAACAAAAATTCAATCCCAAACTTTACTTATGCGCAAACAATATGAATTTCTAGAAGGTGAGTGCATACATATAGCCGACCATAAGAAAAGCATGAGGTTTATTTCAGCATCTCCAAGCTTTTTTATAGCCAATTTTCATGAAAGTATTCAATTATCAAGCATAGGCAATGTTTTGTTACAATGTTTTGTTACACTGTTATTCTCCTTAACAATGAAGAAAAAAATCAGGATCCATGGAAACCAGATGATGTAGAAGGAAAATGAAACACTGGAATTAAACAGAATAAAGTAATCCAAATGGGTAATAATGAACACTACAAATATGTACTGTCATTTCTCATCCTTATTCTAAAAACTTTTCAATGTCCAGACTAAATGTAAATATTTTTTTTTTTATTTTCCTATAATTATTATTTAACTTTTAAATTTATAGCTATATGCAGATGAAAGAGATGAGACACTCAATTTATACTTTTATTTTCAAGGCATGTTGTTGCATAAATATTGATTCTCATTTTCTACATAAATGGTGCAGCTGACCTTTAAATATACTACTTGTAAAAACATATGTCTTCCACCATTTAGCAGCTTTACACTTGTGATGGCAGTTCAGAAAATGATGATTCAAGCTATGTGTCTACCCTAGGTAATATATATACAAATATCTAGATATGCGTATGTATCTATATTTGCAGATGCACACATCCCTCTCTGCCTGAAGTAAGGCATGTATGAAGGTATCTAGCCAACCCAGAGCACAGCCAACAAACTGTTAGCAAGCTGGGCACATCCCTACCTTTGTCCTTGTGAGGCTCCACCTGGAGTGCTGCATCCAGGTCTGGGGCCCCCAGCACAAGAAGGATGTGGGGCTGTTAGAGTGGGTCTGGAGGAGGGCCACAAAGATGATCAAGGGGCTAGCACCTCACCTCTGAAGAAAGGCTGAGAGAGCTGGGGATGTTCTGCCTGGAGAAGAGAAGGCTCCGTGGAGACCTCACTGCAGCCTTTCAGTACTTGAAGGGGACTTATGCAAAAGATGTGGAGCAACTCTGCTCAATCAGATAATGACAGGACAAGGGGGAATGGTTTTAAACTAAAAGAGGGGAGATTTAGATTAGAGATTAGGAGGAAATTCTTCACTCAGAGGGTGGTGAGGAACTGGAACAGGTTGCCCAGAGAGGCTGTGAATGCCCCATCCCTGGAGGTGTTCAAGGGCAGGTTGGATGAGGCCCTGAGCAGCCTGATCTAGTAGGTGGCATCCCTTCCCATGGCAGGGGAGTTGGAACTTGGGGATCTTTAAGGTCCCTTCCAACCCGAGCCATTCTGTGATTCTATGATTCCATGATACTTTGCACTCAGTTAAAATAGCATTTTAATGCAGACTGTTAGAAAAACTAGGTATGTGCACACATATTAAGGAAAAGTCTAAGCTGAGAAAAAAATAAGAGAAAAAAAAGGAAAAAAAAAAAAAGTGAGCCAGTACCATCCTGGTATGATTTGAAGTCTGTTTTACCACAGGAAAGCAATGTTTAGTCTAATGGATCATTTTCTTTATGACTATTAGTCTTGCAAAAAACTTGAGTTTAGGAGAATAAATATTGAATGCTTGTCTCTCAGATACTGGAAAATAGGAAAAGACACACATTTTTTCACTATCACCTTAGCCTCATTTTAGACAAAGCACAAAACAGTTCCTAGTAAATTAGAGTTGATTCTGAAAACTGAAAAATATTTTTGGGCACAGGATAGGGAAAATAAACTGAAAACTTTCAAGTAACTACATGGTCCTAACAGCTGATTGCAGGAATCCCATTCACCATGTCATCCCTTGGATTTTTCTGTAACATCTGATATATTAAATTCATCCTAGAGTTGGAAACAAAAGACATACACAACAGTTTCTTTTAACCTGGACAGGCTTGAGCAGTCTCTCTTCTCTAAAATACCTTTGCTATCATTGGACAGAAATAAGCTCTTTAGGTCATTTAAGATGATAGTTAATATAGATGAATTACTCTCTGTAATGGATGGTATCTGTTAATTAACTTTCATAAGTATTTGTTCTTAAACATAATTTAGTTTATGAAGGATGGACTAGTCAAAAACTAAAAGCCAGATAATCATGCTGGATTCAGGAAGGCATTAATTCTAGAATCTCTCTGGAGTTATTGACTGTTCCTGGTATTTCAGCTGGTAATTAACTGCAAATATTATCATCGATTTTAAACTTTTAAAGTGAAGCATGTGTAGATATTTTCAGGGCTTCTTATGTGCCTCTCTACTAGCTTATTCTAATGTAAATTACAAATGCTTACAACAGACACATTTTGTATGCACCAGGATTCATTATCTTCCCATCCAAGCAATTAAATAGCAACATAAACATATATAGCAGCATATAAAATAAAAAGGGCTCCTATTTCCTCTGGCATATTATGTCTAATTATATGCATATTCTTGTAACATTGCAATAAAATATGGGTTCCCCAAATGATAAGCATTTTCCTTGTTACTTTAAAAATATTTAAAGTTTACCCAATGTCAAAGAATGATCAGACTTAAAATAAAATAAAGATCAGGATACATCTGAAACTTTAAAATGTCAGACAAGAATAAACAAAAATATATCCCTACTTGTAACTTGAGATCTTCTTTTCCTCATTAGCATATTTATATAAGGATCAATGAAATCTATGCACAGGAACCTCTCCGCATTACTAGCCCTTACAAAATGGAGGTGTCTGCTTAAATATCTAGTCCTTCACTTTACAGACACGTTCTTTAAAATGTAAGTCACTTGTTAGAAACCCAATTCCAGGTTGGTTTTAAAACATGAAAAAACTCCTCATCACCTTTATCATACAGCTCCAGGCTAATTTTTGTTTGTCTTATCTACCTACTCTTGTCCTCATGCCAGCAACAAGCTACCTTCCTCACAGTGAGGTTACCTCCCTGCTGCTCTCCCTTATTCCTTGGGTTGGAAGTGGGCACGTGGGAGGACTGAGCAGAGCCACATTGACATGAACAGCTCAGACATGCAGGCTATCCAGCAAAATCCAGAAATTGGATGTATTTCTTCAAGCCACTTTATTACCAACTGTACAAAATAAATTAGTTCCTATCTTTAAAGTGCATCATATATATATAATGTGTACACATAAACTGTTCCCATATCTGGGAACTGGTATTCAACAACGGTGATGTTTTAGCTCAGGCTTAGACTTTTATCTTTTTATCCTATTCTTTTACTGGAAAATATTTATCTTGTCTTTGTACTTTTGCAAGCAAAATTATATACCATGACTTGAAAAAAATCCAAAATTTTCCAAGGATTATTACCTGCTCTTTTCAAACACAGTGAGTACGTCAGATTGATGACACAAATGCACATTTCTCAAGTATGGCAATGCAAGGTCAATACCTCAAGCAGTCAAGAAAACACCAATTTCCAGAACAACTCTTGTCTTTTTGAGTCCTGTGACCATTAAGTCTTTGCCAATTTAGCAGCGTTCCCTACAGCTTCTAGAAAGCAATGTGTGTCTTCCCTCCAGGATAATAACCAGAAGAGCTGTAAGAAATAGATCTTTCCATGCATGCAGCAAAGTACTTTTGAACCATGCTCTAAATGAAAGAAAGACCCAGTTGTACTTGAAGGACAGAAGAAGCTAGTGGTAGATTTACTAGTTAAACAGACCAAGAAACTCTGGTAAAAATAAGAATCACATACATAAAAGTTATGAATCTCTATAACATATCTATGTTTTTTTGTATAATTCTAAATTAAATCCATTTAACATAGACCCTACTACATTTCCAGCAAACATGAGTCAACTCTTATCTCTCCAGATTGCATCAGTCCATTCAATAAAAACTCAATTTTTTTTTATACATAGATGGTGTACACAGTCACACCCACTCTTTAATCTTATTGGAGTACATTATTTTCTCCTGTGTAATTGATTACTTTTATACCAAATCATCATTCTTTTTCTTAGAAAGAACTGAAGACTATATATATATATATATATATATATATATATATAAATGTAGAAACAGAACAAATCTGGGACTTTGGAAATAATGCAACACATCTCTTGAAAGAATCTTGTCACCATGATCACAGCAATATGCAGTAAATAGCTTCTCTTTAGCTGAGCTGGAAAGACTTTAGAAAGAAATTATTACTATTAAATGAAACCTTTGTAAAGTAGCAATTTATGTTATAAATCCACTGTTTTGTTGACATTTTAAATAGGAACGTGCATCTTGTTTTAGAGTTTCTGTAAATAGGAGCAGTTTCATCAAAACTTTCAAATTATAGTCTTCAAAAGGCAGGCACACAAGTGCTTGTGGCAGTCACAGTTTGAAATTTTAAACTGCTAATGGCAAGATATTTTTTTTACATTCACTTAGAAAGTAAGATTTCAAAAGTTTTTAGAAAGGCTATGCAGGGTAAAAGTCCACTGTGTGTGCAGAGCTGTTGAAGAATGACTTGGAGACATGCTCACACCAGGGGCTGGCAGAAAGCTTTATATGATAGAGATGGTACATTAGGTCAGAGGTAGCTAAAAGCTCACATTCTTAAGGGACATTCTCCTTTTAGTGAATAAAGGGCAAATGGCCATCCTGTTGTGCCAATCCTCTCTGCAGGCTTCAGTGAAGTTGACCACAAGATACAGCTGTGCTATGTGATGGGTATAGCCAGGTTCCAGGGGAAATGTTTACAAGGCCACTTACGATCTTCCTCATATGCAGGTATTTTTGGCAGCTTCCAGAAGTGCTTTAACAGCACAATATTAAGTGCTAATAACTTGCTAGTAACATATAAATAGCATTCCCCTACCTACTCAATGGAACTAGCATCCCATACAGTGCTGAGCTCTGCACATGTATCTAGAACAGCCCTGGTATCACACCAATGTTTTGTCCATTGCTGAGCAGTGCTGGCACAGCACGAAGACTCTCTCCAACCCCACCAAACCCAGCAGGCTGGGGGTGGGCAAGAGCTGGGGAGGGGACATCGCCAGGGCAGCTGACCTAAACCGACCAAAGGGATAGCCCTTTGGTAGGGGTCTGTAGGGGTCTCAGTCAGCATCAAAAGCTGGGAAAGGGGAAGGAGAAGGGGGGTTCTTGTTACCGAAGCGTATGTTCTCCTGAATGCCTACTACGCATATTGAGGTCCTGCTTCCCAGGACATGGCTGAACATTGCTCATTGATGAGAAGCAGAGAATAATTTTTTCTCCATCTTTGCTTCCATGCAGCCTTTGCTATTTTTTTTTTTCTTTTTTTTTCTCTTTTTCCTTTAATTCAGTTATCCTTATTATTATTATTATTATTATTATTATTATTATTATTATTAAATCATATTTTCTTCCCCTTACTCTTTCTTTGAGGAGGGAGAGTGAGAGAGCAGTTGTGGTGGAATTTAGCTGCCCATCAGGGTGAAATGACCCCATAAGTATATAGAATCATACACATACTAAAAAGAAAAAGCAAAAAGCAGAAAATTCCCACTCCACTGCATGCATTTCTCTTCCCAGAGAGAAGACAGGAGAACAAACAATATATGATTTGATACACTACAGAAAGTTACTCTGATGCTACCATGATGCATTAAAAAAATAAAATAAAAAAACTACAGAACAGAGAAACCAGTTCTACCAAATCCCATGTCTGATGCATGCACTTCCTGTTCTTTAGTCTGGTTGAAAATAACCCGGGTTTTTTATATATATATATATATATATATATATATATGTATTCTGCTTTCAGCTATATTTCTTTTTTTTCAGCTTAAAAGGAAAAGAAGACTGTATGCCTAGTATTTCACCTAGTTACTTTAACAATGGATATTACCTACCACCCTTGTCCTATGTCCTTAGATACTCATAGAAAAGACACTCTTGCTCAAACTGCAACGATACTGTGTCTATAATAGATGCAGAGTCAAGGAAGTGACTAAACCAACAATCATTACCTCTCTAGAAGCTGAAGAAGGAACAAACAGTGAACTATTAAGTCTATGTATAGGATCAACAATTAGATGGCAAGCTAAGAAATTTTGTATCATTTATTTAATTTTCAAACGTTACTTCAAAATGTAATGTATCTCAATCAAACTTTTATGAAATCTAACCAGAAAGACTGCAGCTATAGAAACAAGGTGAAACAACATAATATGATGGGTTCACTGACCTCTCATTCCATGGAAAATTTCACTGTTTTCAATAGGTCTGCTTTACCTAAGTATTGTTCAGATGAACTACTACTGCTAGTCTGTGATCATACATTAGCAAACAAAAGAGCCCTTCTGCCTATGTTGAAAAACAATCTCTGAGCTGAAACACAGTTCAAGAGAATTTGCAAATGCAAATACAAGAAAAGGTTATTACCAGTCTAATGACATGAAAGGCAGGTATGGATTAAAGCATTTAAAAAAAAAAAGCTATAAAACAGAATGGTCTTCTAGGCTGCAGTAAGAACATCATAGCTGTCAGTTACTGCACAGATGAAGTACAAGAAGGTTGATGAACAATGAAGTGTGATTTGCCGGGTTCTGCGCTTGGGTATCTTGCTGACACTTAAAATCTCCACTGGCTGTCATGTACTTCAACCCATCACACAAGGGGAAGAGTCACAGGAAAAGATAGATACAGCCAGGCGATACACAGGGCTATTTGCACATGACTACACATTTCAGATCCTAATGTCTCTATAATTGAAAGATTCCAAAGAGCAAAGGAAAGGACAGGAAAATAAAGATGTAGAGACTAAAAGTTCACACACGGACTCTTGTTTGCCTCTTCCTGAGGCAAATTAACAGAAAGACCTTACAGGGGATCTGGTCAAAGGAGTCATGAAGAAGTAAATAAAGATCCCAATTAGATGGTGAGGAATTATGTCCTCTAGTCATCAAGAACGAAAGTACTAAAAGTTTAGGCCATTCTCTCCCAATCTGTGGATGGCTTAGGTTGTCTGTTCAAATGCAAAGCAGACATTGCAGAAGGTCCTGATCTATGGGAGCTAGACTGAACTCAAAGGGCTGAATGGAAAATGAATGGGGAGTTGAATAAGCATCTCTGATTGAGATAATACAAAAATATATAATATGGAGGAGCTGGTCACAGACTGATTAATACCACTTAATCTATCCTTATTTTTCACTTCTAGCTCTTTTGTCTGCACTTTGGGAAAGAAAAGAAAAAAAAAAAGGCAAAAAAAAAAGCCTGCTTATTCTCTGTGTTAGTTAGAAACTTAGTTTCCTCAACAATGCATTCTTTTACAAGTTTGTTTTTGGGGGTAGGGAGAACTCATTAAGTTCACCAGTACTATTATTCTGCTATTTTGCTCCTGATCAAAATACCATCTAGATGAACTCCACTACCTCCAGAATAATCACAACACTCCCGCATTTTCTCAGTGAAGTGCATAGGATGAAAAACATAGCCCAGATATCACTCCCACAAGGAGTCATTAGTGATCATAAATCTCTGTCCTGGTTTTCTAGGACCAACTGCCAGAATCCTACTTACCAAGTATAGAAAAATATCACCTGCTGTTTCTCAAAACATTTCAGTTCCATGTAAACAGGGGAAAAGCTCTCTTGCACAGTGTCTTAATTACTTTATAACAATAAGTGATGAGTTCCTCTTGTCTCTCCGTATTTCCCAGAACAGTCAAAAATTTACATCCCATTTTAACTTCTTAAGCCCAAGAATCTTTTCTCAGAACCTGACCCTTAAAGAACTAGACTCTTTCAGATGCCTGTTCACTTCTCTCTTAAGAGACTTCCCAACTCCTGAAGGGTGGCATTTTTAAATACCATTTTGTGGTCACTCCTAAGCCTTCCAATGATTACTTCCCCTTAGCAGGGCAACAGATGTAAGATAAATAATGTGATTCCTTTTAATCAGACAATCAATATTCTCCTCCCATGCAGCACATAGCACCTCTCTAGTTGTGCATTAGGAATGGAGAGCTAGCCAGCTCGCCAGACACCGACAGATGCCAGTTAGCTTATCTGAGTAGTCAGTGAGAGTGGGATCATCACTCTAAGTCCTGCCTTTACCTAACTACTGCTGTTATAATTATTTATTATTGTTGTTGTTGTTATTGACACTAATATCACTGTTGCTGGCACTACATTGTTTTATGCAAGTCTGTCAGAAGTAAAACCACCATCACAGGTTGCTTGTAAGCATCCATTGTCTCCTGAAAAACTGTTAATTTCTTCAGATACTAATTCTTCCAAAACTAGTGTTCCTGCTTGCCCACACTGCACACATTCTGCTACCAGTTGCAAACACTTGGAAAGCCACCTAAGCCACAGGGATTCCTGCTGATTTTTCCAAATGCTTTGGCTTTCAGACTCATTACTTTGGCTTGCACTCACCACAGCTTGTACAGCTCCACATAGTTACTCCTTTGTTTTAATTTTTACTTTTCTAGACTCTAATTTTGAACAATTTTTCTTTCCAAATCAGACATCAATTTTTATATTGCTCTGTGCCCTGAGTTTTAGCAGCGAGACCAGAGCTGGAGATAGCTGCTGGAACCTGCCTGGGCCCAAAGTTAGCAGCCCAGTGAGTGGGCTTGAAACATTCCCAAATGAGGAGGAGGATTTTAACTGTGGTCATGACAAACCACTGATACAAAAACTGAAGAGGAAGTTTCCTTAGAGATTTAAAATAGGAAGAGAAAAACAAACCAAAACCAAAACAAACAAACAAACAAAAACAACAGAAAAATGTTGTACCTGAAAGTAGAAATGGTAAATACAGGTTTTAGGTTATATATCCTGAGATACAAAAGAATGAGAGCAGCACAGAGTAGCAAAGGCATACAGCCTTGGGAATCTGGGGAGAATTCAGAGACAAACACTCTAAGAGAAGGCAATGCATTCAGGAAAGTCTTTCATTTCCTCTTTGTACCCGAGCACTATCCTCTGTTGTCCAGCATGAATACTACAAAATCCCATAGTCCTATTCTATTACAGATGCAACTTTAATATAAGGATAACTTCCTGTTATCCTGGTATGTAATGCTTACATTATTAGTTAACAGATAACCAAGTAATTTAGCTGATAAAGCACACTTTCTAGTATTTGTTTGTTTGTTGATATTTGGTCCAATAACAGTGCGAGCATAGTAAAGAAGTGAACAAATTACAGAAGGCATATCAGAAGTCATATTTGCTTGTAGGTTAGCCCTCGGGATGTAGCAATCCCAATCAGCAAATTTAGGTTTAATTTCCAAAGTATTTCAGGTAAACAGTTCAAGGAATTACAGAGACTGCCAAAACAGCATACAGTGCTAACTCAACAGTAGGTGGCTGCTCTGCCAGTGCAACACAAACATAACACTGCACATTCTTCCATCTACAGCTTATTGGGGACTACTTCCACACACAGTAAAACTGCAATATCTGGAATCACAATTTTGCATGCACATTGCTTAGATAGGGTTTTGAGCAAGATGTTCAGTTTTTCTTCAGTAAGCTTTCCTCAGAGCGCATAAGTTGAGCTTTTGGGGAGATTTCTGTCTCCTGCTGAAACACTCCACAGTAAAGCTTCTAATAATGTACCTTTACCCACAGCCACTGCCAAAAGAGTTGAGCAGTATTTGGCATTCATTTGCATTGAAATTCCTAAACTTGCCAAGATTTGTCCATTACTACTTTTGAGATGTCTACTCAGATCATTTATCAGACAATAACAAAATGCATTGCTGGAAAGAAATTGCAAAGAATGACTGGCGGCTGTAGCCTGTTCTTGGTATACACCAAAACAATGTGTGACTCATTAGGCATTTTCCTATAAAGTGAATGACAAATTCTTTTTTACTTGAATACTATCTGGGCTATGTTAGTTTGAAATGCAGATAATCAGGGCCAACAAGCATTCAACATGATGAAAACTTAATTTTCTAGAAATAGAAATGATTAAAATAATTCTTTGAATTTTGAATTGGCTCCCAAAGTTTTTAAATACATCAGTGTAATTGCATCATTTTTTTCAATCTAATTAATACTGTTCTTAAATAAACAAGCATTCTCATGCAGCACTGAAAATTCAAACATTCACATATATTCATATTGAATTCATAAAAGATTTTCTTACGGGATATGAGAGACTTAGGTTCTGTGCTCTCATTACACTGCACAATGTCATTTGATAATCTCAGTCGGATTGTTAAAACAACTACAGAGACTTTCATCTATTAAGACAAAAGAGAAAGTAAAAAAACTACAAACCAGTGAGAAGAAAATTGGATTTTTGGAGTCCCTTTGGTTTAAGTAATCAAACCAAAGCCTACACTAATAAAGCCAGTGCAATCGGTTTCCTCACAATACATGACACTACTATTGAAATACACAGCTGTAACTTTGTGTTGTAGCTTTACAAATACTCTTTGAGGCTGCTTGAATTTGCTCAGATTCTTTGTTTTGAATGTATTGTTTCTACTTCCATTGGGCCTATTTGTCTTTCCTAAGGCAAATCATCCAGTACAACAGAGACTTTTTCATTCACTAGTACCTTTGAGGATGAATAGCTCCACTGATCAACGGTATAAACTCTATTCCTAGATAAAGATTTTCACGTACTTTGTTTCAGTAAGAGAAACAAAAGAAAGCAGTGCAGTACAAACTCATTCAATTGTTTCTTAATTAAAAATAGAGTGCATAAGAAAGTGCACAACAAAGAACCCCAAGTCTTTACAGGCATGACCTAAAAGCTCGTAGTTTTGGTTATGTTTATAAAGATTTTCTCAGGAATCCAACTCCTTCCATGCTTCCTTATGCTCAGGCATAAAAGGGACTTATCCACTAAAGTAGCTTTCTGATGCATGACAGTTCTCAGGCTAGCAACCCTTGGGATGCCTTAAGGACCCTGACGTTCACTGCATTAGCTGGGCACCTAACCATTAAGCATTATGGTGGCACTACATATCATGACATCAAAACTCTTCATGCAATTTTTGTAGAAGGTCTGTGAAATGCAAGTGGGAAAGCTATGACTGAGAGATACCATATCTGATTTTTGCTTCATTGCATAGTTAAAGTTACATAAAAATCTGAGATACAGAGCATACAATTGTAGGGAGGACCACTGTATCTTCCTTCACTTTTTTTAGTAACTGTGTAATTCTTACCAACACTGTTTTATGAGGAAGATAAATAACTGCAGTAAAAGCCAATGAGAATTTCTACCATTTCCAAATTCCTTTTGATGAACAAGGTGTGTCTAAGCTCTAAGCATAGTAATAAAAATCAAGGCATGGATGACTATACATAAGTGGTGTCTCTTGTGCATCTTTCTACTAGGCTTTAAATACATCCATATAGATAAAATGAGAGTACTAGATATAATAAATTTTAATTTGTGAAAATTTGAGAGAAAAAAAATAATAAAGAGAGAGCAAGGAATGTAATGTGTTGTCTTTCTCCATGATGTTTAGGCAGGAATCTACAAATCCTGGCAAGTGTTGAAAACACTGTCATGTGTAATAGCAAAAATAAGACACATGGCTATGAGTAAAACCAGAACCTTTGCAACCCCACTACCCTAATCCTTGAATATATAAATTCTCCCAATAAGAATGCATCTCTCTGTATCTAATCCATAGAAGTCATACCACAATGTAGCCAACATACAATGACCGTAAGTTTTAAAAGCATTAGCAAATACAATGATTAAACTTGTAATTTTTGGAAATGTAAATTCCAAATATGAAAATGAAACCACAAACAGCGTGCAACAGGTTTTAGACTGATGAAGTTGTATTGATTTCTTTATGTCCTAAATACATATTTTACTAGACTCCATTCTATTGGGTAAGAGGCTGCTAAGATACTCAGGTAGAGTTATTTAGCCATTTGCAATATATCTCCAGATCAGTAGAAATGAGTGTTCAGTTTTCATGATGCTATGGCAGAGAATTTGGCCTGAAGCCAGCCTTCTGTTTGAGCTTTAGATTTGGCCTACTGTCAACATCTGCAAACCAAATTTGCATGGCTTGCACAAATCAGTATTTAGTATCTAAGCATTAAATTTAGCTACGTAATACTTGATGGATTTAAGCACAGAAAATTAAAACTGAGGTTATTGAGCCAGATTAGCCATAAAGACAACAGAACAAACCATGCACTGACAGAAAGGAAATTTACATCAAAACTATTCTACGGTCCATGTTTATACACAGACTATGTCTATGTGTGGAATATTTGATATTTTAGAGAAAAAGGATAAAAGACTAAAAAATGCAATGCTAGAACAGCATCTCATTCTCAAAAGAGAATAGAGCACTGCTTTCTCAGCTGTGATTTTAGGTGGAAGACATACTGCAGATACATAAATTTAGCTGTGGAATTTGAAAATCTCTGAAATCCAAGGGAGTCACTCGTACTATTGACCACAGTGGGGCAGAATTAAAGCTCATCATTTTTGAATATCCAGCCTAAAAAAAGACCTACTAAGCATGGGTCCAAGCTAGCCCTATTACCACTAACAAGCCAGTCATCCTTTTCTTTATGCTTGCCTCCACACCACTGCAACAACAACTGAAAATGTATTAGCCTGTTTTTAATCACTAGAGTCTCCTCCTACACATGAAACAAATAAATAAATGAATAAATAAATATTATTTAAAAACCAGGTACAGAGATAGGGAACAGACAGTTAAAATTGTCTGATTTTGACATTTTTTACTTTTCTTCCTTCCTACTGAAAGAAGAAATGGCTGTGCTCAGTAGCATACCAGGTTTAAACATCTTTGTGAGCAATAAATAAAATAAAATAACAACAACAACAACAAAAACTTGCCTTGTTCTATGTGAAAAATGTGATTTGGGTACATTGCTGCACGGTTAACTGGAAATGCAATATATTTAGTATTTCCTGTACAAATAGCTTAGCACATACAGTTTTGCTGTAATCTACTAACTGTTGATGTTCTCACATATGAGACAGACATTTTTTGATCTTACATAAGATTCAGACTTACAATTTCTTAATAAACTCACTATGAGATTTTTTAATAGGGATACACAGAATGATTTTGCTCATGGGAAAAGACTGCTCTGTATCCCTGATATTGCTTCAGTTCAGAATTCTTAGAGCAGCTGCCTTTTTGGATGGTTTACAGTTGCATTAGAGCTCAAAACTGTATGATTAAAAGCTCAACATCTGAGTTTTCACACAAAGCTGAAAATCAGAATGATGTAGGCTTAGCTTAATAACCTTAAAAAAGATAATCCAAAAAAAACTTTGTGTACTGTTCTGTGATACACATTTTTATATACAGATATTTTATGTAAATGCATAGATATGTGAAAAGAGTAACACGTACCAGAATTGTTCAAGTTTAGTTGGTGATTTTTAAAAGGTTGCTTCTTAAAAAATCTCATGTATATTTATTTTTCTTACCATGAACTAGCTCTTTCTGTTTGCAAGATGCATTTTTTTCCTCATTCTTTCACTCTGAAAAAGAGTACTGTACTCCTTAATTTTTGACAGAAGATTAAAACATTTCATTTTATTTATTTATTTATTTAACATGAGAGAGAATATTTATTTGTATTAAGATGCCTCTAGGTATAAAGTATTTTTAAGACTTTGGTTCGACCCTGTATTTAACAACAGCGAGGTAAAAATATCTGAGAATAACTTATTTTCTTTGATTTTATTTTTTAATTTTATTAATTTAAAGTGGAACGAGCATGAAAATCAATCTTAATTACATGACAAAGAAAAGTGAGATATAGAAATAAGTGGAAATATTACTTCCATTCATCTATTTTGCTTATATTCATAAAACACATAAAAGGTACTTTTATACATACATGAGAATATGTTCTAGAATAGATACAATTATATTTTATAAATATGCATATATCTAAAAATGAAGAAATATTCATTTTAGAGTTTGACCCAAAGACACAGCTTTTTTCCTAACTATGCATGTTAATATATCAAAATTAAATAAACTTTTGAACTCATCAGGCAACTAGTTCTTATTATGTCTTCATTTCACAGATAGTACATACCTGTTTTCTCTACTCCCTAATTTCTTAATTCATTAAGTTAATTCAAGAATGAACATTACGCCTAGTTACAATGATGTTAATCAGGGCTTGTCGTTGTCCTCTTTATCTTTTCCTGGCCTTGCCAAAAAAAATTGTGATCTGAAAATGAAATTTCCACTTTCAAGGTAAAACTCACATATTTTGTATTTTTGTTTTTCTTCTGAGGCATCAAAATATTTGCTGGTTTTTAATTACAGATTACACAATAAAAAGTTGTAGCGTGTCCTCAAGGCTAAAGTGCCAGTTTGGATTGAGTCATCTATCTTGCATTTAATTTTCACTTCTGACACAAGCCACAGCTTTTGTCAGGAAGGATTTTTGTTTGGATATTAGCTTTTTATATATTACAAGAGAAAGC
This sequence comes from Cygnus atratus, assembly GCF_013377495.2. Classification (NCBI taxonomy): domain Eukaryota; kingdom Metazoa; phylum Chordata; class Aves; order Anseriformes; family Anatidae; genus Cygnus; species Cygnus atratus. The sequence continues at coordinate 117,559,050 of NC_066363.1, read as the reverse complement.
TGTCTGACGCATTCCTTTAACCCAATAGCACAGTCAGAAGCATTCACAACCCTTGTGAGATGACTCGAGAAATCAGCTATTTAGAATGCATGAAGATCACACCAAAGGTTTCAAAGGCCTTTCTGAGCTCCTTTCTCTCTAAGTAATCTTCCCTTCCACGGAGCTCTGTCGTTGGATAGATAGGGAACCATTAGAAAACTAGAAACAGAAATTGCCACAGTAGATCACTACAATGTTCCCAACAGTGACTGCTGTAAGACATTTCAGAATAACTGAAAACAAAATAAACGCGCACCCTACAGTAGGTGGTACAAGAAAGTTTACTCTTGCTCGATATTCACATTACGTATGTCTCTGACGTCACAAAACGCAAGTACTTTGCAATTTGCAATGTGTTCTCAAACTAAGGGAGTACTGAAAAACACTACTGAAGAAGAGCAGTGAAGAACACAGCAGTTCTCTGCTACTGGTCAGAGAAACTTCAGCCTTAAACATGGTTAAAGGCTAATGGTGAATCCACAGGATTATGGGATTCCCAACAGGAGGCCTGAAGCCTGTGTACTTTTCATCCTCTGTAATGTACACGATTATAGAAAGTAGCCCAATAAACTGGTCATCCTTTTGTCAACCACAGGATGTGACTCCGATAGAGCACGGGATAAGACCTCTTAGGCTTAGCTGCTCTACAGTGCAGACAGTGCTGCACTTCAGATTGCACAGAGGAATAATGTGGACTCCAGCTTTCAACCTGACTTTTTTTTCTATACACAGGTTTTCCAACACCCCTACTGAATTGGTCAATGTAGAATGGGATTTAGCATGGACTGATGCTTGAATTTAAAATACAAAATATAAAGATACTATAAAATATTAAAACACAGACAAAGTATAACTATGTAGGCACTCTGACTTGTCTTTTGTCATACAGGAAACTTGCAGAAGAATAAATGCCAAATTTTGATCCTAACCACTGGGTCTACTTCACTCTGAATAAGGAAGACCTCAACTGCTTTCTTTTCTGCTCTTTTTTAAGTAATCAGAGTAACTTTTTGTTACTAAGTTTTTGGTCTCTTCACAGAATAGAACTTTATAATGCAAAGTCAACAATTTCACCCAAACCTCCAAAGACAGAGAGCTGCTGAGCAGCCATCTCACTGCAGCTTACTTCAGTCCTGTATACTTTCAAGAAATATGTTTAGATCTTAATCCAAAACCAATGAGTCGATGGAAACCCCCCTTAAAATTGTTTGGAATGGTTCTTTGTACAGAAATCAGTTTATCCGATTTTTGTTTGAAGACTGTCCATCAGGTAATCTTGTATGGTACCTTTTACTCTATTTCTTATAAATATTTTGTAAGTGCTTAGTAGTAATTTAGTTCCTTCTGGTTAATGTAACTTAAATGGAGACAGAAAATTCCTCCTACAGTACAGGCTAAACATGAGGAAACTGAATGTAAATTATTTTACAGTACACGACTGAGAAGTGAAGATTAACATGATAATAGATATAATAATGCATTTTAAGTGGCATTCAATAAGATCACATTAATCGTGTTGATATCCTAATTCCAAAAAGAAACATTGACTAGTGTACTAAAAAACAAAAAGCAAAACTGGAACATCATTTAATACTACCAGAAAAGCACTCTTAAAGATGCATATAATCTTCAACATGTCTGCCAGACCAGTTCAGATAGTTAGAGTATGCTAATGGGAGACAATATGAAGAATATAAATGTTCTTTTTTTTTTTTTTTTCACAGTCATCTAACATTTTTGCATAGATCTTGATCAATAATATGTTAGGTATTGTATATGAGATTATACGGCACAAAGGGCCCAGTTTGACTTTGATAGAAATATTTTTTTTAAAAGTTAAGAATACTTATGTTTCCATAGCCTTTTTAAAAGTGAATCCATATAGACATGTATATGAATCTCTGCACAATTATTTTTTACTTTATGCATTAATGCATGTGTGTGATCTCAAACGTGGGCACAGTATAAAATATTCATTCTCTCTCTGGGAGTGATCCATTTTTTATGCTTTTTAAATGAAGGATAGAATGCCAACTTGGAGCATTTATGCTAAGTTAATATTGATGGCTAACACATGTTCCATAGTTAAGCAGCTTAATAAAATTAAGGAAGAAGAATGCTATTAAGGTTTCAAAACTATTCCTCAAAAACGCAGAAGCGCTAGAGCTGTGAATGCTTGTGTTATCACAATGCAGCCTTTTGCAAATGTTTTTTGATATAGCTTCTAATTATGCAGTTACATACTTAGTTTTGCAAGAATAATTTTTAAGGAATAGAAGACAGTCTTAACATAGGAAACATTAGTTTTATTTAGCCCCACTGATGTTGCTAGCCTTGCTTACAAGTAAATAGAGATTAAAATTCAGCAGAATACATACTAAAGCAATGAGAATTTACCAGAGAAATTTAATGCATGCTTTTTTTGCCACTCATTTGCAAGGTCTCAAGAAGATTGAATGGAAAAGTAGAAACAAAATTAAAGTTATAATGAATGAAATACATATCAAAATAATACCCAAACACCTTCAACCACTGATTGTGTCCTTGTTTCAAAAAACTTCCCCCCACAAAGAAATCAAAACCAAACAAAACCTTAAATATATTAACAAAATTCTAGAATACGTTCTAATTCTCACACATATAAATTACATGGTTCAACAATTAAGAAATGGCTATATGAGCCAAAATAAAAAGAAGTGGAATTGCAGGAATTCTCTATCAGTAAACCAGAACTTTTCAGCTATGCTATATTATAAGACAAGAAAAGATGTATTGGCAAGAACTCATGCTGAACAATAAATTCATACACTTCTAGTGGCAGACTATCTGATGATATATAATTAATTTTTGATTAATGACTTTAATTTAGACACTACAATTATTTGTTACAATTACTGTAGCTAGCAGAAACAGTCATGCAAGGTGCTTTTAATGTAAATTGCAAACATTCTCCTTAAATCAGTCTTTGATCTATTCCTATTTTTATTTTTCTTATGTATGAATTTTAATTCATGCTTCAAATTAATTTCTGCCTTTATTCTTGCAATTTGCTTTGTCATGGTATTCTCAAATCTTGGTTGTTTAATCTCCAAAAATTTAAGAATATGAAACTCATAGAAGACAATTAAATTGTGTCTCAGACACAATCACAACTTCTCTGTATTGTGAAAGATTTACAGACTACTGTACAAATTGTATCAGTAACTGCATAGCTGAGTGCTATATATACAGTTTAAATGTTGTCCTAAGTAGCAACAGATAATTAAAATATTTGCAGTAAAAACCTCCTTTATATTCATTTTATGTACCTGAAACCATTGGATTTATAGCAAGCATTTTTACAGACTGCCTTCTATATTTTGTCCATGGTTCTTTTACAAATATATATATATATACACACATATATAGTGCATTAGCAGCTATGCATTGATATTTCAGTGCTCTTAAAATGGCTGTTCTAACCATACATTCTCTAACAGAGATTTATTTTGCCCTGCCTCACAGATGACACTTAATCATCCACTCTTACTTTGCTACCGCTGTCTTTTCTCCACCGTATTTCATTCGCAAAATTTTATTAAGCTTTTGAGAAACAGGTTTCCGCTTTTTCTTTGGAGTCACTAATTCTCTTAAGCACATTCTGTTTCCAGTAAAGCAATTAAAATCGTTTTGCATATATATATATTTTCTGCCTGGCTGCTGGAAAATGTGGGCCATTTTACTGGGGTTTCTGGACAGATAGTTCACATAGTCACACACTAGCATGCACAGTCCTAGCAGCTGTATAATTTCAGCACTATGGGCTGGGGAACAACAATAAAGTCTGGTGGAAGAGTGGTTGGAAAGCTGCCCAATGGAAAAGGACCTGGGGGTACTGGTTGATAGCTGGCTGAGTATGAGCCAGCAGTGTGCTCAGGTGGCCAAGAAGGCCAACAGAGCATGTATCAGGAATAGCATGGCCAGCAGGTCTAGGGAGGTGATTGTCCCCCCGTACTCGGCTCTGGTGAGGCTGCACCTCGAGGACTGTGTTCAGTTTTCAGCCCCTCACTACAAGAAGGACATCGAGGCCCCGGTGCGTGTCCAGAGAAGGACTATGAAGCTGGTGAAGGGCCTGGAGAACAAGTCTTATGAGGAGAGGCTGAGGGAACTGAGGTTATTTAGTCTAGAGAAAAGGAGGCTCAGGAGAGACCTTATTGCTCTCTACAACTACCTGAAAGAAAGTTGTAGCAAGGTGGTGGTCGGACTCTTCTCCCAAGCAACAAGCAACAGGACAAGAGGAAATGACCTCAAGTTATACCAGGGGAAGTTTAAGTTGGGATATTAGGAAACGTTTCTTCACTGAAAGGGTTGTGAGACATCAGAACAGGCTGCCCAGGGAAGTAGTTGAGTCTCCATCCCTGGAGGTCTTCAAAAGACGCGTAGATGTGGTGCTTAGGGACATGGTTTAGTGTTAGACTTGGCAGTGCCTGGTTACCAGTTGGACTTGATGATCTTAAAGGTCTTTTCCAACCCAAGTGATTCTATGCTTCTATGATTCTATGAATTCAGAGTCTCAAAGATATCTGTATATTACATACGTATGGAGAACAAAATTTTCAAAATGAATCAAATTAGAACATACTCAATGTCCAGCATACATGAACACGTTTCTGTCCAGAAACCGTGGTTAGTAATATTGTAAACCAAAACTGGTAAAAAATAAGTATTGTCGGTATCACTCCCAATCTTTCTTTGCTTTTTCTGTATCAAATTAACTTTTGCAGAAAGCGGTAACTACTGTGTTTTTGTAATGACTTTCAAATTTTTAAAGAAACTATAATAGGGAAAAAAGGTTTTTTAGTTTTTTTTAGTTTTTTTAGTTGTTTTATTTCAATTTTCAAGTCAGAGTTTGTCTAACTGAAAAATAAAAAAGACTGCGTCCAACCTCTATCACTGCAAAATGTCATTGGCTTAGCCATCCATTTTGCCTGCACCTCTCATTTTCTCACGGTTCTCATCTTCTGCAGCCATTGATAGTTCTCATTTTTCCCCTTCACTGGTTTCTAACAATTCAGTAAGCATACATTCTGCAGCTTGTTAATCCTGGAAATCATTTTCCTACAACTCACTGTCTTTTTAGTGTTACGGCTCCTGCCCCGCAATCTGAATTACTTCCAAGGCTGATGCTTTACAAAAATTTTTAGTTTCGTGTAATCATTTAAGTTGTGCAGCTGTTGGGTAGTTGCAGTCATTGTCCTCCAAGCAATTTCAAGCACTAAATTCTTTTGCTCAGTCCAGTCAACTCAGAATTTAGCATAAGCCCAAAAGCTGTGCATTTTGATGAAGTAGTTAGATGAAAACTTAGCACATAAGAAGAGAGTTCTGCTGAAGACATAAGGAGCAGGTCAAAAGCAATGAACTTTGTTGGGAATGCAGACAAAGATGGCAACATTAAGAAGATAAAGTGGAACAAAGCATGGGACACCAATGGAAGAACCGAGATGTCAGTAGAAAGATTTTCTGCTTAAACAGCTCAGAATGGATTCTACGAACTTCGCTTCAGAAAACATTAACCCTGCTGGCTTCAATTATTTTATTGATTCAAAGGAAACTATTACTTTGTAATATGATGTTTAGTTTGCAATTTTCTCTATCATTGGGCACTACCTGCCACAGAGTATGTGGAAAGAATCAATTGCTAGCCATGGGCAGTAGTCTTTTCTAACATCAGAAATTATTGTTTAGCTTAGGATAGTTGATGTTTACTTGGATTGGCATCATCAACTGATAAAAACAGCCTTTCTACATTTTTTTCCCATCTTCGTACCCCTCAAGAGGTTGCTTTTTATTTTCCTCCTTCTCTACATCCCACAGACCTACACAGTAAGCCTCAGCTTCTTCAATATATACAACTATTTCACTCAGCCACCAAGTCCTTTCTAACCCCTTAGAGCGTGGTGTTTTTTTGTTTGTTTGTGTTTTTTTTTTTGTTGTTTTTGTTTTAAAGGGGGGGGGAAAGGGGGAAGCCACAAAAACAAAACTAAAGCAAATCAAACAACAAATATATATATATATAAATAAACCACTGCATGTGCACAACACTAAAAATCTATGCCTGGCAGGCTATCACTGACTGGACTAGTCCTTTTCTCTTTCTAAGCTCTATTAAGATAGCAGCGGTGAAGGTATCATATATATGATTTCAATGTATTGTTTTGATGTATTTTGCTAGTCTTTCATGAGATGGGCATCATGGAAATCAGCATAACTATCAAGGAGTAATGCTTTCCACACTGAGTAATAAAGTACAGGAATTACCTTTTTTAGTTGATCAAACACACATCTTACAAACCAACATGGCAAAGGCAGGCTCGTGTTAGCAAACAAAAGGTCCAACAGCACTGAGGATTTTAGTTGCTTATATCCCCCTCTTGGGATCCAGAAGCTCAATTAAATGATGAAATGATAATTATGACTAAACTTGTAACAAAACTTATGAATTTGTCACAAAATTTATAGCTCTAATTTTCTTCGTACAGACAAATCCCTGGAAGATTTGTGTAATGTAAATTACATGCACGATATTTATTCCTCTGTCTTCATTACTATGTCTGAACAGCTTTTTTTATATATAATCATTTCTCATACACTTTTTTCTTGCCTTGACTGGGGAGATAGACACAGATTGGAAGCCCTCAGTTCAGGTGTTGTGGTTTAGCCCGGCTGGCAGCCAAACACCACACAGCCGTTCGCTCACCCTCCCCCCTCCCTCTCCGGGATGGGGGAGAGAAACGGGAAAGTGAAGCCTGTGAGTTGAGATAAGGACAGTTTATTAAGACAGGGAAAATAATAACAATAATAATAATAATAATAATAGTAATAATGTGTACAAAGTGATGCACAATGCAATTGCTCACCACCCGTTGACCGATGCCCAGCCTATCCCCGAGCAGCCGGCCCCCCCACCCCGGCTAGCCACCCCTATATATTGTTCAGCATGACGTCAGATGGTATGGAATACCCCTTTGGCCAGTTTGGGTCAGCTGTCCTGGGTCTGTCCCCTCCCAGCTCCTGCTGCACCCCCAGCCTGCTCGCTAGCAGGACAGAGCGAGAAGCTGAAAAGTCCTTGGCTTGGTGTAAGCATTGCTCTACAACAATTAAAACATCAGCATGTTATCAGCGCTCTTCTCATCCTAATCCAAAACATAGCACCCTGCCAGCTACTAGGAGGAAAATTAACTCTGTCCTACCTGAAACCAGGACATCAGGACACCCACTACTGTAGGTTGGAAACACAGAGGGCTTTATGTTTTCACTTTCTTCAAAGACGATTTTTTCAAGATAACAACTACTAACAATATTGTTCCTCCTTATGTTTAACTAACATAAAGCTTCCTGAAGCATTTAGCTGTGATATAGTATCACAGAATCACAGAATCATTTAGGTTTGAAAAGACCTTTAAGATCATCAAATCAACCCGTCTACCTGACCTACTCCCATCATTAAGCCATGTCTCTCAGTACCATATATAAAACCTTCCAGCAGTATAAAAGGAATATTTCATCCTTCCTCTTTATCAACAACAGTATGTTTATTTGATTTTTTATCTTTATCCTTTTATCCTTAAAAAATATATTTTATCATCTGAATGCTCACATTTCAGCCTTTTGCAGTATATGGCTCCTCTTCTTCACAATGTGGATCTAAAAGCTGAAGTAGTCTTAGTGCTCTACAGTATTGGAGAAGAAACTGGGAATTCTGGATTTGCTCAACGGTCATCTTCTGAGCTTTTACTTTTTTTTTTTTTTTAATAAAACTATGGTTTATAATATTTCTCCTTAAAAACGTTTCTCTCTCATAATCTTATATAATCATCAGTAAAACAACACTACTACTGAATACACAATAAAGATCAGTAGAAAAGTAGAAGACTAGTTCTACAGACCATGTAGGTGAAAAGCTCTAAGGTTAGAGTGGAAGTCCAACCTGAATGGCATGTTTCTTTGCCTCAGCTAGAAACAACAGTGATTTACTTGTAGAAACAAACTGCATAAGTAATTGTGCACTAGTAATAAGTATTGAATGTAATAAAACTCTACTATGTTTTAGTATTTAACAAGTAGAATGTTGCACTGCAGGTGTAATAGTTATTTAAAATGTTTTACAATATTTTAGTGGTTATAAGTTTCTAACAGTTATTTTAAAAGACATGCTTTTGGACTTAAACTCTTCATTTTCTGCATCAAATGGACTTTAAAAGACATTTATGGTATTGTATGTTTTCTGATATGACTATTTTGTAGTACTTTTATGATTTTTCCACATCTGATTTTATGATTGTTATTTCTTCATAATGAATATTCCTCTATATAAAACTGAACTATAAACATTAGCAAGTGCCTTAACATAGTACTAAATATTACACAGTGTTATGCCATCTATATAAAAAAGCTTGAACAAAAAAAAATAGTGTCAGTATTTCTGGATAGAACCTCAGCCAATAAGCTTCCATTAATAGTCAAACCTCTTTTAGACACTGAGGAAGCAGCACCACAGATATGACTGCGATTCAAAATTTAGAAGCTTGTCTACAGTTATAATTAACTGCAAAAGCTGGATAATGTCCAGAGCTGCAGTCCTTACCTTAAAAAGGCTAAGGACTTATAGGCTTCTGCCTATAACAGAAGGATCTATATTGAATTCAAGTTAATTTAGAATATCATTTTCATGCAGAGCATTCTGCACTTATTTTAACACACGAGATACTGCAGATAGTATATACAGAGTTAGTTTTCCTAAGAAAAGACAGTTTTCACATGCTTCCTTTCTTGCAAATGTTGCTTATGCTATCACTTACTGTACCAGGTGTCTTCTTCATTTGTTTTCTTGGTTCTCTCTTCTCTTTTTCTGTTTGAAAGTATCAGCTATAAACAGTCTTATTCTTTCTAAGAGTGAAACTGAGGAAAGAAAAATATTTCTTCCAGGTTAAAATTTAATTTCTTAGAAACTGAGGTCTTACGTCATAATATCCGGAAACATGGAATTAAACCAGAATATGGCTTTTATGTCAGAAATACTTCTTCAGGCTTTTCCATACAAAACTGACCTCATTAGGCAGTGTACGGGCCTTCAACTTATTTTAGCAGACATATGTTCTAAACATTCTCATAAGACTATGACTTCTAAAATCTCTGAAGCTTTATGGTGCATGGTAAATCCAGTACAGTTTTTTTCATGTTGCTCATCTTTTTATGTACCAGGGAACCGCATCCTGTGGCTACAGAAGTTGGTAGATTTGTCTCTAGAATTATTTCTTTGGGCTTCTTATCTATTGCCAGGCTATATATACCTTTTTTGAAAGCTCGTCGTTCGTATATTTCTTCTTACTGCTGCCCAAAGTGCTTGGATGAAAAAGAGGATGTGATCTGGGCAGGAAGAGATAGGGAAAGATGGAACAAAGTAACAGTGAAGAACAGACAAAAGAAGTCTGTAACCAACTGAGGATGTGTCTCAACAGGCTAAACATCAACCAGTGCTGAGTCCTTATGGTCCTGTACTACCTAGCAAAATATTGTAAAATAAACAGGAAAAGTATGCCTCTGTTCTTGACTAGAAGCAAGTCTCTATTGAGAAAAAAGGCTTTCACCTGTTCCACTAACACTACTGCCTTTACTCGCTAAGGGCTGTCCTGTGAAATATTTGAAGCATCTAACCGAAAATACTTAAACCAAACTGGGAATAGGAATGCATGATTCAATTTCTAATTTTTCAGCTTCCAGAGAGGAAAAAAAAAAAAGATATTTAAAAAAGATACACTACACATTAGGAAAACAAACAAACAAACAAACAAAAGCATTAAGTGCACATCAAAACAAACACACAAGAAGCACATGAATTGCAGATGCAGTCAAGTACTCCAGAGTCAGTGAGCAGTAACACCAAGTCATCCACAAAGCATTACTTCAAGTTCCTGGCATACATATATTAACAAGTATTTGATTGTGTGTTTTCATATACCATTTTTCTCCCCACAGAACATGTGCCCCACTCGCTGCCCTGGCCAGACGGTGCCCTCATGACGAGTGTCTTGGCCACAGCTGAGCACGGCAAGGCAGCCCGGGGCAGTGCTGTAGGTTACATCCCCTGCACTCTACTCAGAAATGCTGAGTTCTTCTCTTGACACAACCACACAATCCCTGCATGACAAACAAGAAACGTAAATCACAGGTGTCACCTGCAGCTTCAACATCTTCCTCATGTTATCATATGATTCAAACCCTGGGATCCCGTAAGTGCTTTGTTTACTTAACCAGTACCAGAGACCCATTTTGAACAAATAATACGTTATAGCATGCAAAATAGTCTAAAGTAGTAAGTTGACAACTTTGATAATTTTGGCCTTAATATTTTCCTATGCGACATTTATATCTATGTAAAGGGTGAAATGCATAACAGGCATGTTCTAAAAAGAAATGTTGTAATATAATAAAGCATCCTGTAACTATCACAGGGTGCAAGAGAATAGCTATGAGAACAGCTAATGACAATATTTCACCACAAGGGATCTTGCTGTTTCAAAATAATTACAGCACAGTGACACTACAAGAACAGGTAATGATGTTCTTTCTGTAATATAGCTTTTGTCAGTGCTCTCCACCTTATACACCAAGTGAGGCACTTTGGTTTTTAATAGGTTATTGTGCAGTTACAAAATTTACCTGATGTAATACGGATTATAAATTGCGTTAAGGTTGCACAGAGAATCTTATTGCTGGAATTTCTTAATTTTTCATGCCCTGACTTTCTTACTTTAATAGTTTAAACGTTTCTGTGTCACCTTATGTCACACCTTTGTAATTATTCATTAGTAGCAGGGCATACATTACAGAATTTAGCAATATCTGTAATTCAGAGAGAGAAATCAGCTGTTCAGAAGAATCCTACTAAACTACAGAACTTGTTGGAAGAAAAGGCATTACAGAATTGCAGAGTGTTTGGGGTCATACTTCACTATCCAAAAAGTCAGGAGAGAATAGCTTCAGTATGCAAGCTAATTGAATAAATATTTGCATCTACAAGTAAATATGCATTTGTAGAGAAAATCGTGGATGTATCAAAGACACAAGAATTTCTTGTTCTTGTGGATTTTCTGCTCCTTTGGAGACCATTTCTGTACATAAAATGCATTGAATAAGCACCAGTGTTATTTAATCACTTACTTCATAGAGCTCTTTTGTTGTGCATATGCAAGATTATTGACTTGCTTTACTGCCCATTAGTGTACCCCTGATACTTTTTTTTGTGATTAAAACAGTTCTAAGGACAGTATGTCAGCCAACTAAGCGACTCATGCAGAGCCCAGACTTTTTGCTGTGCATCAATATGCATAATTTTCTGTAACTTCAGGAGTACTTGATTACGATTCTCAACATATTCAATCAGAAGGGGTTCTGAAGAGATTTTCATTTCAATTATGCATGCCTCATTATCATACTTTTAGTGAAGCGAAAAGTACATTACAAGGTGAGAGCCAAAAATGATGAGATGGAAAGCACAAAGCATAAGTATCTTAGAAGGATTTCTAAATTTGTCTGAAATAATATTAATTCATAATAATATTAATCATCCTTTCTCTAATGCTGCGTATTTAAATGATACATTAAAGTAATCTCTTCAGAGCATCTTTCACAAGATAAGGTATAGCATAAACCTTCAATAAAGGTGGCATGCAGGTATCACTGCAGATATGAACAAATTAGAAACTGTTCCATGATGTAGTGGGATTTAAGGAGAGATGTTTTGCTAAGGTTGAAAACAAGTGCTCAAGAAACAGGAAAGCCTGTAGCTGAGAAGAAATGGGTCACTGTTATGAAAGGTAGAATAGATGGAGACAAAACCTTAGGCTAACGTAGCTAAAAAAAGAGAGAAGCAACACATAATTAGGAGGTATTTGGAGCATGACACTGAGGTCAGTAGATCAGAAAGGGATAGAGAAGAAATATGTCTCTGAAGGTAAAAGTAAGAATACAAGTATTTAAAGAGAGGGATGATGTGATTAGAGGAACGTGACTTTCAATAGCAGTATTTTTGTTATACTGGAGAGCTGAAACTCTCTGACTCTCTGAATGGATATATGAGTAGAGAAGAAAGAGAGGAGGGATAGATATGAAGGCAGTACCTGAAAAAGCAGGGAAAAAAAAAAAAAAGGTGCAACTCAAGAAGGGAGAGACTGGATGAGGAATGAGAATTATGTACTGTGAAAAAGACATCTGAGACAGCAGAAACAGCATAAGAGAACAACAGAGGCATCTACTTTTAACTGTAAGACTGATTTTTACAGAGCAAAATACAGGGAGTCCACATTGCAGAACAATGTTAGGCACCTTTTATTTACACTGAAAGAATTCAAAGGCAAAGAGGGAGGATGAATTTAGTATGTGAACTATATGAAAAAGGAAAAAAAAAGAAAAAAAAACAGGAAAGATTTTTTTAATATTATTTAGCTGAAGACCATGGATAATTTATGAAGAAAAGAAAGAAAATAAGAAAGGAATTGTGAAAGAGCAATGGTGTAGATGAAGGGATTAATGAATGGGTTAACAGAAAGTATATATAATTAAAAGCTAGGGCAGGTAATAAAAAGAGGGCGAGGAGGCAAGAATCTGTTTGGGTATTATATTTATACCACTGCAAAAATTTAAATGATTATTCACATGACAAAACCAGATTTATACTGCTAACAAACTGATCCATCATCAGAAAATGGGTGTGCTGTTGAACAAGAGCCAAACATTAATTTAATAGGAGAGTGAAGATACGACAGTAGAATCTGCGTTAACAAAGCAGCAATAGAAAGCGCTGCACAGACCTTTGAAGAAAATAATTAAGAACTATAATGCTGAATCATATATGTTTGAGAAAAGTGAACTGTATAAACTCAGCACAAGTGGCATATATTCATATTATGGTAGAGATATACAGACTGTCTTCATGTAGACTTAAATACTGCTCTGTAGCTTTTTGAACTCTTCTGAACAAATTATTGACCTTATGGATCTAAACATAGCATGTACTTTCAAATTTGGTAATATTAATTAATCTTTCTAAGCTGAAGGACTATTAGTGATTTCAAACAATCTGATTCATATGTCAGTTTGATAGAAGTCAGGATGAATCAGAATAGGCACTTACCATCCTCACTGAAATTTATATAGTATTATGATATCACAACTGTAGAATAAACGAGCCACCTATTTTATTAGGAAAGGACATAAAGACTACAGGAAAAGTGAGAAATGTTTGATGAGCTTGTTTGCAGGACAGAACACAGTATTCTTCCCACTGTCACAGCAAGAGAAATGATGCAAAGCCTTGTGTACTTCATTATTTGCTACATTTTTCTATCAAGACAAAAACTTCAACTTATTTTACCTGGTGTACTCATAAAAGCAGTACTGGAAGGTCACTAGTAAAATAAAATGCAATACAAAACCATACAATACAGTAACCGAAACCTTTAAAATGATGAGTGGGAGCAGGCTTTTAGAAATCATTGTTGGTACACACAGCACAAAAACAAACAAACAAATAAAACCACATTATCTGTGCCTATTGAAAAGGGATTATATAAGTTCTCAAATCTACAATTTTATTCAACAACTGTAGAAAATATAAGTAATGAATTTCCAATAAACAGTGAAATCTATACTTATTTAAGAGGGAATTGCAATCATTTTCCAGTGGCAAGCAAGTTTTTGACACAGAATTGTCAGAATACATGTTTGCATTGGCAGGGAACCTAACAGAGTTAACAGCTGCTAAATATTTTTACAGGAAGACATTCTGTATTCCAAATACTCTCATGTGTACACTAACACATACTAAAACAAACAAACAAACAAAACCTTGAAATAACATCTACAAAATGAGATTTAGAAGTTAGATTTAGACCTAGAAAATGTTCTGCCTTTACAATGCTTTAGCAAATTTATGTTTCTCACTGAAATGTATTCTCCCCAAATCTTTCTTGAATACTAAAAAATCTCTAACAGGGTTTTTCACAAAGCAGGGTTCTAAAAGTAAGTAAATAAATGGTTTAAGGAAGTTACACTGTGGCTCCAACTTTTGACTTTTAATAAATGAAAGTATTTAAACCTTAAGAGAATTCCTGATATGGTGACATTTGAGGTCTGAAGCATTATTACATATATATTTTAATAAATCACTTGAGTTTTATATATTTTTTATCCTTTTACTAGAAACGCAGAATCCATCCTGCTAAGCTTCTGGGCTAATAAGTTCCACTGAATGTCTCATGTTATTAATCTTTACACCAAATCCAATTTTACTTATCATAAATACCCTGCTTCCTGCTTTGGACCTTTGAGATAACTAACCGTTTGCTCTTTGTGTGCAAAAAGCAAACTAGTAGAGAGAAGGACTGGTGTACATCTCGTATCTGTCACACACCAAAAAGGATTTCCAAATTTCATTTTCAAAGCCTTTTTTTCTCCCATGCCATTTATGTGTGTATCTATCAGCTTGGACTGGCTCCTCTCGGAATTCTGAGAGAATACATGATTATTTCATGAGCAGGATAAACAAGCAGAGTGGCAACGGCATACAGAACAAATCAAGGCAGAACACAAAGCAATGCATCACATGCACTGCTCACATCCTACTGTCCAGACATCCATTCGTGATATAAACTCCATGTTCTTCATCATACAAAAAAAGGAAAATTTTTATCATTTCAAAGACCTCTGGGAAACCTAATGCTATCTCATAACCTTTTCATCTAGAGTAATCTTTGATGCAATAAGCATTGGCATTAAAAAAATAATTAACAAACTCTTTGACCTGTAAAATTTTGTCAAAGACAGAAGCTTCAGATAAAACTCTGGAAAACCTGATCATGTTAAATGGAGATCCAAAAGCTCTCTAGATTACTCCCAGGTTCTTGGGATACAAAGATGCTGGGAATAACAGAAGAAAAACCTATACTTAAAAAAAAAAAAAAAAAAAAAGTAAAATTATATTCCTCTTCTGGTCCAGTGGCTTAGAACTTGGCTTGTAAGGCTTTTACAGATACATAAGTACCTTCCATATTTCTCATGTATTTATCATTTATGTTACAAGGAGGAGATAGATAGATACCTGTTTCTCATTTTCATTCCCTAATCAAATTCTAGTGTTGAATTCCTTATTCTGTTACTTATTCACAAGATCCTGTGAGTTCCTTCACACTCAAATGTGAAAGCAAGAAAATCCCAGGAAAGCCAAGGGTGACTTCATTTTTCATAGGACTTTAGAGATGCCATGGTGGCCAAGGCCATTATGTAGACAAGAAACAATAACTAACACATAGCATTGTGAAATCATAGAAGGTGTCTGTCCGTATAACAGAGGAAATACAGAAATATAGAAAAGAAAAAATACATTTAGGAATACTAGCAACACATAAACTAAGATCATGTTCAGGGGTTAACCTAAAGTTACCTTCATTAACAAAATTACTATTAGAAGAACTATTACACAAATATACTACAACAGATTGATAGGTGTCCCACTAAAAAAATAAAAAATAAACTAATGAAACACATTATAAAATTAATTGCTACTTTCTTACTTTTAAAGCAACACTTGTGTTGTCTGTCACAAAATATAATGAAACATGGCTGACAAATCTGAAAATCACCTTAATAAAACTTTTGAGGACAACTACCATTGTTAGCAAGCAATTAATTACAGATAGTTCAAGATATATCAAATGTATATTTTATATCAAATATACTTGTATATTTTGTATATTTTGTATAATTTTTTGTATTTTGTATAAAATATACTTGCAAATTAATGTTGAGAAAATATGTTACTGCTTTCTTGTTTCTGAAACAGTTAAACATATCACAAAATTGGTTTCTGCGTACATGCAAGCCTCTCTTCATATCCACTGCATCTATCAAAAATAAACAAAACAATTACATGTTTAAATGTCAACACTGAGAGAAAGTGAGATAAAGTGCAATGTGGGGGGTGGGGTGTGTGTGTGGGGAAACATTTAGACTTTTAGAGAATATTAACTGAATGACCCAGTATCTACAATAAATCCAATCAAAGTTTTCAGCCAAAACTTTGGCTCAAAGGAACAATACAGAGAGATGGCAGCCAAAAGCCTATTTATTGAGTTGATGGCAGTCAAAAAAAGGGCCAAACACCTTCCCACCAGCATTACTGTATGCAACAAGCAGAAGCATTAAATAATGAAGGTCACAGTACAGAACAGTACACTCAAAAACTTAGCATTTCTTTATGCTATTGCACCTACTATTCCGTAGGTATTACCTTAAAGCAGGAACACAAGTTCCGTTCCTAATCTTAACTATAAATGTCAGGTTCCATGAGGAAATGGCATAAAGCTTTTTCTTGTCTGGATGTATTACTTGAAATGTCAATACAGAGACAAGTATTGCAAGTTCTCACCAGTTTACCGACTCACTCTGGAATAGGAGCTGATAGTTGTTCTATGTGTAATGTACAGTGTCAATACTGATACATGAGTAGTGTCTTACAAGATGCTCTTCTGACTTTACCAGACCTCTTCCCAGGCCCTTGCCTATTCTTTTCATGATCAGATCCCGAAGCTAATTCGGCCTCTTAGTTTTTTTCTGCAGGGATTACCAACTGATCTAAGCAACCTGGCCTCTCCCAGGTCCTGCAGTACATAGATGCTGATGACAAATGCACGGCAACACAGACTTCAGCACAGGTACCGCTGCACCAGCATGCACCTGGAACACAGAGCACGCTACACTAAGCAAAATGGGTTTCTCTTACAAAGAAATTGTAAGACATAATTGTTGTGGACAATGTACTGAAAGGTCCAGTACCATTTGTGGAGCTTCTCCACTCACTTTACCAGAAACAGCTTTTCAGCACTCTGAGCATCCTGAACTTGAATCACTACAAATAAAACCTGCCTATTCTAATAGTGTTTAGATATAGTGTTAATATTGTCAAATAATGACCTTTCTTAAAACTACTTTGAAAAAAATGCATACACAAAAGCAAAAAAAACAAACAAAAAACTAATACTTTCTTAAATCTTAGCGTTCTTCAGGTTCTTGCACATGCCAATTCCCAGCTTATCAGTTTGGCTTCAAGCAGGCAGTAAACAGTAAAACCAAGTAACATGCAATGCATAATCTGAGTAAAGAATAACATTTTCCTAGCTTGCAATGAATATTAAACACATCATACAGTATTTTTGAACCCTACAGTTCCTTGGTCTTAATAGCATCTGGGATAGGGAGAAAAAAAGTGACTCGCAAGAGTTTCACTTAAGATTTCTGAAAATAAACATACCCAGAGGTGGATGGGGAAAATGGTGTCTTCTATCTGGTAATGGTAGTCATCTCACTGCATTTGACTTCATGACAGAACAAGTTCCTCATACATAAACGAAAGTTTTCACTTAGTAGTATCACTTTGTATTTCCCAGTTTGATTTCTAATATTCTTTTGCAAATTTTATCTGGGCTTCCTCAAACAGACATGACCTTCCATATACTTCTATTAGTCTTTTAATGTTAGGTCTGAACACTGAATCTGATTTGATCAGAAGGAATTTTACTTCATCTAAATGTTTGACGACAAGAGACGTTCAGCCATACTTGCGTTCTGACTCAAAAATCTCCTCAGCCCTGACTCAAACTCAAAATATTTAAGCACCCATTTTGGTCAGTAACAGTGGTCCCAAAACAGTTGCTGTCAGCAAGCACTAATTTTAGAAGGACATTTTAAACTGTTTCTTTCATTTTTCAACAGTGCCAGTAATGCCTTTCTGTGTTAAACTGCATAATTACAAAGTCTAGACATTGAAATGCCTGAATTCTGCTTTTTTTTTTTTTTTTTAAAGTCAAGAAATTTAATTATTTAAAAGCTAAGGTCAAAGTAAGTATTTATTATTGCTCCTACTCTTATTCTTCAATTTATACTACTCTAGCTATTAATGGAGTTGCTCTGAAATGTTTGATTTTTACTTTTTTCTTTCATTTCTAGAATTATTAAGCTTTATTAAGTCCTAGCAATCCCCTAATTTACTCCCAGGAAACCTTGTACTGTTAGACTTTAGCTTCTTCCCTAAAGTTGTTGCTGTTCCTTTAATTCCACTTACTACTTGTGCTTAAATTGAAATGGTATTTCTTCTCTTATTTCTACTTCTATTTGTATTTGACTATTCATTTACATTACCTCTATGTAAATCCTGTGCCACCAACTCATGAAGATCTAATACTTTGATCTAAGATTTTATTTATTTATTTATTTATTGTAAAATAATGGTTCTGTGATTCTGCATGATTCAGAAAAATAACAGTTTCCAAGCATCCTGTACCCAAGCCCATGAGAGTACAAGGCAACTTTACCTGCACTTGTCCATTCATCTTGTTTAGTGGGAGTCTACTACCAACTCAAGAGAAACAAGACTTTATCTTCTGCCTTTCAGAAGAGATTGCTAGTTAATCATTTCAGAATTTTAAATCCTGCTACTAATCTATATCTATTTGAAACAGAAATTAGAAGCTAGCTAGCTATAGGATATGTGGGATATCAGAGTAATACCTAGGGAATAATTCTACAATTAGAAGAAGACACCATAGCAACAGGCATAACTTCTAAGGTTTAAGCAGAAAAAGGAAACGAAGCACAAACTGACTTTCTGCTTGGATCCATGTAGCAGTCAAAATTAATTTAAACCAGATACAAGACCTCTACAACCCAATTTAATTTTATGAAGTAATTTTTCAAACAACTTTATGCCAGTTACCATGTAGAAGATGAGATTTGGGTACTGCATCCTTTATTGTAGCAACTATGTGGTAATTTATCTGTCATCTCTCTTGCTAACTGAAGTGTGTCTATTAATCTATTTGTGCTTGAACCAATTCCAATTTTCTGATTTTCTGGGCAGTGTTTACAGTGACTCCATGTTTCATAAAAAGAACCTCCCACAACACACATTTTCTTCTGTCTTCCCATATGTTGCATTTTCCTCCAGGATAAATCTGGTCTAGTGCTTCTGTCACAGACTGGTCACACAATTAATGAATTTTTCTCTATGTACAGAGACTAAGAACACCTGATTTACT
This sequence comes from Cygnus atratus, assembly GCF_013377495.2. Classification (NCBI taxonomy): domain Eukaryota; kingdom Metazoa; phylum Chordata; class Aves; order Anseriformes; family Anatidae; genus Cygnus; species Cygnus atratus. The sequence continues at coordinate 117,539,884 of NC_066363.1, read as the reverse complement.
CCAGAGACAAGGAATTCCCTCATTCAGTAAAATGTTTATTCACGAAAAGAGGAAAAAAATATTTTGAATTATCTTAAAGGTTTATTTTAAACTACTTTTTATGATTTTCTGAGGTCGGCATTGGTATCTTCATAGCAATTACAGCAAGCAATACTAAAACCAAGTTAATACACATCTATAGTAAATATAGATTAACAATGATCACAACTCTGTGCACCCCTAACTGTTTGAGTGTAGTACATTATTTTCTGTGGGATTTCAGATTTCCTTACATAGTGGGATGCCCATAACTAACTCACTATCCTAAGTGTGTAGTATGGATATTCAAGCAGGTTTTACTCTAGTTGTTGCTTTTTTTTTTTTTCCTTTTAGCTTTTTGAATGGAAGATTTGATTAAAAATACATTTTTTTTTTTTGGGGGGGGGGAGGGGATGCAGCCTATTCCTCTAATCCTATTGATAACCATGAACTCTGTACCAGCAGTCTTTGTAATCAGCTTGGGTCCCATAAAACAGACTTGCTTCACATTACTTAGGTTGTCACTAACGGATGACACTGACATCTCTTATGATAAAGCAATTGATGATTAATGTTATCTGTACCTAGAAACCCAGTCACATATGCATTAGTTACGGGAAAGGAACAGCACATGTTTTGAAGATGGACTCAGTAGAAAGTCACTAAAACTGGGTTTACTATGAATTCTGATTGTAAGGGATGCACAAGTAAAAGCTTGTGGGTCCACAGCCTTACAGAATAACAAGAACATTATCTTCTGTTCTTTTTAGAAAGACAGGAACTTCTGAAGAACAGCCAGGCCCATCCAAACCTTCACTGCCCTCTCTCTCTCCATCAACTGCAGGAGAGACTAGAAGAGCTGTCTGCACTATGGACATACCAACTCTAATGTATGGCATTAGAGAGGATTAATCTAGCCCTTGGTGTTTTGCTGTTCTCTTTCACTCACTCTGCACTAGAATTCTTGTTTCAATTGTATCACATTTAATGAGTTTAAAGTAGTGGATAGATTTGCTCAAGAAAAGGTGCTGTGATTTCCTGTATAGAACTTAAAGGCAAAAGAAATTGGGGACTGAATGCTTTCATCTCTGAATAGGTATATACTAGTAAGAAAGATTGGGAAAACCTCTCCTTATAACAGCAGTACATTGAAATGTCTTTAAATGTCACATTGTCAGCAAGTATGTCAGAAGAGTCTACGCCCTCTCTTTACTCTCTTTATGCATGAGTACTAGCACAGTCACCTCAGTGCACAGGACTATTTCTCTTTGTGGCAGGGACTCAAAATAATTATCTTGACCACGGCTGTAAAATATAGATAAGCAGACCATTAAAGCTGAAAGGAAAAACATGTAGTTTGGGATGAATTAATAACTCAGATGAAAACACAACCATATGCGTTACTTGATAGGTAGTACAATATTGATGGTTCTCAGAAGGCATAAATACAAACAAAATATAATCAGCAGTGGTTTTGTTATTGGATTTACAGCAAGAAGAGTAGATTTCCATCATAATCCTGTATCAGAGGTAGGAGGACACTAGATGACTTCCTGCAGATTAACAAGACTACTGCAAGATAAATCAACTGCACTCTGTATTTTCAGAATATTAGAATAACTATAGTCAGTGGCAATGTTAAAAGACTTGCTTAGCTAAGCTAAGACTTAAGGGAGCAATTTTTCTTCTCAAAGAAGTTAATTAAACTCTGCTAAATTATGAGCTGAAGTTTTTAGATTCTTTTCAAGGAATATGCAATATTTACATCATTAAATGATTCCCCTGTATTATACACACCTATCATCCACATCAAGTAATTAAATTAACTAGTGAATAATTTCTAAACAGGAAAAAAAAAAAGAGTCTTTACTCATTCAAAAATAGGTAAATATTTCAAATGACGTATCAAATTCTGTCTGTCACTCATACATGAGTATATAAGAATGTATCATAGAGAATGATTCTCCAGTGACAATCTGAAAAAAAAGAAAAATGCAGACTTTCTAAAAAGACCGAAGTTTATTTCTCAGACAATGAAAAATCCTTTTATGCTTTTCTACTGCTCGCCTTCTCTACTCTAGAATATCATATTTAAACAAAACACTAACAAAATCAAGGGATGGAGAAATGTTCATACTTCTAAGGATTTTCTTTCATGACAATCTTTCTAGAATGTAGAGAGGTGAGAATATGCCTCTTCTGCACTTTCAGAACAATTTCATACTGCTAGTAGTAGTCTGTCATTCCCATGAACTCCCAATCTTTCCCTTCAGTCAGAAGAATGCACTCAATTGCCACCTCAGCTGTCTCATTTTACCAGCAGGTTCCCTTCTGAAGATTTCAGTCACTTCTGTGACAGTGATGTCCCTTGAGCCTAACAAACAAGTCATGCCTCTTCCTTGGAAGAAGGAGATGCATTTTTACAATTCAGTGATCAAATCACACAAATGAACAATTAGTCTTTAATCATAAGACAGAGGCAGGATACTAAGAAAACTGATACAGGACCTTTATGGTGAAATTTACTGAGCATGATTCAATCACCTAAAAGGTAGACATCTAGCCTTACCTTCCCATTTAGTTGACAGAAAAGCAACAACATCTCTAAGGGTGACTCATTCTACCTAGTTTAGCTATCTGATTTGTAAGGAAATGAATCCTCTTTGCAAACACCTTTTGCGTGTGGCGGAGATCAATGCCATTTAAGGCTCCTAGAAGGTAAGCAATGTTTTAATATTGCACAGCATACAACAGAACTAAATGCAAATTCTTCATTAAGAAATAGGTGTTAATTATTTAACAGCTATATAGCAAATTGTTCTTTCAGTCTGTGTGTGTTTGTGTATATATACTGTTCTTTAGATCTACGTATTTATATATACCTCTACACATTTTTAAATCTAAGATCATATTTCATATTCATACATTCTGTAAATACTTACACGAAAACTTATTTACATGAGTGAAATATATTTGGAGCAGAAGAATCAAAATCCAACTTTTTGCTTCAGTTTGGTTTGGGGACTATTATTCTTACTCTTATTCTTATCCGAATTAGTAAAATACATTGAAAATAAGATCCTAGCTCCTAACCTAGTGGCATAATAGTCATGCCAGTCACTTCTCATAACCTTCAATTACTTGGAGATCCTGCTTTTACTGAATTTTATTTTATTTTTTTCATTTTTTTTTCGTGACAGTGGAGTCCTGAAAGGGTCTCCACAATGCCTCAGGAATATTTCATACTCAGCAGTGGCAGTTCCATCATGACATTTCCCGTCCCGACAAGGTAAATTCTGGCTTTTTCATTTTCAAGTGATCCTAAGGGTGCTACAAATATGACACGTTCAGTACCCTAATGAAAGCTATACCCTGTATTTGAACTAAACAGTCACCAGTAAAGAGTACATCCTTTAATACAACTTTATCAGCCACATATGCATTCATGCCCCTGGGGGAAAGTGTTGCCGTAACATGAACCCGAAAGACATAAAAGTTAAAAGTACTACAATAAAGTAAAAGGAGAAATGTCTGTGTACAAAAATTGTGAATGATTTCCTGTTGTCTATAATCCGCAACACCGGTGCACAGTCTGAGCCTGGGGCTCATCAGAAATATGAGAGCACGCAAGTCTTCTCTGTTCAGTTCTCACCAAGCAAATGAATAGCAACACAATTTCATGCTTTTCAATAATTCAATCCAAATGCTCAGAGTATTCATTTTTTCTCCAGTTTGTTTTCTATATTCCATGCTGTTTGCTTCACAGAGAAGAATGAAAAGCAAACAGAGAACAGGAAAAATAAAGTATCAAGGCAAATAAGCAAAGCATAAAATCAAAGCAGAAAAACAAAATCAATTTAAGAATATGAAACAATAGCTTATGCCAATAAGAAGCATTTTGGAGAACATTCTTGAACAGATCTCTTGCATTTATGATTTAGATTCTCTCAACCTTCTAATATGACTTTTTTTTTTTTTTTTTTCTAGCTGAAGAAAAGTAAAGAATTTTGTCCACTGCATTTTACTGTGTTCTGGCTGAATTTATACAATTTTTAATCTTTTACAGCATTTGTCCCACAGTATGAGTTATGATTGATCAAAGACAAAAATTTTTTTCAGATTATTAATCTAATTTACTTAAAAGCTGCATAGAAGTTCTAACTCCATTTCTTAATCTTAACTGCATTTAAAGAGAAATTAAAGGCATAACTAAAATGTGCCATCTAGATTATGACAGTATCTAACATATAAAATGTACTTCCTAAACCTATAAAAAATGCTTCTTATCACAAAATATATAGATATGAATATCTGTATATTTTAACATATAAATATCAATACCTGTGATATGAATAAAGAAATGAAAAAAACAGAAAACAGTTTTGAACAGTAAAAAAGCAGAAGCCAGTTGCACAGACTCGATTTGATGTTTAGTCACAAGTTGCTTTCCCTTATATATTTATTTGGGGTTTGAATTAAACACATTATTTCCACCTTCATCTGTCATAAAGCAATGTTTGTCCTAGTTTTTGTTTGTATCATTCTCTGTTTCCTCCACATAATTAGTGTTTCATGCTTCACTGAGTGGTCTTTTACAAGACACATATTTAAAGTAGTGATTTTGAAGACCAGGTACCCAACAGGAGTTCTGAGAGACATACTTTATATTTTTCTTCTAGCAAATATCCATGAGCACTTCAAAGGAGAAAATGACATGGAAAACCTTAGCATACAAATTCTTATAAACTGGCATTTTGCAAGGACAGGGAGGAAGAAAGTTTAACGACTGACATCACTGGTGAAGGATATACGGTTAACTAGGACAAGAAAGAAATACAGCAAAGGAACAAAAATACCTCATGGAGGTACTTGTAGGGGACACATATTTCCTGTAAGCCCTAATTAAAACACTCTTGAAAACAACTGAACACCCTATAGAGTGGGGAAAGCATAATTAAATAAGGTATTTGTGTATATTGATTTTATTCTAATTGTAAAACGCAATTCTGAACTCTTGCTAGATTGAATTCTGTAGATCCAGAATTCAAGACAAAAGTTTCCAGATGTATTTCAGAGACTCCTGTCACCTTAATTTTTATACCTGGCAAGAATAGATTTGGTAAGTTACAAAAGTTTTTCAAACTTTATTTAATAAAGTCAGAATAGCCCATCTTATCTATTAAGAAATGCATGTATCAAGAAATACGTGGTGTATTTTTTATAAAATTTCTACAGCTAGTACAATCAAACTCATACACATGCTTCTATTTCAGAAAACAGATTTTTTTGTTTACACAACAACTTTCATTTGTAATAACTTCCATTTCACATTATTTCCATTTTCAGGTATTTACTCTATCTTTGTTTTACTGAAATGACAAAGCTGAGTTACTAATGTAATAATACCAATGGAGTCAATAGGCTCTTCAAATCCTTTCAACTTAGGCAGTTCAACTGTGTATAGTATTTGACAAGCAACCTTCACATTTTTGAGATCAGTTTTTGACCATTCTCATTATCTAGACTGGAAAAAAAAAAAAAAAAAAGTTTTTCCTTATGTCCTAAGGCTTAGGCTCCACATTCCTATAGGATATCATTTCACTATAAAACCAAGATAATTTTGTCCCAAATCATCAAAAGTTCGTGATAGACAAGGCATCAAAAACCCACCTCACAAGGTGGTCCACATTCCAAGAACCTTCCATACTGTAGAATAACATTGCTGTTGTTTCCTTTTATCCTCTGAAAGACACATGACTTCAAGCTAAATGAATCTCATTCTGAGATTAAGATGAGCCAACGTGGCATGTGTATTCTCACTCAACTTCAAAAAATGTAACTGTCCAATAGAAATTGTAAAATCAAGAGACAACTCTCCAGCAGATGAGTTAAACTTATGCTTCATAGGATGTCCAGAGGGATTACAATTTCAAAATAGCAGAAAGATTAGCAGAAGAAACTCTGACTACAGTACAAACAGCATCTTGCATGTACTGATTCTGATCACAGCTGATCAGTGAAAAAGAGAACTGTCAAGTACATGATTACAGTAAAAGTGCTCAAGTCAGTCCTTCCCACAATCCCACACAAAACAAAGTACAGAAGCTGAGCAAGGAACACTGAAGGCTAATAAGCAGAAACAAGAACACCGACAGGTTCTGTGCCCACCTCTGAATCAAGACTTCATACCCTATTTGTGATTTGTGGTGCTTTCTCCTGAAGAGCTTCTGATGACTTTGGAGAGCCCCCAATGGCACACCTACCCCAGGACTGTATAGTTCTCTTACCCTCCCATGTGGCCGTGTCTGTTGTACTAGGACTTTGGCAAAAAGAAATAAAAAAATATTTTAAAAAAAAAGCTGCATGGGTTTGGGGCAGATGGAAGGACACAAAATGTTAAGGTGACATAAAAGAAAAGCTAGATAGTCTTTACATAATCAAGTGAATAAGACCTTGGAGTAAGTTGCACATATTAAGCAAAGAATTCAGCTCAGTGGGATCAGGTGAGAACAGTTACAAAAGCAGCCATAGTGTGCTACTTCCAAGTCATGACTATCCTACATGAAACACTAAGAGTCTTAAGCTTCATTCTTCTTTTCCTCTGTTCTACAGAAATACAATTTCTATGTTTCATTTAGGTCTTTATGCGGTGGCCTTTATACTAACCAAGAACTAATATAGGGATTTTTAAACTGAGAATTTTGCTTAGGGAAATAAACTCTGAAAAATCCGCAGAAGCAAGATGGACCTACAGTATTGCATTGAAAAATCAGGCTTCAGTTTTCTATGAAGGTACTTTTCTGTAGTTGAGATTCCACAACAGTTGTAATCACTTAAATGTTTCTACTTATTGTCTAACTTTCTCAAAAGAAGGAAAATTATATGTAAATTCTAATTCCTCTTGCTCTTAAAAATCCTACAATAATGCACTTTCCATTCATTGTGATAATTTCAAAGAGGTATTATGGCTGACCACTTGAATTTCTAAACTTCTCCTACATTCATGCTTACCTACAGTTCCAGATGCTCATTAATAGCGTCATCTGCCAGGCAGGACCCTGCCTGACTGCTGCAGTAAGCACAGCAGACACAAGATAGGGGATAGTAAGATTCCACAATGCAAGAGTTTTCATTTCATCAATTCCTTTTGTGTCCTGGGCTAGGATTTATGATTCTCATAGTAATGCAAACCAAACATTTATAAATGGCAGACAGAAAGGGTAAACCATTTACTGCATCTTGATTTACAGTATCCCACTGGTTTTCTTAAGCAATTTACTATAACCAGGAATTTTTCAGGAAACACTGTGGATCAATCGCTCAAGTCTTGTGTGATCAGAAATGTAAAATAATTTCACAGCTAAAATCCAACACTTTTCAGAAAGTTAGTTTATCGTATTTACTCTATTTGTTCTTTTCTAAGAGCATGTTCTCCACTTCCAACACTCACAAACAGCTTTAATAACATGATAGCTTCATGGAGTTCAATAGAATTACCCAAACAGTTAATTTTAAGCACATTTGTAAGATCTTGTCTTTTCACACCCCATCTAATGCATGGCATATGATAAAACATTCTAATAATGCTCAAGCCCTGCAGCAGTGGCCCTTTGCATCTGAGTTTTCATGCTGTGAATTGTTCAGAAGTTAATTCATTTTAAGTGTACCAGAAATGCTTCTTCCGTGGAACAGATGCTTTCAATGGCTAAACTCTTTATGTTACATCTCAGACCCTGAGATTCCTACTGTGTTGAAGGTGCTGATCATATTAAGATTCTGTTATCATTAGAGGAAGACATTTAAATTAAATATTTTTAAAGGTAAAAAATGCAGTTAAAAATTAGGCATCTAAATCAGATCATAATAAACAAAGCTAGAAGTGCTTTCCTTGTTCATACTGCCAGTTTATTTCTTTCTCTGCTTATGTAGTCTGCATGGTTACAAAAATATCAGATTTGCATTATGTTTGTATTTCTTGCAGTACTCCTAATTTGATTTTCCAGTCTTGGACTATTAAAAGCGCATTTTTAAGGCTTAATCTTGAAGATGATAAGCAAAGAAAAAGCAAACAGAAAAAAAAAATCTAGTGTTGCTTCTCTCCTCTGCTAGTACATTTTTAGAGTGACAAAGAAAAAATATTGATCATTCTGTATGGTCATTTGTGTCCACCCTTCTGTATTAACTATTCATAGATATCAATAGATATCAACTTGGAAGGTCTGACAAGTTGTTAAAGACACCTATGTTAACGTTGTACAAATGTTACTCTTGAGGTTATCAAAACTACACTTTGGTCAGCTCCTTTGGGTAGCTCATTTCCCTTAAAAGGTATCATTTTGACTTGAGTAGCAGAAGTTATTTTCTCATTTCCATATACGAAGCCTTCTTTGTTTTCTGAAAATATATTTTTTTTTCCCTGAATGAAACTGGATGGAACTAAGATCTTTCAGATCTAGGGTTGAAGATAAATAATAATAATAATAATAATGTAGGAATGTCCCTTTTGTAATATCACTACTTAAATCTATACATCATTTTCATGCTTGGTTTGTGTGAGCAGAGAAGAAAAAAGATAAAAAAGATTTTCCACCGCAGCATTATTATGGAAAAGAAGAAAAGGAGAAATGTAACATTCAAGAGCGTTATTGCAGCTTAGTCTCTTGGTAGTGGTATAATTTACTCTATTTGTTTAACTTAAAGACCAGGTCATTTCTTTCTGTGAAGTTGTCCTGGTTTCAGGTAGGACAGAGTTAATTTTCCTCCTAGTAGCTGGCAGGGTGCTATGTTTTGGATTAGGATGAGAAGAGCGCTGATAACATGCTGATGTTTTAATTGTTGTAGAGCAATGCTTACACCAAGCCAAGGACTTTTCAGCTTCTCGCTCTGTCCTGCTAGCGAGCAGGCTAGGGGTGCAGCAGGAGCTGGGAGGGGACAGACCCAGGACAGCTGACCCAAACTGGCCAAAGGGGTATTCCATACCATCTGACGTCATGCTGAACATTAATATATAGGGGTGGCTAGCCGGGGTGGGGGGCCGGCTGCTCGGGGATAGGCTGGGCATCGGTCAACGGGTGGTGAGCAATTGCATTGTGCATCACTTATTTCGTACACATTATTACTATTAATACTATTATTATTATTATTATTATTATTATTGTTATTATTTTTCCTGTCTTAATAAACTGTCTTTATCTCAACTCACAGGCTTCACTTTCCCGTTTCTCTCCCCCATCCCGGAGAGGGAGGGGGGAGGGTGAGCGAACGGCTGTGTGGTGTTTGGCTGCCAGCCGGGCTAAACCACAACAGAAGTCTACTGTACTTGGTTATGATTTTTTAAAAATCAGGCAGGCTTCATAAATATAAGTAGTGTAACTGTGTATACATTAGTTTCAACTTAGACATAGTAAGTATACTGTGTAGACTTAGACATTGCTTGTCCCTATGCTGCCATTGTTTTTGAATTTTCAGTTAAACTTTTTTTTTTTTAATCAATTTTAGAGGATTTCACAAAAGTGAGGATTTCACAAAAGTGAGAAATTTAACACAGCTCATGGATGGTTTCCAAAGATTTCACTAAAAAAAAAAAATAATCTGCTGGCAATTGTCATGAAAGATTTTTTTCTTTCCTTCACTTTGATACTCAGTTATAATAAAGCTGAATCTTTACATGATTAACTCACTCACCTTCACAATAAATCATTAATTCATTAAACAACTTTAATCACTATTTGGAGCTTAAGTTTAAACTAATTCAACATAAACACATAAACATATACCTAACATCTTTTTTCCACTAAGTATTAACTCAGTTCAGCATACTCCTTATTCTATGCATCTCTGTCCCTATACTTAACTAGTTTGTGATTAATACACATTGTTTAATCTGAGTTTATGGGAAAAAAAAAAATCCTTAATTTCTTCTTTCTAATAATTTACTGTACGGGTTTGATCAGAGATGTCAGGTTAAATCCTAAATTAAGGGTAAAACTGGATTAAGCAAAATGAAGGAAGGAGAAGAACATCTGGTTGTGACAGTAACTCGTTTCAGCTCATCTGACAATGTCAGCTATCACATGCATAAGGTCAATGAAAATTTTATCACCATGCTAAATTTCAACTCCGCTGTATCCTACTCTGTGAATTGTGAACTCTACTTAGTGAGATTTTTATCTCTGATGCAACTTTACTACTAATTTTATATGAATGCTAGTCTACTCCAGAAGAATGAATGGAATTTTGAAATATTATCATCAATCTCCAACCCCCTCTCCCCTAAAGATACTATAGGGAGAAGTATTATAGTTTCAGAGCTCAGGTCATATTCTATCATTTAAGCACTTTACTTCAATTTATAGAAAATTTCAGTGAGTCAAAGAAAGAACCTTATAACCTAGCTTTACTGAGTAGAAAGAGTTAATGAACAGCCCAAATTCAAACAGTTATAAATAAAGTTAAGTCAAATATTAGGATTTTTTTTTTTTTTAAAAAAAAAACACCTTTCTAATGCAGAGCTTCTTCTCAAATAGCATTTTTTTTCCAGTGATGATAAGGACAAAGATCAAAATTTCACTTAAAATGATTAAAAAGTTTTCTGAGCAGAGAAAAAGAAAAGCAACAAAGCAACATCCTCAGGCAGTCTTGTTTCATTTAATCTTCTCACTTTAAGAGCTTCACTACTTTGTTTATTTTTCTTTCTTCCCACTAACTTTAATATTCATTTGAACTGGAATGTACTGCAGTATATGGAAGGTCATGTGAGCAACCTGTAAAGTTGAAGAGCTTACCAAAACAATGACAATTCTTTGAAAAAAAAAAAAAAAAAAAAGAATCCTGTAGTAACTTTTCTGCTGCAGACTTTCACCAATTGAACTACCGAAGTTTTTGAAACCAGGTGTAGTTACTTCCTGGAAAGACTCTGCTTTATGATTATGTCAGAAAAAAAAAAAAAATATATATATATATATGGTTTAGTAATTATAACTTGAAATTTCTTACTTCTAAACAGCTTCTAATTTAGCGGGTAAATCTGGACAAGGAGTTGTACAGTGAAATTCTATATTCACCATTATTTTCAACGCTTCCTAAGACCACACAAGTAATTCTGGAAACATTTTGGTTTAGGACTCTGTGTTTACACAAGTTCTGATAAATTAGATGTGCCAAAGCCTGTTCTGTGGCACTGAGAGCAAGTAGTATAGCTTACATGCAAAATGTTAAAATCATTAACAATTTATCATTATATATTAATATATATAATATTAAATATATTATAATATATATAAGTATGTATAAAATATATAATATTAATATTAATATATAATTTATCATTATAACATTTATCATTAAAAAATGTTAAAAAGGGCCTTATCAATACTGGCTATCAGGAACAGCACTTGATCTATGCTAGTCCCTTGATTGTCCTTAAATATGGTTTTGAGAAAGTATTAATTGCATAAACCAAAGCATTTTTGGAAGCATGCCAACCATTAAACAGCTGTTTGCTAATAAATATGGCTTGTAGTCCAGCATCTTCTGAAGAATACAGCAATGGTCACTTAAGCACCTTGGGATATAACATGTTGCACTCATCATAAAAATCACTGGGTTATAAAACCTGAAGTATAAGCCGGAAATTTAACAGTCTCTTCTTTGTTTGGGAACTGCAAGTAGTGCTGTGACCTTTTAGCAAAGATATCTTTACATTTGAACTTATTGTAATTACTATATTTTAAAGCTATTATTATATAGCAATATGACAATTAATATGACAGTAAATTAATTAAGCCAACACACACAACATTTTAAAACACTTTACATCAGTACTTCCGTGACCTTGATTTCAACACTGTTGTACTTATTTCTCTCTTTTACTCACACCTGATTTAAAACAACTACAGTTTATGGAAATCAAAATAACCTAATTTTAAACATGCTATTAATAATAATAATAAAAAAAAGAGTTATCATTTGGAAATAACCTGTGGCCTAGTAAAAATAATGACATCCTGAAGGCATGGGTTGTTTGTATTTGCCATCACTTGATTACCACTGTAGTAACAGATGAACATGCTAACAGTTGGCTAAGGGTCTTTTACATCTTTTTAATGACAGATACATAAGAATACTAATTCTGTTACCATAAAGTCACATAAAATAGATGAGCAAATAAAATGAGCTGCTGCCACATTCTGTAAGAACAATGGGAAATTAGATTGCTGTCTGTAGATACTTTAATATGTACTTCAGGTATCATCTATTACAGAATTATATGTATATGCTATAATACAAAGAAGAGGCAATGGAGAAAAAGAAGGCCTCAGTATCCGTATTCAGCACCATTTCATAATCATAGAATCATTAAGGTTGGAAAAGGCCTCAAAGATCATCTGGTCCAACCATCCCCTTACCACCAATATCACTCACTAAACCAAGTCCCTAAGCACCACAACCCCAACCTTTCCTTGAACACCCCCAGGGACGGTGACTCCACCACCTCCCTGGGCAACTCGTTCCAGTGCCTGACTGCTCTTTCTGAGAAGAAATGTCTCCTAATTTCCAACCTGAACTTCCCCTTGATTTCTAGAAACATAGTTGCATATAAGCCAGCAGATGAGTTTGAGAGCTTATTGGTCATGGTCAGTAAGTTTATATTTTATTAGATATATTTGTTTTCATTTTTCACTAAGATTATATCATTTCACTAAGATTATTAGTTTTCATCTTAGTCCTCAGATGAAGGAGTGCATCACATCACTAGTTGGCTGGTTAGTCTGTATTAATCTACATTCTTTTCAGGTTTGATACAGTTCAGTTTTACGTGTAGCAACTTCTATGGCTACTAAATAAAGCAACTTTTAAAATAGTTCAGAACTAGTAAGTCCCCTCTTTGTGAAGAAAAGTATAACATTCTGTTTACATGAGATATATGGTAAGTGAAGCTGGGAAATCTTGTTTGAGCATATGTTCATCTTTCCTATAGACTATAATTGTTAAACTATTTCCCTATCTAGATTCTAAAACAGGATGGAAGGCTATGGTGGTCTTGTTTTAGTCTCTACTAGGGCTTGTAGGTTGCTTTATTTCTGACAAAAGTCTTCACATGGATTCTAAGTCAAAATGGATTTTTCATGTTTTATATCCCATCTGACCCTACTGAGTACTATTTCTGTTTGTGTTCCAGTGAGTAAAAATCACAGTTACCTCCACCTCCAGCTAAAACATCTCTAGATAATAACTACACTACTTCTTGTAAGCTATCCAACTGTTAACATAGTTAGACTAAAATAAACAACCATTGTTTATATGTGTTATTGCTAGGAATTTGCTCCACTTTTCTTAGAGACACAGACCATGTGCCTCAAGGTACTCTTGTTTTTTTCAACTGTAATTACTGGTCTATTAAAAATATTCATTTACGTTAATATATGAAGTGAACTGCATTCAGACTGTTTAAATGAAAAATATACAATACTCCACTGAACATTTAGCTCACAGCTTTTCCTCTGTCATTATTAGCTCTGTCAAGCTAAAGCTTCTGCAGCACTTCTGTAGGTTATACTCACCATGCATAATCTCTACACAATGAAAATCAATGCTTTATTTCAGCTTCCTATCACAAACTTGCATTTGAAGGCTCATACTGGTACTGTAAATGGCATACTGATCCTAACTCCTGGCACATAAAACCATTACAAACTGAATGCATCAAATCTCACAGACTGATCTCTGTCAAAATAAAGACAGAAGGTCATCAATTCTTCTTTCACACACTCGCTTAGAGAACTAAGCTTTTTTATCCTATCTTTACATGACTGCTGGATTCCAAGTGACAATATCTTTCCAGCAGTAAGTAAACATACAGTGACCTGAAGATCTGGAAAAGAAGATTTTGCCTGTGGTAACAGGAAACATGTAGCAACTTAGGACAGGTAATATTTAAACTTTGCAAAACTGACAAGAAAAGTTCAATATAAATGTCCTAGGAGATGCTACTACAGCGTTTTCTAAGGTCCACTGTTGAAACACAGGTTTAATTTTATCTTTTCATTTAGCTATGTGAAGCAAAATTTTAGCTATGACAACTTATTGCAGTTAAATGGTCTTAAAAGTAATGTTACATAAAGAATTGAATAGACTGCTTTATTATACGCCATTTTGCTAAAATTGCCTAAATCTTTGCACAAAAAACAATTACAGATTAAAGCCTATCAGGTAGATTTACATCTGGATTGTCCATTCTCCTGTCACAATTAAATCCTTTTCAAATGCAGTACAGATGGATTCTGCATTCATGAGTCATGTTAAAATATGCAAAGAAATGAAATAAAGGTCTGTCCTCAAGTCTAAATGTAAGGGAGAAAGATTGATCAGATTAGAAAATACAGTGTAGGAATATAGGACAGAAAAGACCATGAGTGTTAGGGTAAGACATCAACGGGACAACAGCTGATGGATCCAGGAGAGTCCAATGATCAGCTGTTTTGCATGCCTCTGTGTACTACAGCACTGCCTACAGCAAGGACCTACAGCGGTGCACTGGGCCTGGCTGACATGGGGTTAAGTTTCCCCACAGCAGCCCATGAAGTGCTGAGCTCTGCACATGTAGCTAGAAAGCCCTGGTATCACACCCATGTTTTGCCCATTGCTGAGCAGTGCTGGCACAGCACCAAAACTCTCTCCAAAACCTCCAAACCCAGTAGGCTGGGGCTGGGCAAGACATTGGGAGGAGACATCGCCAGGGCAGCTGACCTAAACTGATCAAAGGGATATTCCATACCATGTGGTGTCACACTCAGCAATAAAAGGTGGGAAAAGGGAAAGGAGACGGGGGAGGGCTCTTGGTATGAAGACATCTGTCTTCAGACAGGAAGACAACATGTGAGACCGAGGTCAAACAGTAGGGAAGTGTTAGGTGAAATTCACAATCTAGAGAATGACAGTGAAAAAAAAAAAAAAAAAAACACTATCAATATTATTTTCTCTCATTTGTTGCTATCTTCTGTTTTTTGGTATCTGCTAAAAAGCAGGCAATTATCTCACAAAAGGAGGAAAAAAACTTTGCATATTACATATGAGAAAAGTTAATATGCAACACAAAAAGATGCTTTGAATACTCATTGACATACTGATTGGCTTGCATTATAACTAAGATTTCTTCACTGTACTGATAATACTGTGAGATTTGGATGTAAATATGTACATTGTAGTTGCAGCTTTGTTATGTTTTGTCTTGTTTTGTGAACTATAAATCAATCTGAAGCTTCCACTCAGCCTCTTACAGTGGAGGGCATCCAAGTACAAGGAATAAAGTGAGTTTCCTTTTCCAATCACCTATGTCATGTAGACGGTACTGTGTGTCCGTAGCTCACCTCTACAGACATAGACTAGAAACATGGTAAACCTTGACAGAACATTCAGGCAGAGGAAGCAAGGAACATGCACAGGTATCTCAACTCTTGCTCTAATGTTAGGAAAACCCTTCTCCTCTGACAGCAATGACAGGTGAAGTAGCACTTGAAGGTTATAGATGCCTCACCTCTAGGTAAGTGAAAGTAAATAAAGCAAGCTGAAATTGCACATGAATGATAAAAATACTAACAAATGTAAATCATACGAACATCAAAGTCCTGAATGTTAGCTGGATTTTTTTCCACAGTTGTCTTATAGAATTGATGCATTTTAATAAGCATAGTAACTAGTATGTATTGTGAACTATTTTATGTTCATGTAGGTTTAGTACTATTGACAGGAACACAGTATAAAAGCATCACCTTTTAATTTTTTCAGGTCCTTAATGCAGTGATGGAGTGATTAGAAGGATTTAAAATAAAATATTATACACTTTCAGGAATATTCAGAATTTTTGAATTAAAACCACTCTTATACAAATGTCACAAAAGCTCTGTTCAGCTTAATTCATACCTTAATACTCTAAGCATCTGATGAAATCTAATGGAGGGTATTTTCTCTGTTCTTCCAAAAATAATAGTTTCATGCAGCAGTTATTCTTTTATAAAACACAGGATCTTACAATGCAGTGACAACCTTAAATTAGACTCTTCTTCATGTTTCCATGTGTAGGAACATCATGTATCCAAGACCACTTGAAACCAGTATCTATAAATCTTAAAAATAAAAAATAAAAAAATAAAAAATTATGTTCCTAACTTCTTCTGTAAGTGACAACACTGCAAAATGTAGGCTGGTTAAAACACAGTCTAAGGGCAATCTACAGAAAAAAAAAAAAAAGCCTATTCCATATGGACACTAGACATTACATCAAAGCTGCAATTTCTCAGATCCTAAATTTAGGAACATAGCATTGACATGGACAGTCCTGATCATCCAATTCAAGTCTCTTGCTCTCTCAATCCATTTTGCAAAAGTGGTTTAGTCCAAAAGGGTCAAGAAAGCATGTGTGTGGTGTATCTTCACATGACACATGCCACAGAATGTTTTTCCAAACTCCACAGTCCACTATGGCCCAAGGTCCCTGAATCACAACTACTCTCCCTCAGTATCAATACACACCTCGGGGATTTTGTTCTATTCCTGTGCTATTCCTGGCAACAGACTATGCCCAAACAATAAAGGAAATTAAAAGAAAAGACGATGATGACAAAGTAAGTTCGTTGAGGAACCCTTCTGACCCATCAAACAGCTTGTAGTGGTGAGCAAAGCACTGAAGCCAGGTACTGGACTCACCAACACCTCTTTGAGGGCTCTATGCTAACCTTCTACAAAGCACTAACAAAAACAAAACAAAAGAAACAAAATCAAACCAAACAAAAAATCCTCTACCCAAATTAGTGTTAAACAAGATGTCATTTTCCTAGCATGGTTGTATCTGGAAGTATGTGTTCACCTCACCAGATTGTAGGATGTAAGGCTGACAGACCCCTCCTCAGCTCCTGAGTACAAATTGCAGCAACTGCAAAACACCTCTTCATATAACCTTATTTGTAAACATATCAAGCTTCATTGTATGAATAATCAAACTCCTTGTTGTCAGTGCTTCTATTACCATGACTTTTTTGAAACATTACAATCTGCTATTTTCAAAAACAATTAAAAATACAGTGACAATAGCAAAAATTGATTCATATAATGAATTTCTCTATTATTAAAATGGATGGAAATTGAGCTATGAAACAAATAACTGAATCATTAGTATCTATAATGTGGAATTGATAACTTTATAATACTTTTGAAAGTAGTGAATATAGCTTATAATTGCACGTTTTTGTTTTGTTTTGTTATTGTTATTGTCTTTAAAGACAAGGCTGCCAATAGATTATTAATTATTCTTACCCTGTAACATTTTTTGATTAATATCCTAACAGCATGACACCACCTCCACTGGCACACCACATGCCATAAAATACTTCCCAAAATGCTACAGTCCACTAAGACCTAAAAGAATGTTTCAGTAATGTAACTGCCTCTCTTCAACAGTAAGGCAATTTTATGGCAGAAAAAGCTAAGATGAACATGGAATGAAGACCACGACAGCTCTACCCAGGCAGCACAGAGTAGTTGAGGGGCAGGATGACTTGATTGCATTAAGCAACCAATCTAACTTTCTTTACAAAATACCTTACTCTTTATTGACTCAAAAGACCCTAAAAAAATTGATCATATGTATTTCTTGAATTTCATATTCATCGAGTAATATGCTAAACTCATGGAAGCCATAAATATAAAATGTTAACCTGGGGGCAGGGTGGGGGGGAACAGTTAAATGCATATTCTGCCTTTTTTTTTTTTTTTTTTTTTTTTAATTTTTGCCTTTTAAGCTGGAGTTCCTAACTGTTTCAGGTAAAATTCTTATCATAGCATAAGCAAATAAACTGAATATTCATTCAGTCAACATAATGGGAGATTGAGGACTTGATCATCACTCTCTTGCTCATACCACTTTGCAGGTAGGACAAGTATATTATTTTGCTTCGTCAGTAAAATAAATCTTTTCAGATAAAACAAACACGGCAGAGATATTACAAGCATGAGAAGGTTCAAAAACAGGAGAAGCAGAGTCTTGCCCTTTCTCCCATAAATATACAAAACCATGACCCAGATCATATGCAAACCATACATTAGAACCATACATAATAGATCTCTTGCCATTAGTCACAGCAATTTACACAGCTTGAAGATCAACTATATGTTAGAAGGACAAGGAAGTAAGAAATCGAACATTAAAAGCTGATGTTATTGTAACATTTTTTTTGTCAGGAAAGAGTCATAATACCTTAGGGAACCTCGCTGCTTGACCCAATAATTATAAGCTTCCTTTACATTTTTCACTTTCTAAGACTGGTACTTGTTCATAATTTTTTAAGTTGTAAAACATACAGTCTCACTACACAAAATATGTCTAATTAGCTTACACAAGGCTTAACTTGGGCAGCATTTTAATTATAAATCTATTATGCACCAGACTGGTTCATATTTCAAATACATTTTAGCAAGCTGAATTGTATTACATAAATGATCTTTAAAGTCAACCACTTCTTAGAAGTGACTATCTTCAAGACTGATGCAAGGGAAGACATGTCTTCCAACAGATTTCACAGATGGCTCACAAGGCTGTCATAAGGCACAGGAGGAAGACAGTTACTTATTTCTTTATAGCAATGCAAGTTCAAAGTACAATCTGGATTTAATGCTATAACTTGCTCATTTATCAATAACTCTTCTAATCCTTCCTCCTGCTAACTAATATTTCTGACATAAGAGAGAATTATTAAAACTTTAAATGAAAAGGCTGTAAGGAAATAAGTATACATGTTGTTGATGAGACATCTAGTATTGCCTTACAAAAATGCCTAATATGTGCTTTTTAAGTACAACCTTTAATGGACTCTGCTATACAATCTATAACTAAGTATATTTTGTTAGTACAAGTGAACACATGGAAGCACCACTGTGTAGTCGTGGGATACACTGGTTAGACCATTTCAGGAAAAGAAATAAGTTTTTTCAAAAGGTCAGTATGGGTTATTGCTATATAGCAAATTCTTCTGAAAAAAATTATAATAACAGTCCCTTCATCAGTATGTGCACAATCACTAAGTTGTGAAGAGAAATTAATTCAGTCTCAACAAACTACACATTTATATGTTTTTATTTTTCAAAGCCTACCACACTCACAGTAATAGTCAGTTTTCCTAATTTTTAAGGCAGAGCATTTTTTTTTTTTTTTTTCAGAATTGGCTTCCTCATTATGGAAAACAACTAAAGGAATTAATGTATAATGGATCATGCTGGTGTTCTTTTGTAACCTTCACATGGACCAATTATTTTTTCAGCCTCCCAACAGCACTGGAAGAAATAACAATTCACAAAAACAAAACAAAACAAAAACCCAAGAACATAGAAAACAAATCAGGATACATTTTCTTCCCTACAGCTTTTGAAAACTCAACTAACCTGGCTGCAAGCATCTGGCACCAAGCAAGTGGCATATGTAAGTTGTTTACAGACTTCGAATATCTCTGAAACAGAAAGCCTAAGGCTCTTGTCAAGAAGTTTCAATTTGCTCTGAAATGCTGTTCTTCTAAGACATCAGTATCAGAGACCTCTCTTCTTTTTGGTCAGCAATACTCTTTGAACAATTGTAACATCTCTGGTGGGGCTTGCAAAAGGAAATCACTCAGGTTAAGTGCATGTGCCACTCTGAAAGACAGGGACAATCCTTGAGACACATTTGAAAGCCTTAAACTAGAGTCTGGTCTTGATTTACTGTATTTGTATTATGTGTTTTTTCTAAGCTCAGCCTTCTATTATTTATTTTGCTGTGTCTTATGTTAAGGGTGGAGAATAGTGTATTAAAAAAGCCTCATTACAAGAAGTCTTCACAAAAAAAAAAAGTATCTGGCATTTTTTAAGTTTTCTTGACAGTTGTTTAATTATAAACTCCACTCTCATAACCAGTGTACACATCCAGAAATTACTCAAGATTGTAATACCATGGCATTTAACACAGCAGAATCATTTAACTTCATAGTTCTATAAAATGCTGAATGCACTATGGGAGCCTTACATATCTGTACCTCTGTGAGACTTTGGTGATGTATTAAACAGAGAGAAGGGGAAAAATTACCTTTTTTGTTGCATAAAACAAGATGTTTATCTCATCGCTCTGTCTACAGCTCTCAAACCAGAAATAAAGAGAATTAGCCCCTCTCTTGTCCTAGATGGTTCTATTCCACAAAGACCCATCACCTTCCCTTATAATATTCGATAATGCAATTTATTGTTACTGCTGCCTGTAGATGACATAATTATGTTGATGGTGTACTGGGCCTGGCTGGCATGGGTTTAACTTTCCCCACAGCATCCCATACAGTGCTGAGCTCTGCACGTGTAGCTAGAACAGCCTTGGTATCACACCCATGTTTTGTCTTTTGCTGAGCAGTGCTGGCACAGCATCAAGACTCCCTCCAAATCCCCCAAACCCAGTAGGCTGGGGGTGGGCAGGGGACATCACCAGGGTGCTGACCTAAACTAACCAAAGGGATATTCCATATGGAATGGTTCACAGTCAGAAACAAAAGCTGGGAAAGGGGAAGGAGAAGGGGGGTTCTTGTTATCAAAACACCTGTCCTCTTGCTACACATATTGAGGTCCTGCTTCCCAGGATGTAGCCAAACATTGCTAGTTGGTGGGAAGTAGAGAATAATTGTTTTCTCCATCTTTGCTTCCATACAGCTTTTTTTTTTTTCTTTTAATTCAATTATCCATATCTCAACCCATGAGCCCCTTTTATTTATTTTTTTTTAAATCATATTTTCTCCCTTTGTTCTTCTGACAAGTGGGAGTGAGAGGGCAGTGTGATGGAGTTTAGCTAGCCATTAGTGAAACCACCCCAGATGGCAACTATAGGTGGACTTACATTCAGTAAGAAGCCTCTTCTTCTCTTCCCAGATCTTTCCTTCTACACTGTCTCTGACAAGTCCTTTTTCTTTTTTTTTGTGACTGTATCATCAGTTTTCCTTTTAATCAATCTAATTTGTGTGTGAAATACAGTTTAATTTTAACACAATTAGATAAATTCAGGGGAGATCAACCATAAAGCATCAACATTTAAAAATTAAAACACCTCAAAACTCATTGTTTTGAGATTCAACCTTCACTAGAACCAGATAGCCAGACATTTCTTTCATCTTTATTACACCTGAACAAGTTATTTTTAGCTTTTGTGCACTGTAATCCACTCAGTGTTAGCTATGACAAGCATCACAAAATAATTAACTTATTTCTCCTAGCAGCAGCAGCCATCACTGGACAGCTGGTTTAGTTATTCCTACTGTGACATGTAAGAAAAAGCATTTTCTTTCCTTCATGTATAAAAGGCAGTAGACACATAAAATATCAGCTTAAATATATATTGCAGTTCTATCTCTAATGACTCACATATTTCATGTATTTTCCAGTAGCTTATTAATTTTTAAAAATCTATCTATAAATAGGTAGCTTGAGATTAATTTCAGGAGATTTTTTTTTTAAGTAGTGTGAAGGGCTTACTGCTAGTTTGGACAACAGCCAGTAAGGTAAGGCACTGATACTGTTTCATGATCTTGATATCATATAATCTTTATATCATCTTCATGTCACATGCATATATGTACAGCAGGATGAATACACAAAAGGACATGAAATTGTCCATACAACAAGAAAACGAGAATTCTTAGCATTCTGACATCAATTTTGTAAGGCATCCAAATCCCTCTCTAACATAAGACACTTTATGTTCGTTTATTCAGTACAAACATATTCAACATGCTTTTTAAACTAACATCCATGTTACTGTAAAAGCGACAGAGATCAGATAAGCGTGCTTTAATTTCTTGGGTACACATGGCAACTACATCATTTCTATTATTATCATCTAGCTTACAGTTGCATATTTTCTCAGGCTTCGATTTTCCAATGAAAGCCAGTCTCTTTCTCTGCCATCAAATAATTATGATGGAACTAAATACTGATAGGTAATACTTTTCTACATATCCGTCTCATGACGGCCACATGAGAGCACTCGAAAATCTAAATACTTCAGAAATGACCTTGAGATTTGTTATTCTAATGACAAGACTGTCACTTTTTCTCCTTACTCAGTAGGAAAGACGTCCTGTGCAAGTCATATACATCATGTAAAACAAGTCCAGGAAAAAAAAAAAGTCTATCTAGAAGGCAAACTGAAGCAACCAAAACAAAGCTTTTCTGATATCTCCACAGAAGATCTATGTTTAAATAACATTGGAAAACAACAGGAGAACAAAATCAGAAGTGCAGGGAACAATAGCCTTAATTGACTCTAAACATGGAGATGGAGATTCCATTCATCTGAGCTTCCGGGAACTTTAGAAGAAGATCTTGAGGTGACACATGGCTCGACAGAACTAAGCAATCTGCCTTGGAACCATGGCATCTATTCCCTGCCTGAAAACATAGGATCTCTACCTCAGTCTGGACAGACATCTGGCTACTGCAGGCTAAAGAGGAAGACTGAGAGAGCATTAACACTTTACCAGCTTTGAAATGCAAGATTTGAAATGTATCACTCCTATTTTTGTGCAAATTCCCCACCTTGTTTTGATTAATATGTCTCCCTTCTCCGTCCCTCTATCCCTTTTCATTGTTTTCATTTAAAAGAGTTTACTTGAACTTGTATCTTTCATATGACTAGCAGGAGCTCAGGGCCATAAAAAGAATTGAACAGAACTGCACGTCCAATTGTCCATAAGAGCTTGCCATGTCTCAGAGCAGTTGACAAAATGGTGTTGGACTCCTGAACATATAAAGTTATCGTTAAGAATTAGAAGGAGTAAAAGAAACAGTGTATTCCCTTTGCTGTACTTCTAACTTCCATTATTTTTGTCTTTTGCCTATGGATATGTAACTAGAAATAACAGGTGTATCATATCTCAATCAACTTTCTAAAATGTGTGCCCAACATCTTCAACACCACTTGAAAAATATGGGGTTTCCCTCATGAAGCTAACGGAGCTTAGAGCCAGTTTGTTGTTGTTTTTTACCCCAGTAAAAAGTATAAAAAATACAGTCCTAAAGAGAACTTTAAAAAAAAAAAAAAAGAAAAGAAAGAGGAAGAGAGAGAGAGAGAAAGAAAAAGTGTCGAAGAATGTAAACCTTGAGTTAGGTGAGCTGTGATGAATTTGTAATTTTTTGTTTTCATATTGCCAAACCAACAAATAAAAAGCCCTTGCTTATAAATAAACACATAAGTATATTCCTAAAACTCCAATTTCTTCCAGAGTTATTACTTACTAAAGGCAACTAAGCCTTACTTAGCATTCCAGATTCAAACCAACTGAAATACTTACTCCCTGTTTTTAATAAAAAGCTCGCAGAGATTTTTGATGGTAAGCAGGCGGACATATCTGTAGGCTATATCTATACTGACAAGCTTTATTCCGTCTTTGCTTGGGGTCAAGCATGACAAATTTCCAGCCAGATAACACTTGTCACATCTTAAGCCCATCCAGACAGCAATCATGCCTGCTGCTTGCAGAAGTAACATCTGCCGCTATAACAAACAAGAGCTCTTGATTCACTCTGCCTCTTGCTGAGCTCCCAGCTCATTAGGATCTCCTAAACGCTGCTTCTTACATAGGAAAAACACACCTATTGTTGAACAAGTGAAGTGTTTTGCTCCCTGCTAGACCCTTGAACACAGCAGCTCCTGATGAGCTTCAGTTTGACAAGAGCAAGAGCCCCCTCCACTCGCAGAGGCAAGATCTTGTCAGTCCGTCAGCACTACCTGATAAGCAAGGGGTTGTGAAGCTGCCCCCACCCCCGCTAAAACCCCAAGTGCGGCACTGCTGGCTTTAGGCACGGCTCTACAGCCCGCACCTGGGTGAACACCTCATCTGGGAAGATATGCCTGAGCTACAGCATCAGCCTAACGTTTACTGTAAAATAATGGTTCCTCACGCCTCTCAAGCTTACCTAACTTCTTACAGTTGCACACTTGGCAGGACCATAAAAGCACATTTAACCCCCTACCTCTACTTACTCATCCAAAGGCACCTGCCCTCGTATTGCATAGAGATTAGAAACTTTTGTAGTCGGGAAGAAGATCTATACAAATTTGATAGTAAAAAATGAACAAAGAATTTCACATTTAGCCTGCTTGGTATGAATTTAATTTTCCCTTATGAGAAACAGTGTTAGGAAGAAGTAAGAATTCGCTCAGGGAAAACTTCAAACCAGTAGCTTTTATAGGATTAATTTCTAAAAGACTGCAACACTCTAATTTTCCTTTTAAACAATCTTATTCTTATACCAGCCTAGAATTACAATGTCAGAAAATGACCTTTCTTTGAAAGAAAAAAGAAAAACATGTAGCTTCCCACAATTTGACAAATTTCTTTGAAAAAAAAAAAAAATACCTGGAGCAAAATTTAGCAATTATACATGGCTCAAATAATTTAACAAAACCAGTATATTCAGGGATTTGAGTTAGGTAATCTTTAAAGCATAAGACAAGTACTACTGAGATCTTGGTATAAAATCTTCAGTAGATGTTACTGGATAGCAAGGGTGTAAACGAGAATCTTAACAATGGGAGGGAAAAGTACTTGAGATAACCTTTGCAGAGAGAAATACCATACCTTGTTTTCTGGGACCAGTGTTTTAAAATTCCAATGACTTCACTTTTTCTGTAGATTGTAGATCCCTTCTGCTGTCTTGTCTTTTTATGCAGAAATAAATTATTATCTCATGGTTCAAAGACTTTAATTCCAAGTATCTGTTTTTTGTTTCTTACTTCACCATAAACTTGAATTTGTGATCTTCAGCAAGTCCCAATAGGAAAACACATGTAAACTGGAACTTAGGATAACCATATTAAAGATAGGATTTCCAAGATATTGCTATATGAACAGAAGAGTTCTGTTTATAGGAACAGAAGAGATTTCTCAGACAGTAGCAATCAAAATAGTTCATCTCAGATTTACTTATACTCATATACATATACAATCCCAGATCTCTGTAAATTTGACTTCTGGTTAATAAACAGGAATAACTTTATTTGTCCATTGATGGAGTAACATCTGGATGAACTTACAGCAATTTTCTCTGCACGGACAAATCTAAGCAAGAGGAAAATAAGAAGTCCATAATTCAAAATTGAAATGCATGTAAAATTGATGTTACTACTTCAATTGTGAGACATTTCTTTATACTTCTAAGTACTGTTTTTCTTCTCTTACAAAGCATAAATATAAATGCTAAAAAGTAGTTGTATACAAATAATATTGTAGCCCAAAATACAGCCTTGTTTTCATATCCTTCCTCTTTTACTACCCTTCTGCTTCATAATTTTTTAATATGCAATCAGAAGTTGGGCTTTTAAACAACAAAAGCAGTATTTTACAAGACACTTCTGGACCACTAAACTCCACTGAACTGAAGAAACTGTGCAAGTATCAGAAATTAATGAGCAACAGTGGATCACAGTCCAAGCTCCCAGAGATATGATAAAATAACTAGGTATTGAAATAAGTTTCTCCTGGCTGCTTGAGCTGGCATATCATAGAGTACTCTCTAGATGCAAACATAGAAATCTCTTTTTTTTCAGGAACTGTATGCCTAGTGTAGATGCATGAGCTTCACCTTGCAGTGTTTTACACTTTTCATTTCAGTCTAGGGAGCCTGTTTTAATGGAAAGAAAATTTATATAATATAAACAAAAGAAAATGCATTCTTATGTATACAAGGATTACAGACCCTCAGCTGACATACAGAAATATATTTGAGCTTCTGATTAAAAACTCTTGAGATACTGGTTGTTTAACAACCTTCTTTCTGTGTTCTTACAATAAGAGAGACATAAATAATAAATTCTTTGAAAATCATCATAATAGAATATACTAAACACAATTATTTCCCTGTAGAAATGACTCAGTGTTTATGGCAATGGAAGCCATATAAAAACACAAAATACCTATCTGCTTCATTAAAAAAAAGATACTATTTTTCACAGCCATTTATTCCTTCCCACAAGGAATCAGAATTTTTATTTTTCTTATAAACAAATAACACGTAGCTATGATTAAGATTTTGCTTGATAAATTGAGATATATATATATATACCCCCACACACATTTTGAAACTTCTTTTTCTTTATAAAACAGCTGGCCTAAATAATTGGAAAAGGGGTAGGACCACCTTCAGGAATGAGCTGTTATTAATGTCACTGCCATATTATTGCTGACTTCTGAAGATACATTCTTTTAGCTGGATGTTATTATTAACTTCCCACTGCTCAATAAATTTAGTAAAGAAAAGCACTAGCCTAACAAAAACAGAACAAAACAAAGCAACAACAACAAAACACGGGGAATTCATGGCTCCTGTTAATAATCCAGTAATCTACTAGTTAAAGACCATTGGATATTCATTAACAGCATAAAAAATAAATTGTTCAAAAAGAGCTATTTAGTCAACATTTTATTTACATTTTATGCTTAATTTTGATACCCTATCAATATGATCAATAGATTATATAATCATAGAATATCTGAGTTGGAAGGAACCCGTGAGGATCAATGAGTCCAACAATTGAGTGCCCAAAGAACCACCCAAAAAACAGGAGCATATGTTTGAAGACCATTGTCCAAATGCTTCTTGAACTCTGGCAGGCTCAGTGCCATGACCACTGCCCTGGGGAGCCTGTCCCAGTGCCCGACCACCCTCTCAGTGAAAAACCTCTTCTTGATATCCAGCCTGAACCGCCCCTGCTGCAGCTTCAAGCCTTTCTCTCAGGTCTCCTGAATAGATACATTCAGTATTTGAAACTCTTATTTAGTATTTAACTTGTAACTACTGGTACATAGTTACACCAAAGCAGCAAGCGTTAAACTATATTTGTATTGTAGCTGGCAACTGATAAACTATTCTGATAAGAATCAGGTTCATGTTTGTGAATCTGCTGCAGCATTCTATACTATGCTACAATAACATAACAGTGCCTCACAGATAGCTATGGAGTGTTGCAAATACTGTAGTCCCAGGAGATCCATTTATGGAAATACTGACTGCTTTCTAATCAAGTCTAAGAAAAAAAAGTATTTAGAAACCAGATATTGCACACAAAAAGGTCTTCTGAGATTTCTGGTCTTGTGCCTATTCAGTCCATACAAAGATCTCTTTTTTCAGTTCTGTTATTTTAACTTCCTGGTGTTTGGAAAAAAAAATAAAAAAAAAAAAACTCAAACTATGTGATGATTCCCCCCCTCCTTACAAAATCTTCCAGTGAACTCAGTAAGACAGACCAAATTTAACACCTTTGTAATTCATCTCTGATTAGTTTAAGTCTACATATAGCAGGTCTGAAATCTAATAACCTCAGATTGAGTACTTTACCCTTAGACTTTTGACAATAGTAATAATTAAAAAATAAATTATTCTATTGTGATTATTGTAGCCAGATAACTATTATTCATTATTCGTTATTTATTATTCATTATCTCTCTCAGAGAGAGCCATCCTATATCTCCTGGTTTTATAGCTTATTAGATGTCTTTAGAACAAAAGACAATCTGAACATCTGAATTTGTTAAATAATTTCAAGATACATGGAAATATTCAACTACGACCATCTGTGGTCTTATGTAGACACTGCTGGGAATGAAATTATACACTTCACTTGTAAGAGAGAAGCTGTGCATATTTATTGGTATAATGTAGTGATCTATCAAAGCTTAATCGTAAGTAAGACAGCAACTTAACAAGATTCAAGATGGCAAGGCACACTTGATTTTTTACTACACAGAGGACAGGGTTAAGTCAGATGTGTCAGGGAGACCCTTGCACTGAGTCCCAAGGTTCAGAGTGGACCCCCTTGCTTTCTGAACTCCTTGAATGGAAGAGGTGAAGAGCTTAGGCGCAACTGCATCCACTCCTAGTCCCACACTTGGTCTAAGGATTTTATGTCTAAGGATTATATCTGCACAGTCAAACTAAGATATAATCTTAGTTAAGCTCACAAAGTTTAGCCAGCTATTAATCACTTACTGAGGATCTGTTTCAAGGAATCTCTCTCGAGGAGTACGGGACCTCTGCAGCAGGCATGACCTTGAGAGGTGTCCTGACTCAAGGGAAGATCCTGTTGTGTAGCCAGGGGCCATGCAGAGAAGCTCCAGGGGCTCTTGGCCTGCTCACTATTTATGGGGTAAGATGATGGACTAATAGTCATACTGTTTTTTTGGTGCATGATCCACTGGCAATATTGTAGTCATTATCTGCCTGAGCAAGGCCTGGGGTACAACGGCCAGACCAATGGCAGGGGGGTGGAAGCACACCATCACAGATACTGAAGAAGCATAATGGCTTTTTCTAATCTTATACTGTGAGGGATCATGTTGTCTCAACAAGCCTCTGACACTCTGAGGATATTGGAGATTAGAGTTAGAAATCAAGCCTGGATGTAGTGCTAATGAAACTGACTAAATCATTTCCAGAATACAAAATGGATTCTGAGAGCAGATTTTGTGATTGCTTTGTGTGATGGTTTCTACAGATAGATATATTGCTGTCATGTCCACGAACCCTGATCGTGTAGCTAATTAAATGTAATTAATTCATTCATTGTAATTACCTCTAGTTGTAAAGTAACTCAGTCCCCTAAAGTTTCTTACTCATTAATCACCACATAAAATGTTTCTATAAGATTATTTTCGCTTGACAGCGTGATAATCAGATTATCATAGTAGCATTACAAAAACAGATTGAAAAGAACTACCTACTTAGTATATAATCAACATCATTACATCCTCAATATGATTTTTTCCTCTCTTGAAAACTAGGAAACCGGGTATCTATTTACATCTATCTGTCTAGAAATGCAGTAGAACTGTAAGCAGAAAGTCTGAATTATTAGTTTATAAAGCTATTGAACACATCTTTCAAATAATATGAAAGGAGAAAAAGAATGAAACTTAAGAAAACTGAAGAAGAAAACTTAGATTAAAATAGAGAAGAGCTAAATGCATAAAACATCTACCTAACCACAGTGAAAGAGAAAAGCAGGCAAATATAAAATGACTCATATTGAATCTTCACTTCTTACATGAAGTTATTTTCAAGATTTTCCTTCTTTTAAACAAAACTGGCAAGAGTTTTAGTGCTCATTAAAGTGAAAAATGGCTATTGTTGTTCAGGACAATAGGCACAGCAAAATATGAGAAGCTAAAGCATTGCTTTGTTAATAGAAAACAAACCAGGCATGCCCTACAATCTTCCTCTCAAGGCAGAAAAATATCCCAGAAGAGGCTATTTATTTCACATGTACCCAGCATCAGTACTGCTGCCACAACCTCTTCAGATGGCAGTTCCAATTGCTCCAGCATTGATCTCCCTATAATCCAGCATGCCTCCATTTTTGGGAGGAGAAAAAATAACAGAAAATCCACAACCCATGAAGCATCTTACATGGTAACTAGGTGCAAGACATAGCAAATAGCAAAAAATTACATAATGTAATTAGCATTTAGGCAAACAAAATAATACTGTTTTACAAAATCATAATCTGTTGTTTTAATCAGAAGTGTTTTAAATAAGCATGATTTTTAAAAGGCCTCTCAGTTTTTGAGTAACCCATTACCCCTCCTGGCAGAGGGGCATGTTGAAGCTAAAACCACTCATCCTTTCACTGAGCACATTTAGGCGCCTCCAGAACCATCAGTGGGCAGTTGCACTGAGCAGCACCACTGCACTCACTCAGCTGTCCTCTTTCACAAACATCACCGCCAGGGCAGTAAAATATTAATGACTTATTTTATCAGCCTGGTCAGTCTGGGATTCACTGTGTGCAAAGTTTAGTTACACATGGGTTGCTAAGGGTCACAAGTCTGGAAGGAATCCACTTGAACACCAAGTCCAGTTTCTTATTATCTGAGTCACCATTTCAAAAGCTTGAGCTTTTGTTCCTTCTCTCATGAAAACGTCATTCCAGAACATCACTCTTCCACTTAATTTCTGGCCCAATTCCTTTTTTCTTTTCTTCTTTTTTCCCCCTATGTTTGCAATCATTTTTTCTCATGTCAAAACCGGTTTGTCCAAATTCTGCTTCTCTGGAGTTACCTGATATATTTTTGAAAGAGAGATCCTACCCAAGCACAGAACAGAAAAACCAGTAAGCAATGTGTGACACATTTACACTCCTGTGGCATCTGCATTAATCTCAGACCTGTACTTGACACAAATAACACCACAAAAAAAAAATTAATAATAATCAGAATATGTGCTACAGAGCTGATTTAGCCCAGCTCAGGCCCTTATCAGAGTTTGGCTGCTTACAGGTAGGAGCAGGCAGAGCTGCCTGACCTTCAGCATCTCCACATGGGCACCTCTGACTCAGACCTCTGCAGTGCATCGACAGTTGACAGAAACATCCCCTCGGATCTCCTCTAATGAAACAATCCCTTTCATTATTCTGGAAGTCTTTTCTCATACCTAGCTTTTACCCACTTGTATATGGTTTCCTACATTTCTGTGAATAGGAGAACTTGTATAATGAGAACTGTGTGAAGGACACCTGCACAGACACAAATGCTCTGACACGAAATCTGGTACCACAGAAAGTGCAGAAAACTCTGTTTTGCTGTTATTTACCTCCATCAATAAAATACAGTCAGATTACTTCTCCCATTCCAGCATCCAGTCCACTATTAATGGCTTCAAAAAATAAAAATAAAAAATAAAAAAAATCACACATTAAAATCTCAGCTGTCTAAAGACAGTATTTTTTTAAGTCATACTCAACCTGGCTTCCAGGGATCTCTACATTATTTCAGAAATCCTTTTCTTTGAAACAACTTTGCATCTTTTCAGCCCTGTTGTCAGATAGTCAGAAAGTCAGAAATGGAGACCTGAATTTGGAATTAGGATTCAAATACCAGAATCTGAAACTAAGTACTAAGGATCTTTTCAATTCAGTTCTATGGCTCGTTTTTAAGCTTCATAAAGCTCCACTGACCCAGTTTCACAATGACTTTTTTCTGTAATTTTGCCTCCTGCTCAGTGAAGCGGGTCCAGCCCACTGTATTCATTTACTGAATTAATACAGTTTTATATTAAGGACATCATCTCCCAAATACAGTTTTAGCATTTCAGTTACATATATTTGCTGCTGCATTTGCATATATTCATCTGTGTTGCATCACTGCTTTTCCTGCATTTTAGGAATTTTCCTTGTATTTTAATATGTATTAATATATGAATAGATTAATCTATGAATAAAACTGTCTTTTTAAGGGGAAAGTGAAATGCTGAATCAGAAGCTTTCAAGTTTTCATCAACAGACAACCTCTTTAAGAATCATATCACAGAGAAAATATGCACAGAAAGCTACCTTGTACCAATGCCTGAAATGTGGGCACTGACAGAAAGCAGGTGGCTTAAATCCAGTCAGACATAGTGCTGACTATTCATTTTAATAAATGTAACACACAACTCATTTCCTTTCATCACTGAAATACTAAAAGGTTCTTCATCAACATTTTCAATGTATTTAAAATTAAACATCAACAAACATTGAATTCCTGGTATTAGTATGATCACTTGTATCTCTGCTTGAATCTGAATGAAAAATGTGTACTATACATTTATGTTCAACGTGTCCACCACAAAATATTGGTATTTTTAAAGCTAATGCTGTAAGACGGCAACAGGACACTGGCATTACATATCAGTTTGAATATAAATTATTCAAAAAGTTATAATTTACATCATAGGGGAGTCAAATTTAAGGACAATAACCATGCAAGCATATTGCCCCCAAACTGTACAATGATTATGCTCTTAGTTATCAGGTCAGAAGAAGAGGGTGAAGGACAAAAGGATAGATGGACTGTTTGATCTGCGTTCAGAGAAAGTAAGAAATATCTCAGACATATACTTCCTAGCCCTCCTCCTGTTACATGCATCTGCTTCAGCCCTTTTCAGCTGGTACCACCAGCTGCCCATGGCTGCAAACCTGAAATATATACTGGTAAGTATTGTATATGAGATGAAACTTGGGGGGGGGAAGTGACTGACTCACAATGGGACGCACATTCATTCAGAGGGACCTTGACAGGCTGAAGAAGTAGGCTGACAAGAACCTCATGAAGTTCAACAAGGAGAAGTGCAAAGGTCTTCACCTGGGGAGGACCAGCCTCAGGTACCAGTACATGCTCGGGGAAACCCAATTGGAAAGCAGGTGTCTACCTAGGAGTCCTGGTAGACACCAAGTTTAACATGTCAGCAACGTGCCCTTGCTGCTAAGAAGGCTAATAGTATTCTTGGCTGCGTGAAGCAAAGCATTGCCAGCAGGTCAAGAGAGGTGATCCTTCTACTCTACTCAGCACTGGTGAGGTCGTACCTGGAGTACTGGGTCTAGTTTTGGGCTCCTCCGTACAAGAGAGACCTAGACATATTGGAAGAGATTTGAACTGAAGGCTACCAAGATGACCAAGGGACTGGAGCACCTCTCCTATGACGACAGGCTGGGACTGTTCAGTCTGGAGAAGAGGAAGCTCAGAGGGGATCTTATCAATGTGTATGGATACCTGAAGGGAAGGTGCAAACAGGATGGTGCCAGAGGCCATGGGCACAAACTGGCACACAGGAGGCTCCCTCTGAACATCAGGAAGCACTACTTTATGTGCAAGTGTGGAGCACTGGCACAGGTTGCCCAGAGAGGTTGTATAGTCTCTCTCCAAGAAGATCTTCAAAAGCCACCTGGACATGGTCCTGGGCTACCTGCTCTAGATAGTCTTGCTTGAGCAGGGGGGTCGGACCAGATGACATCCACCTGTTCCTTCCAACCTTAACCATTCTGAGATTTTGTGAAGTGTAAGAATCAGAGAAAAAGCATGAGAGATGTGACAGACCCAGACTCAAAGCAACCCTCAGTAGCCTTTGTATGAACAGACCTCCCTGCTGACCTTTTTCTCTTCTGACTTTCCATGCAGCCAAACTGCATATCCAAGTCAGAGTCACATACTACTTCTCTTTTCTGTTCTGTTTTCCTACTTTTTTTTTCTCATTTATACTACTTCTGTTTTGAAAACTGGTCCATCTTGAAAACAATGCCATTTTATGTAACTAGTGATAAGAGAAGACTCTCCTTGAGATGATCTGACTTCCTTCTTCTTCATAGGAAATCTACATGACTGTTTACCAGGGTTGCAGCCCAACATATCCTGAATCTATCATTATGCTGAGCTGAAGAGGGGAAAAAAAAAAAAACACATAGGTGTTTGGTTCCACAGCCCCAACATATACACATAATTCCCACTGCATCACTAGTTATACTTCTAAAAAGACATTAAGAAAATTCTCCACAAGACTTGGAGGAAGTCTAAACAAGCATGGGTATATGGAAACCTCATTCATTTCACTGTCCAAATTCAACTATCACACTTTAAAATTGATTGACTCTGTCTGAAAGGAGAAGATTTTGGAACTTATGTGACAGTGATGTTAACCACAGACAGCAACAACAGCAGTCAAATTTGACTGATTTGATCCAACAACTCTCTCTTTAAAAACAAAGATTTTGGTTAATTTAGAGTGGCTTCAATGAAAAGCAATGGCTTGTTTCCAGATTTGCTTTAAATCTAAATTTGTGTCTTTAACAATGGTCATTTT
This sequence comes from Cygnus atratus, assembly GCF_013377495.2. Taxonomy (NCBI): domain Eukaryota; kingdom Metazoa; phylum Chordata; class Aves; order Anseriformes; family Anatidae; genus Cygnus; species Cygnus atratus. The sequence goes on along the minus strand of NC_066363.1, from coordinate 117,506,206 downwards.
AATAACATCAAATGATTACAGTCATGGTTCTATATCTCACTAAAAATGTACTTTCCCTAGAAGAATGCAGAGCTCGCTTGTTTTGGCTCAGGAGCAAGTGATTTATAGAAAGGATACCATATATTGCATTGTAATTTAATTTAGATTAATGACATCTTGAAATTACTGTAGATAACTGATAGCTAAGGACACATCAGTAATAACACCAGTGTTAACATTTTGAACATACTTCATGTGCTTCTAAGAATTGTCTATTAAAATTGCTTTATGTGCACTGTTGGGATTAGTACTGGCAAACACAATTCCATAATGGTAAACCTTATTGAACAATCTGTAGAACATACGGAAAAGCATATAAAATACAAACAAGACTTTTTACTTATTGTCCCAGCTATCTGCAATTTGGCACTTCATTCAGAACTGAGTCAGAAACACCCGTGTTTGTGTATAAGGACCTTTGTGTTTAATATTCAAATATGGAATTTTCTGACACATCTTAGCATTTTTGAACTCACTTATGCTACATAAGAATGATATCTGCAATGGTATTAGGCAGTCAGTGAAAAAAGATTCCCTTTATTTCTCAACCTATTTGCATCTGAAAGTATTACACATACTCTACTTCTCATCCAATCAGAAATAATACACAGTACTGTCCTACTAAACTTCCCAGTTCCATTGTAGAGTACATGATCATGTCCACATCCTGGGACAGAAGGCTTGAAGGACTGTCTGTTTCTTTCTGCTATGAAAAAATACCCATTGTTCTTCACCTTCAGTTGCTATCTTGTAACTAGTTATTAATCTGTAAGAAGCTTTTCCTGTGAATTCCAATTTAGTTCTGTTTAATTACAAGCATTTGTTAAGGGAATTTGTCAAAAGCAATTTGGTATCACTTCAAAGTGATTCTTCAACTGTTACATCTTAAATTTATACGAAGCTGTTCAGTATTAAAGCAAGAGCATTCTTTTGTGAGCTCTTTGAATAGTTCCTTCAGTCATTTACAGCATACAACAGTTCTCTCTCCATCTCATTCCACATCGTCATATTCACCCTGTTTATACATGGGCAATCAAATTGTCTATTATTTTAGTCTATAGTCTATCCCAAAGTTCTTTCTCAGTTCCTGCAACCAGCCTGCTAGGCTGGTTAGTACTTTCCTTTTATGTTAATATTCTATCCTTTCTCCTTATGCCAAGAATTTCACCAACAGGGATTCAATAGCATGTGCTGATGCAGTTAGCCATTTGTAATTGACACATTTGGCTCCACTTTTTTTTTCTGTCTGAAACACACGGGCTATTCTATAGCATGCGTAATGTGACAAACAGGAAATCCTCATTTCAGAACACAGATTTCCATAATCCGTATAGAACCACTATACATGTGGTTTTCGAAGTCTTTTCGTACAGCCCACTTAAGTGAAACTTTTTTCAATACCATTCTTTTGTCCATTTTACTGGAATGCCATTTCTTTTTTATCCTATCTGGTACTACTGGTACACAGTATCCAAATCAATTCAGATTTCTTTTGGCACTGCCATACACCTTATAACAACACCTTTACCTCTTCAGTCCACCTCCTATGTGCTGGAATCAGTTTTCCAGAGGCACTGCTAACGACGTCACAGTTGAAAGCGTACATAGTTATCTGATGACCTTTGCCGACTGTTCAAGCAAGCTTGGAAATTATGACATTTTAAGTAAGTTCATATCCCCAACTCAAGTCATAGAATAAATGAGTTTCTGCTTCTTGTAACTCAGTTGTCCACTTTAACATAATGCATCTAGTATATCTGCCATCTTCCTTTGTCATCACAGCAGCCTCCAGCAGGGTCAACTAAAGATCACCTTCTACAGGATCTCTGCCTCTGTGCCTCCCATCTCTCAAGAGACTTAACTTCCTTGCATCATAGGTTTATTTATCTACTTCTGTGTCATCTGAAGTAGATAAATAAGTCTGCCTTGTTCTCCAGGATCCAGACCCACAGTACACATGGGCTGTCTACACCACTATATACTCAGATGACAATTTCCTACACTGTGCTTCCTTCACGAAACGTTTCAACAAAGGTGTTTTTCCCCAGTCACCCATCTCCCTCACTTTCTTTAAGCTGACTCTATCAAGGTACTTTCTTGCTCCACTATAGCTTTTAAAGAATAAAATCATGTCGCATGTCTCCTACCACCTGTCCAGAACCAACTGAGACTACATCTTTTGAAGTCGCTGCAATACAGAGCTCCCAGTTATACTCTGGGACCGTACTATATGTTTGTTCTAACCACAAAAATATCAGAAAATAATGTAATTGCATTTTATCTTTCTATATAGTATGTGAGGTCACTTAGTCTCTACGATAAACATTTTATTGTGGTAAAAACTACAATTATTCTCCAGTGCAAAATTACATTTTTTTCAGAGTTTTATCACTGGTACACTATTATCTAATAGAAGAAGGGGTAAGTCAAGCATGGAGACAGTACAACACAGACTATTATATGGTATCTTGAATGGCACCATAGATGGAAATCAGCCATGATTTAATTTCGAGAATCAAATTTGTAACAGAGATTAAGCTCACTAAGTAAATGGTAAGATTTATTTTCTTAGAAATCTATCACAAAATAACTGATTTCAGAATGTAATATTTTGTTCCCTCTGCAGTGGATTTGCAACCAAGGAATTGGTTTATTACTCAAAAAAGTACTATAGAATCAAAATTCCTTTGCATGTAAACACATGGTAACCTTTCAGGCTTTTTGTAACTTTTTTTTTTTAACAGTCATGAAAAGATGTAGATTGAAAGAGAGATTCTAGAGTTCTGATATAACCCTCTCTCAAAGGAGGGACAAATACAATGTTGGATCCAACTTCAACCTTAAACCAGGTTGCTCAGTGCCTTGTTCAGGCAAGTTTTGGACATCTCCAAGCATGAAGGTTCTGTACCTCTCTTAAACAAGTAAAAGTAAAAAGTACTTCTACATATCAAAATATACACAGGTATAAAATCTTTTCATATTGAAATTGTCAACATTCAAAAAGATACCTCTTTAAATTTTTGTTGTGTCTTGTCTTTTTAATAGAAAGAATTTATACTTAAAGCTCTCCTGATAATACTTTGAGCAAGAGGAAAATATTCATTATATTTATAAAAATCAATCTTCAGTGAAAAAAATAACTACTGCATAGTGAAACTTTATGTATGTGAATTGATTACAGGCCTTGTATGAATATAGGAGACAAGCTATCGGTTCTTATAAACAGTAATTTCAGAAACTGTCTCCTTCATAGGACTGAAAAAAACAACAGAAATCTATCTCAGAATCACAGAATCGTCTAGGTTGGAAGAGACCTCCAAGATCACCGAGTCCAATCTCTGACCTAACACTAACAAGTCCTCCACTAATCCATATCACTAAGTTCAACATCTAAACGTCTCTTAAAGACCTCCAGGGATGGTGACTCAACCACTTCCCTGGGCAGTACATTCTAATGCCTAACAACCCTTTCCGTAAAGAAGTTCTTCCTAATATCCAACCTAAACCTCCCCTGGTACAACTTTAGCCCATTCCCCCTCATCCTGTCACCAAGCACGTGGGAGAATAGACCAACACCTACCTCGCTACAGCCTCCTTTAAGGTACCTATAGAGAGCGATAAGGTCGCCCCTGAGCCTCCTCTTCTCCAGGCTGAACAAGCCCAGCTCCCTCAGCCGCTCCCCATAAGACTTGTTCTCCAGACCCCTCACCAGCTTTGTCGCCCTTCTCTGGACTCTCTCAAGCACCTCCATGTCCTTCTTGTAGCGAGGGGCCCAAAACTGAACACAGTACTCAAGGTGAGGCCTCACCAGAGCTGAGTACAGGGGGACAATCACTTCCCTAGACCTGATGGCCACACTGCTTCTTATACAAGCCAGGATGCTGTTGGCCTTCTTGGCCACCAGAGCACACTGCTGGCTCATATTCAGCCGACTATCAACCAGTACTCCCAGGCCCTTCTCGGCCAGGCAGCTTTCCAACCACTCATCTCTCAGCCTGTAGCTCTACTTGGGGTTGTTGCGCCCAAGGTGCAGGACCCGGCACTTGGCTTTGTTGAACTTCATACAGTTAGCCTCAGCCCATTGGTCCAGCCTATCCAGATCCTCCTGCAGGGCCTTCCTACCCTCGAGCAGATCGACACATGCACCTAACTTGGTGTCATCTGCAAACTTACTGAGGGTGCACTCGATCCCCTCATCCAGCTCATCAATAATGATATTAAAGAGGACTGGCCCCAGTACTGAGCGCTGGGGGACGCCACTAGTGACCGGCCTCCAACTGGATTTGACTCCATTCACCACAACTCTTTGGGCCCGGCTACCCAGCCAGTTTTTAACCCAACGAAGCATACGCCAGTCCAAGCCATGAGCAGCCAGTTTCTCAAGGAGAATGCTGTGGGAAACGGTGTCAAAAGCCTTACTGAAATCAAGGTAGACCACATCCACAGCCTTTCCCTCATCCACTAAGCGTGTCACTTTGTCATAGAAGGAGATCAGGTTCGTCAAGCAGGACCTGCCTTTCATAAACCCATGCTGACTGGGCCTGATTGCCTGGTTGCCCTTCAAGTGCCGTGTGATGACACTCAAGATAATCTGCTCCATGAGCTTCCCTGGCACTGAGGTCAAACTAACAGGCCTATAGGTCCCCAGGTCTACCCTCCGGCCCTTCTTGTAGATGGGCGTCACATTTGCTAGCTGCCAGTTGACTGGGACCTCCCCTGATAGCCAGGACTGCCGATAAATGATGGAAAGCGGCTTGGCCAGCTCCTCCGCCAGTTCTCTCAGTACCCTCGGGTGGATCCCATCCGGCCCCATCCACTTGCGTACATCCACATTCTTATTTGCTTATTAAAGAATACCATGTTATACATTAGATGAGATCTATACTGATGTAACTGAAGTTCACTTATAATTAAATGAACTTTTATGTTCATGTGTATATATTCAGATATTTACTTTTCATCAAGTTACTGCACAAAAACAGAATTTTCCAGAATTTTGGAGTCAACAGCAAAAGTAAAGGCATTATCCAAAGAGACCTGAGCTCCATACAAAATGGCAGCTATATTAGTATGTGTCTTGCAAATTCAACTGCTTTTGCACTTTGAGTGATAGAATTTGACAAATGATCACTTTTGGGCTGTCAAGACAGACGAATCAATCATTTGCAGCAACATGCAATGTTTTGGGTTTCAATTTTCACTTGTCTGTAAAGAATGAAATATCAGAAAGGAAATAGTAGAGGCATAAAGAGAACACTGCTACTAACATGTTCAACTAAATTCTGCCCAAGTCACATCAAAACAAGAAATACGTTAGTATCTAACAGCTCTTTTTTGGGGTAGGTGAAACAAGATGTGAGTTTTGCTCACTCACTAACACATTAATGCCCATTCTGAAATCACCACTATCCTTCTTGTTCTTTTAGGCCAGTGTTCCAGACAGTGATCTTCACCTGACTCATCACCACACACACTCATATGACTCATTTATTTTTTCAACGTTGGCCAGGAAAGCAAGCTAATTACAATGAAAAAAATAATCAAGGAGTAATTCTAGGCATGACAGAAATTCATGACATGAAACTTTTTTAAAAATCTTTAAATCTGATTAAACTATGTTTTACAATTTCAAGGTTTTGACAGAATTGAAATACTCTACACTCCTATAAGCCATCGGTTCTATCTTCCTCCAACTCTGAAAGGACAGAACAGACCTGCTTTCCTGAAAAAAACTTCCACAAACCCTGAATTTGCTACCAAAAATGAATAGCTATTCCATGAGGGAATTCATAAAAAGTATGAGAAATGGAAAAGGTTGTATTTGTTTCAAGTTCATCCTAAGTTTTACCCATACTGCTAATGTTTCAAAAGAAAAGTAAGTTTTGAAAATGGAAGAAAAAAACTTGTTCAGTACTCAAACAGACTTTAGCCTCTTTGTTCTGAAAGGAAGTTTGAAAGAGAAATCATTTTGATTAAAAAAGGAAGATAAAATCTAGGAAGAGTGAAACGCAGGGGTGACAGATTCTGCAGATGAGTTACTTCTGGAAAAAAAAATAAAATAAAAAAATACATGGACTCATCTAACTGCAAAATGTCAGAAAAATAACCACTCAACAGAGAAGAAAAGAAAAGCCAAAATTTTTCAGGCTGGACTGTGACGTTCTAATAACTCCATGCAAAATTGGACTACAAATACAGGCAGGAATGTTGATGTACAAAGCTACTCAGAAGAAAAATGCGAAGTGTTAATTTAAGGGCCTCATAACAGATATTAAATATATCAGATGACACAAATGACAAATTCAGCTACATCTGTATCAATGGATGAGCCAATCCCAAAGCTCAAACAAATCTCTTGGGAAGCCTCAATCTCTTACCTTTTTAATTTACATCTTTCTTTGTACTTAGGGACTATGAATGAAAAGCTTAAGTACAAAGCAGCAGTTGTTCTCATCACATTTTCAGCTTTGTCGGGATCAAGAGGAAACAAAAAGCTTATGAGACAGGTTCCTTTAAGAAGATGTTCTGCAGAGGTTGGCTAACTCAGAATATTTTGATGCTTTGGATTAATATAGGAGATATCACAATTTTAGAGTAAATTGAGAATGTTTTCCAGCTTTCCCTTATACTATGACACCTATAGAATTAAAATTTTAGCTACTTTTGTTTTGCTACTATAGTTCATAGAATCATAGAATACACTAAGTTCGAAGAGATCCACAAGGATCATCGAGTCTCACTCCTGGCTCCACACAGGACCACCCAAAAATTAAACGATATGTCTGAGAGTACTGTCCATACGCTTCTTGAATGGCTTGGTGCCATGATCACCTCCCTGGGGAGCCTATTACAGTGCCCCACCATCCTCTCAGTGAAGAATCTTTTTTTAATGCATAACCTGAATCACCCCGACACAGCTCCATGCTTTTCACTCGACCCCTGTCACTGTCACCAGAGAGAAGAGATCAGGTCCTGTCCGTCCACACAACCTCGTGAGGAAGCTGCAGGCCACCATGAGGCCTCCCCTCAGTCTCCTCTTCTCTAGGATGAACAAACCAAGTGACTTCAGCTGCTCTTCATACATCTCCTATAGACCCTTCACCACCTTAGAAGCCTTCCTTTAGACACTTTCTTATAGTTTTATATCCTTCTTACCTTGTGGTACCAAAACCAGCACACAGTAATCAAGGTGAGGCCTCACCAGCACATAACAGAGCAGGAATATCCCTTCCCTCAACCATCTAGCAATGGTTTGCCTGATGCACCCCAGGATAAGAATGGTCCTTTTGGCTGCCAAAGCACACTGTTGACTCATATTCAACTTGTTGTCGATCAGAATTTCCAGATCCCGTTCCGTGGGGCTGCTCCACAGCATCTTGTCCCACATTACGTATGTATATTCAGGATTGCCTCATCCCATGTGCAGAATACAGCATTTCCTCTTGTTAAATTTCATGCAGTTGGTGATTGCCCACCTCTCTAATTTGTCAAGATCTCTCTGCAAGGCCTCTATGCTCTTTGGAGAGTCAAAAGTCCCTCCTAATTTAGTATTGTCTGCAAACTTGCTTAGCATGCATCCAAGTCTTGCATCCAGATAATTTATAAAAACATTGAAGAGAACTGGCCATAAAATGGAGCATGTGGAGCTCCACTAGTGACTGTCAGTCTGATACAACCCCATTTACAAAAATTATTTCAAAAGGCAGTGAAAATTTTTCTAAAATTCATTCTTGCTTCCAATATTCTCCCTCTCCAAGATTTCATCTTAATGTGATATCGTAGCTGCTCAAGGCTGACATGAAGAAAAATTTCAAAAGCAATTACAAAACTGACAAACAAAAACATCCATAACTATATTATAGACGGTGTCTTCAGAAGTAGTGCAATATGATGCCTGTAAAACACTCCCTTTATTTAACCTGACAAACCCCTCAAAACCAGAAAACTTTCAGGATCACAATGGAACCAAACAAGCAAAGTCTAACTGTAGATAATATTTGGATTCTTTGGGGTTACAATTTTAAGACAGCCCAGTCATTCAGAAATAATGATGATGAAAAGGTAAGAAGGCAGCACGTGTGGACACCAGTCATTACTGAAGACATTTTTCTTCTTTTTGTTTAGGAAGATACCAAATAACACTGAAACCAGTATGCATCAGACTATACACAATTCAAAGGTGAAATATGCTTACAGAAGATGAATAAGCTATAGTTCCCCTCTAGAGTAAAATGAAGAGAGAGGAGTTGCTCCAAAGGCCAAGCCAAAACAGGAACCCTATTTAGAAATTTAAATTTTATTGTGAAAAAAAGTTAAAAATTTCATCTCCTCGGAGATTCTTTCTGACATGTAGTTTCTATGACAACTTCTGTATCACCCAGACTCTCTCCTACTAGCACAAGAACTGGTAGTACTTTTAATCTCCTTTGGGTCATGAGTAACAGACATAAGTTCAGCAGTTTTGTTCTTCTGTTGTTGCCAGGAACCAGGGAGCACAGATCCAGCTATGTGCTGAGAGTTGTTCCATGTTCTCTTCTGCCAGGACTAAAGATCTGCATCATAAACTACACTGGTAACCACACAGCCCATCAGTGAAAGAAAAAATATGCCAACGGTTCATCCAGATATAAAAAAGTAAAGAATGATTGAAAAACATAGAATATAGAGCCCTTAATGTCTGATTTAGGAAAAAGACAAGGAACAATTGTGTTGGAATTGTTTATGGAAAGATGTTAGTAATACCACTGTGGAAAAAAATAAAAAATAAAAATGAAAGCAGCTTAGTGGTAGATAAACATTTCAACATTTACATTCACTATAGCAACTTGCTGCCTCCCTTTTGGGCATATGCTGCTTCTGTATCCACATGGCTTGTGCTTTGGTTCCAGAGATATGTCTTGAGAAGATTGAAAAGGCTTCTCTGAAATCACTGTCATACAACCTGAGTCATACCACAAAACCTGGTGACTTGATGATTTTATATGTTATAAAACAACTGACCTTCAACAGCTCCCTGTTTACCTTCAGTGTGTTTGAACAGTATCTGTCAACATCTACCACCAAGGATCTGCCAGCAAAGCTTATTGTGATGCTGAGGGAATTTATTGTCTGATCATTACTATGGTTACTAAATGCTACAGTGAAAAGATTGATAGAATTTACTTTTGTGTTCATATTGTTAAATTATCTGTACTTGTTCAAAGACTGCTGAGTGACAATGACTGGAAACTTATTTTTTTTAGAAGTATTTTGCATTTTTATTTTTACATGACCTCTTCACTTGCTGTAAGAAATTGTAAGAACTACCACAGGGAACTGAAACAATAGTTTTAGTTGTACTGTGTTTAAGAGCTCAACTATCCTTTATTCCTTTCCTAGAAGCCCAGGAATAAGTAATTACTTGCTTAGTATTACCCAACATCAGAAAATTTCTGCATGAACTATTCTAATATAAAATACAACAGTCTAAACTAAAACTATTCTTGAGAATCCTCTGTTCTATTATGATAAATCTTTAGACTTCAAGAGAAAGGTAACAAACAGTTCTGTTTAAACATTCTGTATAAACAGTTTAATCAAAAGGTTTATTTTAATTTGAAAACAGTTTTAGCTATTTCAGTTTATCTGTAGTTAAAAACTAAAGTTTGAAAACAAAATGCTTTAAAACTAATCTACTTTTTTTTTCAGCCAATTTGTAAAAAATATTCATGTCTGACATTTTATCTAGTTGAAATGTGAAAAACCTTCAAAGCCTTCAAAGTACTCAAGAAAACCCTCTGAAACTCAGAACTATCTGATGAGAGTTGTCTGAAATGAACAGTATCATGTCTTGCAGTACCAAGTGATTAACAGGTTGATTTGAAAGAAGATAGGGTTGCTTGCTTTCACAGCTTTCCTTTTCACTGAGGCTTGCCAGAGACAAAAGGTATTTTCAGCAACAATTTTGAACAATCCTTCAATTAAAATAAGCATATTCTATAGTATGGTCATTTCAGGTTTGCAAGAAAACCTTGAAGTCATGGATAAACACCTCACTCAAGTATGAACAACTTCCAATCTTGTCAGTAGTTGCAGAAAAAGAGAATTAAAGTTTTGTATGGTGGAGACAAGACTTACGTCTAAAAGCGAAGTAATACATAAAAAGCATGTTTCAAAAGTAACCGTTACAAATGAAAATTACTATGAATGCAGTCTGTTAAGCAGGTGAAGACAACAAGAAAAGACATACCCAGATTTTTAGGTTAACTGTAGTGCTGTCTCTCTTGCTTCAGTACTTGTTTCAAAATAATTTTTATTTCCATGGGATATGGTTCCTATTTTCAAGCTGGATCTTCCATGTGTCAACAAAGACTACCAAAACAAAGACAGCTTCTCTTAAGACCCTTGTACCTATATCCCCTGCAGAAAAATTGATGTGTTAAACAGCAGTGACATAATCTCTTTTAAACAAGTATCTCTATATAAGGTAAGATGGAAATTTTGTAATAAGATTTTTGTTTTCTTTTGACTTACAAAGATGCACAGGTTCATAGCTGAGCTTCATCTTATTCAGGAACAGAAAACCAGATGGGAACGCTGCTCACAGAGACAAGACATCATTGCTGAGCTCCCCATGAGGGCCAGCACACACAGTCTACCACATGCAACATCTCAGTAGGAGCCAGGCACCTGCCTGGAGAGGAAGTGAGGCCAAAGCAGGTCAGCATTTGAAGCAGGATTACAGGGACTGGAGACTGGGTGTGCTGGGAAAATAGTGAATGACTGTAAATCTACTGGGGGTATTGGAGGAGGTAGACTAATGGGAAGAAAGAAGTCATAAAGTCCCATTATACTTAACCTCAATCTTGATACAAATACCATCAATTATCTGTTTATTTTCAAAGGCAAATCTGTATTCTGGAAAATATTGTATCTCTTATTAGCTTAAAAATAAAACGTATCAGCAAGCAGACATCTCAATACAATAAATGCAGTAATATTGAAGCAATAAACAGCTAGCACAATCTAGTTTATTAGATGGATACCCACACTCCTTTGAGGATCCTGGTAGGTCTAACTTTCTAATAGCCTACAGTATGCCTCTCCATGCTACTATGTAGCGCAGCACAATGGAAAAGACACTAAACAGACCTATGGTGTGCTTGGCCATAGCAGGTAATGGCATGCTCATGAAATTTTTTTCTGTGCTGTAACATGAAGCTCTATCATTTGTGGACTATAGTAACCCCGAGGTTTCTCTACTATAAACCACAGCACAGACATGCTGTATGTCAGCTTACCTATGTTGGTGCTACCAACGTACTTGGAACATCTCATACAAATGATGTACCTGTACCCTTTCCCCTCTAAGACTTCTCACTCTACATTTGATCTTCTGGCTCTAAGTCCCATAAAAAAAAAAAAAAAAAAAAAAAAAAAAAGGAGTTACTATACATGAAAAAATACAAAATCTTAGGACAAAAAAATGTGTCCTTCACATTCCTCCTACGGCCAGTCAAGCACGCTTTGGTGATGACTGCCATATGTTGTGTGGCTTCTCACGTAAGAGCACTCCAAATATTTTACATAGTTTATTTCAATTATTATTAAACATGACTATCCTTGGATAATTACAGCACATATCCACAGTTTTCAACACAGTTTTTGGTATCTACCTAATTTAGGTCTAACTGGAGCAAAATTGTTCCCTATCTGCAGAAACAGCAGCAGAATCGTTAAGAACAGCTCCACCACTGCATACATATACAACCTTATTGTGACTCTTGCAACATGCATTTCTATCCCATTTACTCCATCATTAAGTACTGCCTCTACTCTTTTTGACTGCACTTTCTCATGTTTTGGCTGTTTCATCATTAGACTGCTATTTCAGTTGTTGTTTTGTCTACTTAGACACACCATCTTCAAAAATTAGTGTGTTTTGTTTTTTTTTTCTCTACTCCACCACCACCATCCATGGCTTTGTTCTGGGGGAGGTACATATCTCACTGTTCTCTGCGTATTCATTACTGTACATGCCAATATCACCATCTTAACAAAAGCCATTCGATAACCCATGTGCAGCTGAAGGTCACGTCAAGAAGCCCTTTGAGAAGGGCCTTCAGAGAAGATTGATTTTTTAAGGTGTCAAGGAAAAATAGTTTCAGGTAGTAAAATATCTTTCATAACTTTCATTTTACTTGCAGCATGTGAGGAATTACACTTCCACTAGCTAAATATTGATCACATATTTCTGCCCTGGTTCAGAGTTATAAACAAATATTGTCTAATCTAAATGGTCATGCTAGAGCTCTGCTGAAGTATTTCTGATAACATAGCCACAATGAAGCCTGACATTTTGCATCTGAAAAATCATATGATGGTTTTTAAGAATTCCCTTGCCATCTCTTTTACAGGCAAGATTCATTTTTGTGTCCTTTTTACTCCCCCCATCCTTCTCTTACAGCCCTAGCTAGTAAGATCCCTATAACAGAATTCAGAATGGAAGGAAATCATGTCATTTTTGCACTTTTCAGCATGATTTGTGACTGAAGAGGGTCTGCTATACTGAATTTGTTAACAGCCTCCCCATCAGACTGCAGAAGCGGAAGTTTTCACCTCTACGGATGGTTTATCTCTTTCTTATTGTTCCAGAAAGCACTAAGCATGGCCATAAGACCCGAGGGCCTAGTTAGCCTGTTAGAAATATGCTCACATGCTGGCTTGCTTTAGAGACCAGCCTCAGAATTCGTTCCTCAGATGCCTTTGATGGAGCAAACCGTGCAGCAGGCAGGCTGGTGTGTAGTAGCAGGTGCACAGGAGCCAGGGCTTGGGTAGGTTCCCAGCCCATCTGGTGGTGCTCCTGAGGTCCCGCAGGCAACGTTAAGCTCTCTGGCAGGCCATGCTGCTTTGCTCTCCAGGGAACAATCGGATCATTTATTCACGATCTGGAAGCAGGGAGAAAACACTCTCCTGCACCTTCTCTCTCTCCTTACCTGACTGCAGGCTGGACAGAGTTTTACCAACAAATAAAACAAGAGGTAACAGTGAAGGCAAGACTCATAGAGCAAACAAAAATAGTCGAACCCAGGAAAGAAAGCAGGCTTAATTCACATGAAGAGGTGTGTACCTAATATTCTCAGTTGAATTAGAAAAGCAAGCAACCTAACTTTCCCAAAGAATACCTAGGAAGTAAGATACATAATCTCTTCACGTTTATTTCTGGGGGAATAACTCAACCCCTAGGAGTAGCACAAAAGCCTGTTGGTTACATTATTATGTAAGTTTAAGTTTCTGCACTACATAGTCATCTCTGTGGAAGTCTCTGAGGTATGCCATCAGTTATCAACTTGATGGCAAAAAATAAGGTTAACCAACTCTTGGCATAATCCAAATTCTGTACTGCAATCCACTAACTTTAGTGGCAATAGAGAGCACAGCTAAAATCCACTGAAAAGTGGTTCTCAATAGCTCTATGCCTGCCCACCCCACAGACCTTTAAAGGTACACCCAGTGGTGTCAAATCACCTCACTGGAACGGCAAACAAAGAAGAAGAAAAAAAAAGAAATGACTTAAAAAGCTTTAATGAAGATGCATATTTTTCTTTTGCCATTTACAGAAGTTAGTCATTTCTGAATATAGAGTCATTTTGGACAAGACTAATCTCTATAGCCCCTGTAGCATTTCAGTAACCAGAAAAAAAAAAAAAAAAAGAAAAGAAAAAGAGACAATTATTTTAATTGCAGTGTCTTTAAGATTTAATCTCTAATAATGTGATAGCCAGCTGTTTCTGTAATCTATCTCACTTAACAGAAATTGAATTGGTTGCAAACAGCTGTTCTTAAACAGCAGCCACACAAATGTGATTGAATATTTAAGGTCACAACATACAAACTACAGAATTGTGATTTGTGGATAATATCTTTATCTACCTTTCATAAGACAATGCTGAGCCGCCTGAGGACAGATGAAGTGTGTCTAGTAACTATACAACTGACGTTAATTTACTTTCTAAATGTAAAATATAATTATTTGATAACCAGTAAGATACAATGTCTGGGAGTTGATGTTAGACAAATTCAAACAAAAAATGAGCCTGTTGAACTATGAAGTAACTAGCAGCTTATCAAAAGTCCAATACAGCCCTCATTCTAAGCCTTTGAAGCAGTATTTGATGTCTTTCTGAAATAAGCACTCCTTACCAACCTGCCATTACTTCTTTAATTCAGGAATTATTGGTTAAAAATGCCCTCCACTATGAGGCAGAAGGTAAAACAAATCACCAGTGGTTGTCCCTGCAGTTCTTAAAATGTCTGAAAATAGCATCAATAAATAGGTCATATGAATACGGCTGTATTAAAAATACCTATAGTAAACAGACATTCTTGATATTCTTATTTTTCAAAGACTCTCATTTACACTGACCTATGCACACTTAAGTACCTACAGACATTCTTCCTCTAAGTACTAACCACAAAAATAAGTCAGTCTTCAAATTAAACAGATGTTTTTGCTTCATGCCTGACTTTTCTATTTAATTTTAGCAAAATAGCTGTAGCTTGCACAAAATTTTCATCAAAGTCATCAAGAATGAAGGGTGGGTCACAGTAATCTACTTTGTCACCAATCTTCAATCACATTCCGATTATATAGTCTGGAATAAAGATCTGTTTATCTCCATCTTTTGGCTCTAACAACAAAATGAACGAGCAAGCACAATCAGTCAGATAACATCTGTTTTATACAGAATCAAATACCCAAGTGTTGGTAGTTCTGTCAACAATTAATTGCACCGACAATGGGAATGTAGAACTGTATATCTGCCTATGTACCAGATTTTGTAACAGCATGCTCAATATTTTATATAATTGAGAGCATATTCACAGAATCACAGAATGGTTAAGATTGTAAGGTCACCCTGTCCGATCCCCTGCTCAAGCAGGGCCACCCAGAGCAGGCTGTCCAGGCAGCTTTTGAAGATCTCCAAAGAGGGAGATCCACAGCCTCTGTGGCAGTGCTCCATCACCCACACATAAAGAAGTGCTGCCTGGTGTTCAGAGAAAGCCAGTGTCCCTGTGTTCTAGTTTGTGCCCATGGCCTCTTCTCCTAGCACCGGGCACCACTGAACAGAGCCTGGCTCCATCCTCTTTGCACCTCCCTTCAGGTATTTATAGCCTTTGATGAGATCCTCTCTGAGCCTCCTCTTCTCCAGATTGAACTGTCCCAGCTCCCTCAGCCTCTCCTCACACAAGAGATTCACTCTATTTAACATACTCATTTATTTAAGTGTCATTATGATCAGTCTGCTTGCTTATGTATCTTAATCATATATTCAAAGGAGCTATAAGGGCTTTCTTTTCCTTAACCAGTATCTTAAGTAATGTGAGTATTAGTTAATGTGAGCAATGAAACTAGCAAAGGGACTCTTCTTTCATACTTGTCAAAAGTAAGAGTTCATTCTGTTGTAATCATGTCATTTTTATACTGAAACACACATGGAAATAAAGACTTCCTAATAAGCTTATGTTGATATACAGCTAACATGAAAATTTGTAGTAGTACTATTGTGCACAGGAAGATACTGTAATAGTAAATTACTTAAGGAAATAAAAATGAATACTATAAGGTTCCCACCAGTCTTCAGTGAGCTCAAATCATTCTTCTTTTGGTTCTACAAAAGTTGAGTTACTTCTGGAGTTAGAAGTGCAACTGAGTAATTTTTGAGACTATCTTTAAAATCATACTTAAATTTTCTGTATTACCAGGCTTACAAATGGGGAGTGAGGTAGATTTTACAAGTGATAGCAAGCACCTAGTTCTGTAAGTAGAGTTTCTTCTGGTTATTGCACTTACCATGAGGGTGCGGAATGAACATCAAGGTCAAAGGCGCTGACAGTGAAAACAGACAAAAGCAGTGAAAGACCACGAATTAAAGAGGAAGGGATGTGTTAGAAAAAGAAAGTTTGAAAGCTTGGCTCTGAGAGGTCTGAATGTGACAGGATCATGAGATTAACCTCCAGAATGGGCACAAAACAGGCACTGAGGTGAGGAACAAGGAGGACCAACACTGCTTGTCATATGAGAAATGGCACAGTTGCACCACCAGGAAGAGCCACAGAAGCCTCTCTCGGCAGGATACAGACTGATGCCTGGGGAAAAACAAGCTGTGCTATAACCTACTGGCAATTAACGCAAACCGATACATTTCCATCGAAGCAAACTTACTCTCGGAACAGGAAAAGTTCATTTAAAATCTTCAATAGCGAGCAATAAATAACAAAAAACTACCATTATTAGTGATTTCCTTCAGCATGTATCCATATAAACAGTTAAGTCTCCTTGTCCATTGGAAGTCTTTCAAAAAGGAAGACTGTATGCTGCTCCTCCACATCAGCTGTCATTAAGTACTGCACTGCAAACTGCAGACAAAGCCAGGACTATGGTAGATTTGTTTGATCTTCTCAAAGCAAACAGTTCGGGAATTCATTCTGAGAGATTCTTAAATCTATACTAGAGTAAGCTCAGATTTGTGTGTAGCTCTGAAACATTCCTTCAGTTATCCTCCCTTCTTCTCCAATTGCACAGCAAAGAGTCATGCAATGAAAAGGACAGTCCAATATGAGTAGCTCACACATTTTTTTTTGTGGAAAATGAAACACATGGAAGGAAGTTTAAAAAAATTACTCTAGAAAACTTAAGATGCCATTTAATGCTACATATGACGTTTTCAAACTATCAATTACATTTGCGGAAATAAAGGTAATATTAGAGAAGCTTTACTTCTGGTTCAAAACAGTTTATAAAGTCCCTAGATACAACATGCCATAAAGACTTCTGTAGAACATAAGCACCACTACAGTGCTTGCTCATTTGACTTTAGTCCAACAGGCAAGGGGATCTTGCCTTACAAAACATGATGAGCAAAGGATACAAACACACCAAATAATGTAATTAATATAATTAATATTGCTGCAAAATAAGTTGGCTTATCCTGAATGCTGAAGGTCTAGTGGTTTTCCAGTCCCAGGCAAACCACTAACTGAAAAGGCCACAAGGATGGCCTCTTAACAGAAAATATCAATTCAAAGAAACATGAAACAAAAAATTACACTTTCATAAGGGAACTGTTACAAAAATGTTGGTAATAATTGCATTTTGGTAGGGTTAATATTTTTTTCATCAAAAATAGGAAAGCAGAAACAAGATAAACTCATTAAAATTCAACTTTTCTGAAATAAATAGGTTTCTACAGCTATTTTTATATTCTGCCAAATTGTGGTGAGATATTTTATAGACATGAACAATTGCCATGTAAAAGCACTATAATTATGGCTAAGAAAACTGGTTCAAAGATTACCTTTTACCTTAGGAACATTTCTCAACTGAAAATACTAAACGGTGATGGGCTAAACAGGGATAAGGTAAATTACATTTACCTTAGGAACAGTAATAAATAAATAAATAAATAAAAGGTTTGCTCACCTTTTATCATGGAAAGTTTCTAAGCAAACTACATATTCACTGACGTGAATCATATAAACCCTGCCAGACTGTTCCCACTCTGTGCAAGGAACCTCTGCGCATACATGTAGAATCTGCATTTCTGCCCTATCTTCCCTTTTCACCCCCAAAGACATATTTTATGAGACTGACATATATAACCTTACATTGACTACATGCAAGTAGGTCTGTTACCATGCCAGACACCATAAGTAAACCTGTTAAGTAGAACTTTCATTTAGCCAAATGGATAAAATATTTTCTCTTCAGCTATAAGCTATCTTGTCAGGTGCCAGGAACAACAGAACTGAGAAAATATTAATAATAATTAATTACTAAGAAACTGCAAATATTTAGCAACGGATGGTTCACTCTTGAAATTGCAAACTAGAACACCTATTAATAGCTGCTTCAACATTTCTCTATATAGAAAAGCTACTCTAAAGCTATTTTTAAAATCACTGCCTTTCCATAAACATATATTTAAGGAATTAATGAGTTTGCATCACCTAATAACTGTAGTACAGATAAAAAGCTTGTCCAAACTATAAAAGCTATTAACAGAGGAAGTGTAACTATTCCCAGTCAGCAACATTCCTTCATTACAAATGATCTGAACACTGAAAGTCCATCACTGCAATAAGAAAACTGAATGTACACAATTCTGATGAAGGTGAATGGACGTCCTTGGGCAGAAAAATATTCCTGAAGCTGTACCTTGCAATACACTTTTGAATAATACAGATAACAACAGGCAATGAGGTAAAACTTTAATATCAGAACTTCCCATTCTGTGAATGGTATTTAGACAGCCCATCACTGTTTAGTATTCTCAGTTGAGAAAACACAGAACTTTTCATCCTTGGAATGCAACATTGGCTTGAAATAATCAGTAGTATGAGAAAAAATTATCACTAAAAAAAAAGATTTACCTGAAATGAAAACAAACTGGACTGTGAAAACAAATAGTTTACACACAAAAATTTCAAGAAGTTTTGCACATTTGAAAGCATACGCAGAATCATTTTTAACTGATGCAGTGAGACCTATATATTTTTGTCATCACCAAAGGGACAGTTTCAGAAGTCATGCTGTTTCCCCTGATAAGGAAATAAAGCATGTCACTTCACACATATAATGAAGGGATAAATATCACTTTGGTATACTGATATAAACTGAAACACTAAATAGTTATAGAACTGGCAGAACAAGTGCATTAGAGAATGTCTGCAAAATGTGAAAGTGAAGCCAAGAGAAACTGTCCAGAGTTACTAAAAACTATCTCAACATTTTGACACTCAGAGTCTTCAACACAGATCTTCATTCTCTTGTTTTCTGAGAGATTCACCAGCACTCAGAGGCAAGGCTAACAATACAGGCAGAGAGCGACATGCTTTTCACTCGCTCTGTGTCACCTGCATTCAAAACCAGAGGCAAAAACCTAGGAATAGGATTAGTATCTCTAGAGCAAAAATGCCTTTTAAGTGACATTTTTTACACTAATTGATGACTTTGGATCACAAACTTAACTACTGTGAACTGGATTTACCACACTGCTTGGCAAGGACAGCCTCAGTATGATCTTTTTCTTTAGTGTTTGTTTAGTGATTATCAGTAATGTACTCTTGACATAACATGACAAATGGAACAGAAAAAAAGAAGGAAGAGCAGATTTGGAAATTGTTAAATGTGAGTTGTAGTGTATTTTAAAATGGAAAAAAAAAATAGGCAGCACCTATAAAAGATTTCTGGCACATATGAAAGATCAAACAAAAGTGAGGTAGATTAAGCATCAACTTTGCTTGAACTGAAGCTGCAAACATATCCCTAGATGAACGCCACAAGTTCTTTGAAAGTAAAATTATAAAAGTATGATCATTTCATGCTGTGTGTCTGCTAGGTAGTAAGAGTCTACTATTACAATAACACTACTGACTAGTTTTTTTATAAAATAATATATTTTATAATATATTTTATATATTATAAATTATTATATTATATATTTATGTATTTATAATATATTTTATATTTAATAAAGTCTGTATCTAAAAATAAAGAAAAAAAAAATAAATGCAGGATCAGCTTTGGATTCTGTTACCAAGTATGCCAGCAAGTTTTAAGCATCTCTGAAACAGGACGTATCTGTCCTCTTTTCTAGAATCTGTACTGCTTACGGGATTCCTCTGAAGGTCTCCGTATATTGTAATAAATTTGAGACAAAAGAGGGAAGTTTCAGATGTTTGCTCATTAATGTAAAGACCCTTATGTCTAAGAATAAATGTTAAGTCTTGCCCTGAATGAAAATCATGTCTATTTTAGCAAGAAACAACACTTTTCCTTCAGTACTGACAAATCTTTCATAAACCTCAAGAAAAAGCCACCTGAAGGGATGCTTTAGCCTTTACTAATGCCTTTGTAGAAAGAGAATTGAGCTCTAGAGACAATTAAGATAGAAGTAAAACAGTGAAGTGTCACCTTGTCCACCTCAAATTAACATGGTGGCTGATACAGCTTAATGATTTTTTTCTTCAATTGTAGGCCAACTAAGGGATAGATCCTTCTGCCAACACATATGTTTTAGGTTATCATTGTTTTTTAGATAGATTTTGCAGCTTATTCTTAGCTTGCGTTAACATCAGCAGTATTACAGAATTCTGAAAGAGGATGAGTATAATAGTCCAGCTGGTGTAGGGGCTTAAGTAATGTTAGGCACATCGCAAAACAGTTCATATAAAAACTGGAGTGGATGATAAGTACTTACACTTGCCAGGATTAAATATCTTCTGGTTAAAGAATGGAATAAGGCTTCCAGAGGTCTAAGAAAAAGCAGTTGCAAATCTACTACAATTTTTCTTGAGCCATTTCTGCAAACCTTTTTCACCTTCTTGAATAGATTCAAGTGGGAACAGCTATTAATGAAGCTTGTTTGTTAGGAAAATGGAAACTAAGAGGCATTTTTTGTACCGCAAAGACAGCTAGATCTTATTGATAAATTTATATCTTTCTTTGACAATCTCCCTGTAGAACTGAGTGACGTGCCATCTGCAGGCCCATTCTAAAGATGGCCTAAAATGACTTATAATTTCAAGATAGCAGATTTGCAGAGGCAAACATGATACATGTCAGAACAATAGAACAAGACAGAACAATAATTGCTTGAAACCAGGTCATAACAAATAAATGTAAATAGGTTAATAAGTAACAATTCAATGTTACATTAACAGCATGTATCCTTTCAAGACATTTCTAGAAAATTAAATTTTAAAATGGTAACCTGTTTCACATTCAATTTATAGAAAAGAAAATGGAAGCACACGTGATGTTAGTCTAGTTAAGCTGAATTATGCACATTTCAAATTACAAGCATTCCTTTTTAGAGGAGACTGACAACTTCCCCTACCTGCTGTGTATGATCTCCCATAGAAGTGAATCAGGATATTCAATTATTTACATCAAGTACAAAGATAACAAGGTTTTAGTACAATTTTGTTCCATAATATTTCATTAGTTACTGGAGTCATGTTGATCTGTAATTAGATAATGTTTTGCCACATCAGATGGAGATTCTACAGCCTCATTCAGGTCCTGTCAATAAAATGAAGAATCTTCACTTTGACAGGCAAATATATTCAAGAAAATGCAAAGGATTCAGGATATATTAAAAGAAAATAAATAAAATCTCACAAACAAACAACAGCAAAGAAAAACAAAACAAAACAAAACACCCACATCCAAGTTATTAGAAAAGAAAGAAGAAGGAAAAAAAAAAAAAAAAAAAGCAAGGTTGATAAAATGCCTCTTCCTCCCATCAACAAGCCCCTCAAGAGTCTGGAAGGAAAATCTGGGGATCTTTCTCTTTTTCTTTTCCAGCAGGGACAAGTGCTACTTAAGTCTATATTAATGGTTAAGCTACACTGCCCTAGTCATCCTGAAGACAGAAGATCTATCCCTTCCTTGGCCTTTGTTTCCTACCTAGAATAACCCAATTCTGGTTCCAGTAGGTACCCTCTTAGTACAAGCCCTTCTTTTAAGAACAAATGATGCTTGAGTGGATTACAGTCAGGTGATGGCAGGAGAGGACAGATGGTAGATATGGGGAACAGCTGCCACTACAAGCAAAAATGGATGGGCAAGGTCACTTTAGAACTCTAGTCATAGATAGAAACAGGTGGTTTGTTTGCTTTCACATCTCTGAAATAATCCTGGACAGCACTAAACAACAGATATTTTAGCCTATGTTCTCCTAGAAGAGAATAGAAATCAACTATACTCAAAAGAGCAATTTGTTAGGTACATAGTTGTAGAAGGATTCTTGTCACAACAGGAGACTGTACCTGACTGCTAAGAAATACCAGCAAAACCACAAAAATTCAAGTCCTTTTCCCCTGAAATGTCTGCCTGCGATATGTGACAGCAGACTTATGCAGTACATGTCCCAGGTGACAATCCAGAAAACCAGATGCCTGTCTCAGGCATCTGATTTGCTAAAAAAGAAGTTATGCAAAGGCCACTGAAAACAGGCAGGCTTAATGACTATATGCTTGTATGACCTGAAGTTGATTACAAAAGTACCATGTTATAAAATGTACACGCAGCTACATTTATTAACAAGATGCCTAAAGGCATAATAATGTGGTCAAAGCACAGATCGAAATGTCTCACACTCCTTACACACTTGTTTCTGCTGTTTAATTTCTATACTACTCTGTGTTTTACTTGCTTATTTTGAGTACTTCATAATAATAGCAAATAACTGTGTATGTCCCAAACTTTCCCATGAGGTGCTCAGCAGGCCGAACAATTGATATTCCTTACTGTTATAAACAACACACTACACAAACAAAGAAACTAATGAAATATTAAAATGCCAAGGCTAGCATGACCATAAGCAGAGACAACGAGACACAAGGGTGCTTTTAGCAGCCTTTTTTCAAAGGAGGTAATGGACCAATTTTAACCAATATTGTTCTGATGCCTACCCTATGCAATGGGATTGTACACATATACTAATTATTGTTTCTCACTTCTGTAGATTGATTTTCTGCTACAATAAAGCCGACTTATCGTTAACACTGATCCCTTGTAAACTTAAACATCCTTAAAAATGAAAAGGGAAGTAAAAGAAGAATGATGATGATACACCTTCATGCTAGACAAAATGTACGCAAAACCATCTTCAGAATAGTCATACACAGTTATGGAAAGGAAGATAGTTTATGAAAGGAGGCAGGCCTTTTAAGTGCAATATGGTATCAATTAGGGATCCATGGGTATAGCTACTATGTAACAGATCCAGGGTTGATAAAAATCTATTATATCTGTAAGTAACTGGCATTCCAGCACCAAAGGAATATTGTTATATTTAAAGGAATCTAAAGAAAAGTAATAAAATTGAATTAAAATATGCTGGTTTTAACTCTGAAGATTTCATAAATTACAGACATCTTGGATAAAAAGAATACATAATAGCAAAGAACTTTACCCCCCCCCCCCCCAACCCTCTAAAACCCCCTTAAGCCTTAGAGCTTAAGTCAATAACTAACAGTTAAGGTTTCTATTTGGTATTTTTACCTTTGGATATTTTCACAGAATTGCTGAGATTGGAAGGGAGCCCTTGAGGTCATCTGGTCACCAACCCTCTGCTCCAGCAGGGCCACCCACCCATGCTGAGAGGACCACAAGGCCTGCAGGGTCCCCACAGGTATCTGAGGGTGTTTCGGGGCCCTGACACCCTCGGGCTGTGCATGCAGAGGCAGGGGCCGGCAGGCAGCAGCTCTCACAAGAGGGATAGGCACAAGTTGTGTGGTGCCTGGTGCCCCCACTGTCAGTTCAAACACTGGTGAGCTGCAGAGAACCATCCCCTAGTGAGCACCATGACAATGAGACATGAACTAGGGGGAGCGCACTGCGGCAGCAGGTGGGCGGCCACCTTCTCTGTTCAGCAACAGGTTTGGGACATGGTCCCTGTGGTCCCCTCAGCCAGCCATTGGTTGTACAAACCTACACAGCAACCTGAGGTCTACAGGGAGTTAGCAGGGCTAACAGAGCTTTGAGATCATTAGAAGTATGGTGGTCAAGAATAGGGTCCCATGGCATGTACCTCTAAGGACCACCAGCTGAAGGCTGTCAAGAGCAAACAGAGAACACCCTGGGGAAGGTGTCATGGTCTCTGGTAACTTGCAGCAACAGGATAACACTTCCTCCTATTTCCTCAAGTGTAGGTACACCAGCTGCACACACTGTAAGCTGCAAAGGGATGCAGTGAGTGCTCGTAGTGGGTGACTCTACTGGAAGGCACTAGGGTGCCCATCTGCTGTCTTGAAATAGTCAAGGGAGGTCTGCTGATTGCTAAGGCACAGAAACTGGGTTGTCACAGAGAGACCACCACAACTGTTGGCTACATAGTTGGTATTAATACCAGTTACATGGCTGGTATTAATCATCAAGGCCAGGGCCTTGACTTCGATGATCACAGAACTTATTTTGATGAATACAGAGTACTGGGAGAGATGGGACCACAACTATCTAGGAAAGGAAAGAGAATATTTGCTGGAAAGCTGGCTGATCTTTTGAATTGAGCTTTAAACTAATGAATCGGGGGGGACAGGACCCCAAGCCATGACACTCATATATTTGCAAATAACAGGGTGGAAAAGTGCACCTACCAGAGTAATGAGGAATGTCCCCCGACCCTCCAAAAAGCTTTTGCCAAAAAGATTAGGCAGTTGGTAGTCCAAATGAACAGTCTCTATACTAATGTATCGAGATAACAAACAACAGGAGCTGGTAGGTGCTGTCCAGCTGGAAAGCTATGATATGATCAGTATCACTGAGACTTTGTGGGATGAGTCACTGCAGTAGAAGGCTATGAACTGTTCAGAATGGACAAGCAAGGAAGGAAAGGTGAGGTGGTTGCCCTCTACACAAGAAAATGGTTTTGATTGTACAGAGCTGTCTCTGGAAAAAAAAAAAAAAGTAATGCACAGGTCAAGAGCTTATGGGTGAAAATTTAGGACCAAACCAACAAAGGAAACTTGATGGTTGGCGTTTACAACAGGCTGCTTGATCAAGGGGAGGGTATTAATGTGGAGTTCTTTCTTCAGCTACAGGAAACATCACTCACAGGCACTGATTTTGCTAGGGGACTTCAGCCACCTGGACATCAGTGAACATGCCCTGGTAGATTTACAATCTCAAGGGATATAGGCATGGATATTTCTAAATCATCCTTATCTCATGGTCCACCCTAGTTTCTTAAACCTGACCCTAACTCCTTCAGTAGTCCTAATGCAATGAGCTATCTTCATATTTATATTCAATCTTGCTTTGCCTGAGTTCACATAAAAAGGATGGTCTAAGAAACACAGAATTGTGTAGTTTCATTAGTTTATACACTGATTTGAGATACAGTCTGTGACTTCAAATTATTTTACCCATTGCATGTATTTCAACACCTAATTACAGAATCACAGAATCATCTAGGTTGGAAGAGACCTCCAAGATCACCGAGTCCAACCTCTGACCTAACACTAACAAGTCCTCCACTAAACCATATCACTAAGGACTACATCTAAACGTCTTTTAAAGACCTCCAGGGATGGTGACTCAACCACTTCCCTGGGCAGCCCACTCCAATGCCTAACAAACCTTTCCGTAAAGAAATTTTTCCTAATATCCAACCTAAACCTCCCCTGGTACAACTTTAGCCCATTTCCCCTCATCCTGTCACCAAGCACGTGGGAGAATAGACCAACACCTACCTCGCTACAGCCTCCTTTAATGTACCAATAGAGAGTGATAAGGTCGCCCCTGAGCCTCCTCTTCTCCAGGCTGAACAATCCCAGCTCCCTCAGCCGCTCCTCATAAGACTTGTTCTCCAGACCCCTCACCAGCTTTGTCGCCCTTCTCTGGACTCTCTCAAGCACCTCCATGTCCTTCTTGTAGCGAGGGGCCCAAAACTGAACACAGTACTCAAGGTGAGGCCTCACCAGAGCTGAGTACAGGGGGACAATCACTTCCCTAGACCTGATGGCCACACTGCTTCTTATACAAGCCAGGATGCTGTTGGCCTTCTTGGCCACCAGAGCACACTGCTGGCTCATATTCAGCCGACTATCAACCAGTACTCCCAGGTCCCTTCTCGGCCAGGCAGCTTTCCAACCACTCATCTCTCAGCCTGTAGCTCTGCTTGGGGTTGTTGCGCCCAAGGTGCAGGACCCGGCACTTGGCCTTGTTGAACTTCATACAGTTAGCCTCAGCCCATTGGTCCAGCCTATCCAGATCCTCCTGCAGGGCCTTCCTACCCTCGAGCAGATCGACACATGCACCTAACTTGGTGTCATCTGCAAACTTACTGAGGGTGCACTCGATCCCCTCATCCAGCTCATCAATAATGATATTAAAGAGGACTGGCCCCAGTACTGAGCGCTGGGGGACGCCACTAGTGACCGGCCTCCAACTGGATTTGACTCCATTCACCACAACTCTTTGGGCCCGGCTACCCAGCCAGTTTTTAACCCAACGAAGCATACGCCAGTCCAAGCCATGAGCAGCCAGTTTCTCAAGGAGAATGCTGTGGGAAACGGTGTCAAAAGCCTTACTGAAATCAAGGTAGACCACATCCACAGCCTTTCCCTCATCCACCAAGTGCGTCACTTTGTCATAGAAGGAGATCAGGTTTGTCAAGCAGGACCTGCCTTTCATAAACCCATGCTGACTGGGCCTGATCGCCTGGTTGCCCTTCAAGTGCCATGTGATGACACTCAAGATAATCTGCTCCATGAGCTTCCCTGGCACTGAGGTCAAACTAACAGGCCTATAGGTCCCCAGGTCTACCCTCCGGCCCTTCTTGTAGATGGGCGTCACATTTGCTAGCTGCCAGTTGACTGGGACCTCCCCTGATAGCCAGGACTGCCGATAAATGATGGAAAGTGGCTTGGCCAGCTCCTCCGCCAGTTCTCTCAGTACCCTCGGGTGGATCCCATCCGGCCCCATCGACTTGCATACATCCAAGTGCTGTAGCAGGTCACCAACCATTTCCTCGTCGATAGTGAGGGCCACATCCAGCTCCCCATCCCCTTCCACCAGCTCAGGGTACTGGGTGTCCAGAGAACAACTGGTTTTGCCGCTAAAGACTGAGGCAAAGAAGGCATTAAGCACCTCAGCCTTTTCCTCATCTCTTGTAACTATGTTTCCCCCCGCATCCAGTAAAGGATGGAGATTCTCCTTAGTCCTCCTTTTTGTGCTGATGCATTTATAAAAACTTTTTTTTTTTTTATCTTTAATGGCAGTAGCCAGACTGAGCTCCAGATGAGCTTTGGCCTGTCTAATTTTGTCCCTGCACAGCCTTGCAACATCCTTATAGTCCTCCTGAGTTGCCCACCCTCTTTTCCAAAGATTATAAACCTTCTTTTTTCTCCTAAGCTCAAGCCACAACTCTCTGTTCAGCCAGGTCAGTCTTCTTCTGCACCGGCTTGTCTTTGGGCACGTGGGGACAGACCACTCCTGAGCCATTAAGATTTCCTTCTTAAAGAGTGCCCAGCCTTCCTGGACTCTGCCCTTCAGAACCACCTCCCAAGGGACTCTGCCAACCAGTGTCCTGAACAGCTCAAAGTCAGCCCTCCAGAAGTCCAAGACAGAGTGTGGAAGAATGTGCCTGTGGAAGAATGAATTATCATATATTACTTCCAGAAACAATATTTCTGGAAAAGTCACACTTTTTTTTTCCTGAATATACAAGAAAAGGTGAATGCAGCTGTACCAAGACACAATGAGATACCAGGTATCTGAATAATTATACATTTTCATTCAAGATAATACCTGTGGATCATTTTAGAAATACAGTGACATTATAAAGCACCCTGTATTTAATTTTAAATTTTGTTTGTTTGTTTGTTTGCTTATAGATGTATATTTATAATTGATCTCAATTCCCGTTTCATTTCTTTTATATACTTACAAGCCTCAGGTAAAATGAAAAGGTCCTTGTGCATTATACTCAGCAAGACTTTGCTACACACCATGGACAGCAATCATAACTATCTACAAGATTATTGGTGATTGTCAAAAAATGAAACAGATAAATTTTGAAAATATTGTAGGATGATTTAACAAATCCATAAAATAAATGGCTCACTGTGCAAACCAAGTATCACAGAAAATAATGGAAAAAGCAACATGGGGTGAAGTTATCATCACTGAAATTTATGAAAGCTATGTAATAATGGTCTAACTTATATGTAAACCAGAAGTCTAAGTAAGTACATGGTAAATACATCCATCATTGAAATCCACATAGATCTTACAGACTTAAATAGCTACAGAAACAGAGCTCAGAAATAATCAGAGAAAATTCCAGATAAGACAGGCATACTTATTTTGATTGCACATTATTTTGGTTGTCAAGCAAACAATTTAATAGAAAAGGATTAAAATCATCGTACTTAGTATGAAAACTTAAAAAAAATCTATTCGGTTTCAGGTTGTTTTGCTTGCTGCACAGAAAGGGATGATCCTGCTCTAACTAGCTTATTGCACATTGGTGACCTGATTAGTGTTTTGTAGCAATATAATAATAAATAGTAGATGCCACACAGATCAAAATTTTAAATGGACTTAACAGAATAGAAGTAACCTCATTTACAACTATTCATTTCTTTCAAAGATGGAGCTTTTGGTAAGGGTGCATCTCTGCCTCTGGGGAGCCAGTGTGCCAGTCCTTGTCTTAGACACAGGACAGCTGCACTGTAGAACTTAGCCTTAAGTGAAAGCAGAAACATAAGGAAACCACAGACCCAAATGTCAATCAAAAGGCACAAAGAAATGTTACTAGTAGCTGCACTCTATTTATGTGCATATTATTCAGAACAGTGGGACCCACACCACAGAGCTAAGATCTCTCTATACCTACAGAACTCTGAACAAAAGTGCTGTGTTTACAACATGAAAAGCTATTTCACTTTAGCTCCACTGACTTGTTTGACAATAGTAGAAGAAAACACTCCAGAAGTTTATATGAATCTTAGTCTACGTTTTTCACAGTCAGAGTGCTTCTAGTCATATATGTTGTCAGATTATGACTCCTCTGTCCATCACAAACTGCCACTTTCCTTTCCAAATCTGCATCCTGCATCTAATGTGTGAACTTGCCAAGAGCATAAATGAATATCCAAGATCCCTAGTTCCCTAGGGTCCCAAGTAATCACTGTGTGATCCATGATAACTTTATTATATCATCGCAGATGGATTACAAATACTACAAACATATAAACTGTGGTGCAGAAGCACTCTACAGATTATACACAATCCTGGTACCTGTATTACACCTGTTAGCTTCCTCCCCTCTTATGTATGCCAGTCTTCAAAGGGAATCATAAAGCACAAGAAAAACATGATGTGTACCTGGAACTTATCCCAGTACTCAGTAGGAAGATGATACACAGATGATATTCCAGGCTATGAGAAACGGGTACCACTTCTGTGTGCAATGATTTAGACATGGCAACAATGAAATGCTGGTGATTTATGTACGTCTAACTTCACAATGAATTTTCAAATAAGTTAACCAATGTTCCTTTGCTAGCCTGAAGGACCAAGAATTTATCCCACCCTCTACTTTTACATCTGATCCCTGGACTTGAAAACACAAGGAAAAAAAAAAAAAAAAGAAAAAAAAAAGAAAGAAAAAAAAAACACGAAAGCAGGTGTATTATTTTCACAATGGCTTTCATTTAGAACAACACACCATGCTAATCTAGAGCAGTCTAAAAATTAGAACTCTGTTCATTTATTATTTCAGTTATCCTCTGCTGTTGGTTTCCCTGTTTGTATATGTAGAGTGCATGTTTTGTTTTGTTTTTAACCACCAGAGATTCACCTAATATCTATCCTGTCTCACTGAACAAAGATTAAGAACCGGTGTTTGAAAGATAAAGTATTGTGTTTTATTTTTTTTTTCTTAAGGACTACACACAAGTAATAAAGGGATGAGGGCACTAGGAAAGACATTTAGAGCATTTTAAGCAAACGAAGTATAGAAAGACAAAGATTTCTGATGGAAACAAGTCACCACAGTTACTTTTATTAGCAGGATGTTACTAAAAATATAAAGACTATTTTGTCATTATTCTTTCTGTCTGAAAAGTAACCAATTAATAAAGATGACAATGAGCTGGTTGCATTTTATGTATGCCATGGAATATAGGTCATATAGATCATTTCCACTAGCCATGGAAAAAGCATCAGCATCCAAACACAGGCTGCACATTCAAAAAAGCACACACAATACTGCAAGCACAACATAGAACTGCATGTTTCAGTCCAGAATAGACAAAAATTTTGAGACATACTTCACTTGGTGTGGATAGAACACCAAAGCACAAATATCTAGAACAGCAGCAGGTGATGACCTTAGGATTACAGTTGTATTACTTGTACTATATTCTACCAAATATTCCAGCAAGGGTCTTTACCATCCAAATCATGCAAAGAAGTTATTACAAAGCAAGCTAGTCCACCCTTATAGTGCAGAGTGCCACTAAGTGGAAATACAAACTCTAGTATTGGGTTTACGTGGCAAGGACTTGGTACCAGGGTCCTGCAGGTGTGGCCTCTGTGAGGAGAGCCCAGCAGCTGCACCATGTCAGCCAAGGGCCAGCTCAAGCCTGCTCCAAAAGGGACCTGTCACTGGCCAGAGCCAAGCCAGTGAGAGATGCTGTTTGCACCTCTCTGAAACCAGATTTAAGGAAAAACAAACAAACAAACAAATAAAACAACAACAACAACAATAAAAACCTGCTGTGCAACAGCAGCTGGGAGAGAGAGGGGTGAGAACCAGCCCTGCAGATCCCAAGGTCAGTGCAGCAGGAGGGCAGGAGGTGCTCCAGGCATGCAGCAGCAGTTCCCCTGCGGCCTGTGGAGAGGCCCCTGGTGGAGCAGGCTGTCCCCCTGCAGCCCATGGGTCCCACATGGAGCAGATCTCCATGCTGGCGCCCGTCGAGGAGTCCCCAGTGGAGCAGGTGGATGTGGCCTGGAGGAGGCTGCAGCCCATGGAGAGTCCCCGCAGGAGCAGGCCCTGGGCCGGAGCTGCAGCCTGTGGAGGACCTGTTTTGGAGCAGTTTGCTCCTGACCGACAGACCCCATGGTACAGAGCCATGTTGGAGCAGTTCTTGAAGAGCTGCTGCCCGTGGGCAGCCCCCACAGGATCAGTTCGGGAAGGACGGCAATTAATTCCCACCCTAGTAAGACTAAAATGGCTTCATTTTTTTAATTCCAATTCGTATGCCTTCATTGCATACTTAAGCTTCATCTGACTGCCAGCTTACTTATTCACATTTGCACCTCGTTCCACAGTATACTAGGCAAACTTGGTAGTAGCTACTGCCATCTGTCCTATTCCAAAGCCATTTCATTTAGTCTGTCTGAAGGAGTATGGATTATTGTGTTTCAAGAGCTCCAAGGGCAGAATCCTCTGGGAACAATGGAAGGAATTGGACTTCCAATGCACTGTCCTTCAAGACTGCCCAGGCAATATCAGTATGATGAATCACACATTCTGGTGACTATGCCATGCTGCTTTGAATTATGCATGATTGCTAGTTCACAAATACACTATGACTCAGGCAGTTTTAAGGACAGAAAGATCATCTTCCTCTATGGGAATGGATCTGTTAACACTGGTTTCAAGAAGTGCTGAAAAAAGCCCTTCCTAACCTGAATCCTTAAAGAAGACAGGGAGAAAAAAGAAAAAAGAAAAAAAAAAGGCAAAATTTTACCTTATTTTCAGTTGAGAGGGGAGGAGGGGCACTGTATCCAAAATAAAAGTATACAAAAGAGAACAAGTACATATTTTGCAGTATCACTAATACTGCATTGTAAGTTAATTCTACTTCTTCTCACCTTATCCTATTAGACTCCCTAGCTCTTCATCATTTTGTTGTCCACATTTTCAATATATTCCATTGCCTTTACTTTGGCCAAAACAGTTCAAGAGAGACACAACGAAGGGGCTTCCGCAAAAGTGGAGGGCCACCCAAATGAGTAAAATATTGAAGAATTCAACCATAGGTTGAAATAGTTGGGTTTGTTCAGCCTACAGAAAATATGACTTCTAATAAGTAGTTGATAGAGAAGATGGAGAGCTATTCTTCATAAGGATATATGGTGACACAACAAGAAGCAACAAGTAAAAGCTATATCAGTGGAAATACCAGCTTGATATAAGAAAAAAAAATTCTCACCGTAAGGGTAACTGAACATTGGAAATAAGTTGCCAGAGAAGTGGTGCAATCTCATTGGAAATATTGAAGATTTGGCTTGACAGGGCCCTTGGTAAACTCATCTAAAACCTCACTTTCAATATTAAGTTGGAATGGATGATCATCAATCTGATCACAGTCAGAGTTCTCTTTCAACCTAGACTTTTTTTCACTATTACATGCTATTAAAACACTTAATTCTATGATGTATGAACCCATTAGATTCTACCTTAAAAAACTGACTGTGAGAAAGCTGACATACTCCTTATTCCATTTGAAAAGTTAGGAGTCATTCATGTTCCACTATATATTCATATTAAGCTATATATTCATAAAATATAAATCCGTATGTTATACACATGCATACTCACGGAGACTCTAAATTTGCTGCTAAACAAAAACACATTTGCTCTAAGGGACTTCCTACTGAGTCCAAGTTCCCCGAGCAGCTCATCATGCCTCTCTTACTTGGCATCAGTGTCTCTCAATGCATTGCTTTGATCAGTTGTAGCAGCTGTCTCCTGCATGCTCTGTTTCATTTGTGGTGCTGGGGACAGACCTGCAAGAAGCCCTACCAAGTGCAGGACCAGCAATTACGTATCTCCTCTCAGACCTTGAATAGTGAATGTCTTCTGGTATGTGCAGAAGAGGATAGTGGAAGATGAGCAATGGAGGGCAAAAGAAGGGAGAAGTGGAGCCTAAGGGCAATGATGGAATTCAGAGCCAGCCATCCCCATCTGTCGTTGACCACCAAGGGCTGTAAGAAGACTCCAGGCAAATTTGAGGAACCACAGCTACTACCTCACCCAGCTCCTGCCCTGCTAGCTCACAGACAGGCATCAGAGCACCTGCTGATATTTCCAGCATAACATCCAGCACAGCACATCTCAACTGTACAACCATGTGTGGTTATTCTATATTAATCTTTTGAACTCTGTTGTCCATAATAAAAGCCTCTGCAGTATCTGAATAATTCTCAAAGGAGAGTGAAATTAGCCCACTTGGAAAGGAGCAAGAGAAAGAAGAAAGAAGTAATTTTCCTCAGAAATGCCCAATGATATTAGAAAGTTGTCACAAAACCAACTTTCTGTGAACCACTCAGCAGTTTAAAATTCACCCAAAATAATCTCTACACAAAATTCATTTATTTTTATTTTTATTTTTTTAAGTAAGAAAGTGCAATTACAGTTGTGGTACATTACTGACACATTTCCAGGATTCTGAATAAAGTTTTAATTATCTAAACAAAAAAGCAATTAAAAAAAAAAAAAGATGAAGAATGACACCTGGATTGTGAAAGCTGAATAATAATTATGTCACTTCAGTGTTTTGCAACTGCATTTCAAACCTGTAGTACTAATGACTTTCATAAAACCAATACTGGACTTCACAAAGCAATGACTTGTTCTAATGTGGTACTTGGTAATTTTATACAAATCATATTTTATAAAAACAGGTAAAAACAAGCAAACCAATCTTTCTTGCTTGATCCAGAAACATGAATAACTTTCTAAGAGACCAAAGGCAAAAGCAAGCCCTTATTTTTCCTGCACATATGCACAAACATAAAACATTTTCAGGTGGAAGCTATATTCCAGTTATAACGACTCAGAACAGGCAGTTCTTCTCACTCTACTTCAATATAGCTTGGTAAACATACTTACAGAAACTGAACCTCTATGCAAAGTAATTAGAAATGCTCTTATGCAGTATTTACATCTTCAACCCAGAATTATTTTTTTTTTACTTTTTTACTTTTTTTTTTAAACCCATGTATTATTGAGATGCACAAGACAGACTTGGTTGAAAAAAAATCGTGAAAGAAATTTACAGTTAAGTAAATGAATTTGCTAATAATTACCACAAGGGAAAATGCACATGAAAATGAAAACTATTTTAAAAGATCAAATAGAATTGAATATACAATATGTTATCCAGAAATGTAATTGACATTTTAAAATGTAATACACATTTACTAAAGTTTATTAAGCTTTTCTGGGAAAAACAATAAACACTTCCAAAACATGCAAGTGTTCTCAGATGTATCTGATAGAAACAGTGCAGACTTCATAGCCTCGCTAGATTATTATGGGTATTTTACTGCATACAATTCTTAACAGTGACTTTCTAAAGCAGATAATCATTTATAGACTTAAAGAACTATTATGTTATTTTTCATGAATGTTGCTGCAATACCTGGGTAAATGTATAGTAGCTACTTTTATATATGTTTGTAAATTCTACGCAAGTAACAATACTTCAAAACTTTTCTGTTTGTACGTATATATATATATATATATGCATGACTTTTAATTCATGAATAAGAAAAAATCCCCATCAACATCTTTATTTGTTTCCTGTAAAATAATCATTCTAAAATGATGTTTGATATGTCTTAGTATACTTCTATTTTTTTATTTTTTTTCCTCTTACATATCAATAAAACTCATTACATAGTAAAAGAAACCTTAATACAGTAGAGGCAACATTTTCCTATCTGAAGTAGGACATGTTTGCATGAGTTCTTGCAATGTGGGACAATCTTACTTATTAGATCTATCACGACAGAATCAACATTTAGCTCTGAGAAATCCAGCAACAGTTGACAGACAAAATTCTCTGGTGAAAATACCTTCCCTATTTTCTATTTATACAGAGTACTTCTAATTATCACGTACTCCTACACATATTAACTGAGTAGTACATCAAAGCCCTTTTTATCAGTCTGTCTTTCCCCAGTGTACATCTGTACTGGCTGTACACAGAGTCCACTAGTTAATCGCTTATTAGCAATTATGTTTGAGTACTCCTTTCCTTACTTCTCATAAATAATCTCTAGAAGTTTTAATTGTGCTTTTCAAGCTTTGTGTGCTTTTCTGCTTTGTCTTCCTGGAAAATATGCTATAGCACCTTTTCACTAAGTATCTTGAATAATTTTCCCCATCACCAAGACACGTTTTTTCCCCCTCAAAAATATTCTTAGAGTACACAGAAAAAAAAAAAAAAGGCTATTTATACTTATGTCATCTGTGAACAAAGGAGATAGTTGCTAATATTCTGGCTTCAATCAGGTGACAGATTAAGTGCCTGTAAAAAGTTTTTTGATTTCAGAATACTAATTACATGTGGTGTTTCACCCATATATCTGAAATGGGTCCATTATTTAAAACTGAATTTTTGAAACTGAAATAGGCCATACAAGGCACCATTTTGTGTTACATGCTTTTCTTCATCACAGACTCATCTCTACCCTGTAATGTTGGTCTTTGATCAGATCCTCCACTATTACTTAATGAAGGAAAGATGATTTACACATTAAAGAATCTAATTTATTAGTTCATATACATGTAATAGAGGCAGTGCATTTCCATACAGAAAATCTTATTGCCAATTACTAAAACAATGTGCTATGTACACACCTAAGTCATGAATTTATAAGTTCCACAGAGTTGTCTGGAAAAATATATTGCCTAGTTTAGATTTCCCTCACTAAACTTTTACAAATCTTTGGAATTATTTTTTAACAAAAAAAAATAATATTACAGTAATTACCTAAAATGTATTTTTTGGAGTTTTATTTTCAAATTTAGTTGCCTTTAATAGTTACTGATCACAATTCTCTTATAGCTTTGCACTTTGTTTTCGGATTATTTAATCTGCATGCAAAGAAACAGGATCTACTTTGCTTATTTTAAACTAAATAAACTTAACAGCTATATATATATATTTTTTTACGCTTGAAATCAACTGTTGAAAAAACTACCACCCAGTCTGCCACTCAGCTGGGAGGAGTACAAATTCTCCCTGAAACGCTATGGAACGCCGAAGGATTTAAATGGGTGTATAGTAAGAATTTGTTTGTGTTTTCCCACACACACAAAAAAATTGGCTTAATTATGAGGTTAAAGATAGGCATTTAAACATTCTGTTCAAACAGTGCCCAAAAAAATATGGTAAGAGTCCAATCCTCTCTGGTATCACTAAGGAAAACTGTTTTTACTACAGAATATTTAATACAATATGTGTAAGAGTATAGAGATTAATAACTAGAAGTATTCATTCTGCAATAATGCTGTTCTATCCCATTAGCTGGATCATTACTCATGAAACCAACTCATCCTCAGTCAATATAAAGCAGCAACTAGGAAGCACTCCTGCATTTTTGTCCTTAATAGATGACTGTAATTGATTGATGATGCATTGATAGTACCTACAGCAAGTACTTTGTTGCTTATGCTAGCTTTTGTGTTGCAGAGTTTCATTAGCATCAATATAAACTCAAATATTAGTATTCAAGCTCTGTTACACTAGGGACATCATAATTTCCACAGCAGTTTAAAATGCCTGCAATTTCTGAACTCCTGATGTACCCTAACCCAAGGGATTGTGAAGCCCCTTTTTTCTTTTCAGTATCCAGCCCATAGTTTGCTTCATTTATCTTTCAAGAAAAAATACTGTTTTATTATTCGTGAATTATGATATTTTTCTAAGATTGCATACAGAAAATGCATTTTTGAACTTTAAAAGTACTGACTATTTGAAGACTTTATGATGTAATTAAAAATTATGAAAACAGGAATCAGAATGAAAACAAAATCATAATTCTCATCTATTTTTATTTATACTGCAGTATTGTATATGAACACGAGCCATACTTCTGGGACTTTACAAAATGAATACAAGACACCATCTACCTGCAAGCAATTTCACAATGTGCATGTGTCACTCCTGCCTATGTCACTGAATGCAGCACACCTTACAAAGATGCAAACCAGTGAAGTTAGATCAAGGGCTAAAGTTGTTAAAAAGAGATAGTCTTAAAAACAAAAGCAAAACAAACAAATAAAAAAATCTTAAAAGACAAAACAAAACAGGAAAATAATGTTGAATTCCATAGGACATACCTTACATATAAAATCATAATCCAAACCCTCAATGGTTGTTTTTTCTCTTTCAGAAAAGAACCATCTTGTTTATTTCTGGGATTGCACGACAAGTTTTCATGAAAGTTTCAAATACTATTTCAATTTTTAAATTTTAAAAAAATAATCTTTTGAAAATGACATTTGCAGTGAATGTGTTTCCACTTGAAAATATTTAACTAAATCTGGTCCTCAGAGCAGAGCTGTCTGTGATATAACATCAATCTACGTGCTATACACATCACAAGCATTTGAATCTACTGAATCAATAAAAGTAATAATATACCAAACTAGAGGCATTATTTTAAAAGAAATATTGAAATTATTATAGAACAATAAATATTATCAATTCATAAGTAATTTATAAATATATGAATTGCTAATTAATTGATAATCCATTCTTAATATATTGTTTTATTATTTTTCCTATATTTAATATTCATTAAATTAATAATTACTTAATTTCATAAGATTTTCATTAACATAATTTAGTTTATTACTTATTTATTTATTTATATGCTATTTGTTAATAGATTTTTAAATACAAATTTAAATTTTTGAATTACATAAATATAATAGATAACTCTACAAATTTGATTACGAGTCTTCAGCCTGTCTACCTGCTAGGTAATCACTCCAAATGGTGTAGTCTTTCTTCACGTCCAGCTGTCTTGAAGAAAACAGGAACATATAAATTTAGAAAAACTGTCAACACTTAAAATTATCGGATATCATAGCACAACGTTAATACCCTTCAGTAGAATAAAAATGGAAATCCTAAAGAGAGTGATGAATGCTGTAACACTGCCAAAAGACCAGAAGGGACCTCATACAAGAAGCTTACTAACGTAGGAGTGCCTTTGCAAATATTTATTTAATATTAGGATGGGAGAGAACATATAGTGAAGTCTCTGTTAACAGCTCTAAGCATGCCTAGCAAAAAAGAACTGAGCAGACTCAAACGTGAAACAGAAGGTAAATTTACAGCTACCAACTTAACTCTAGAGATGGGATCTTTCTAAGTCTTCCTGTGATACCCAGCACGGTTGTAACTGAGAACCTTGCAAGTATTCTGAACAGACAATCACAGTGCTCACTCGACAATTGCAAATAAGTACCCAAAGTTATTTAAAAATAAGTAGTGCATGCCAATAAACAAGCCAGGATCACTAATAACTTTGATGTTAACCTGTGCTTCATCCAGTAATATTACTTTTAGTGAAGTGTTAGTACCTGTAATCCCAGATTAAACTACTTTTTTAAAACACATTTTCTCATTTAAAGTGTACCTTTACTTTAAACCCCATTTCCTTAAAGGAGTGTATAACATGAAAGGTGGGTGAGACCAGCCTGAAGTAATGGAACTGCTAACAAGTTAGGCCAAGTAACAGGCAACTAAAACCTTCTGATAAGACATTTAATTTGACTTAACAGCCACCGACTGCTGTTGCATTACACGTTTCCTCTACACTTAACAAACATGTAATAAACCTCTACTTGAGTGGGTCACTTGACATCAGCACAAAGATATGACACCTCCCTTAAGATGGGTTTGTTATTCAAAATGTAGAAGGGAATTCCAGGGAAAAAGAAAACTTCTTTTCTCCAGTAAATGGTAAGCTAAAGATTTCCCAGGCTTCAGTCATCCTCCAAGGTTAGGGAACTTTAAACTTGAAGTGATGAGGCTACCACTATGAAGAGCTTTAATGAAAACACTCCAAGCCCACAGGCTATAGGTTGCAGTAGTGTGGCAAAGGTCAAAGAGGTGCCAGAATTAAAAAAAAAATAATAAAAATAAAATAAAAATAATAAAAAGCATAGGTCAAATTTGTTCAGAGAAGAGCCAGTTAAGTCACAAATATGGAAGGCTCTTATAGCCTATTCTGCTAGACTTGGATTACAATGAAGTGCAATACAGTAGCGTAAAACAGAAATAAAAAAGAGAGTATGAAACTCTATTTCAGACTTTGATGTGAAAGCAAGCTGTTCCGTGGTAATATTATTTAATAAAGAGCACAGCTAAGTGAACTTAAGTTGTCACAGTTGCTTTCCTACATAAAAGAGTGCACCAAGAACAATGAATGCTAAATATATATATATATATATATATAAATAAAACATAATGGTAAGGGCTGATCTACAATCCTAAAAGCACCTAAAAAGGAACTTGAAAAATATTTCTTAAAATGCAAAGAGCACAGTTATTTTAACATTTGTAATACCTGGTACTTGCTGTACACTTTAGTATATTTTCACTAAATGGAATACAAGTTAAATATGTTTAAATACTTTTTCATCGTAAAAGTTTACTTGTCAATATATACTTTGCTACATTTTAAAATGGTATTTATATATGCATGTATACATACAGAAGTGCTTGCACAAAATAATAAATATGTTCAGTAAGCAAAAATAGAGTAGAACAAAAATACTTGTCATATTGTCAACACAAGAACATCTCTATGGCTTCTCCTGCAAACTGTTTTTCTGAGACTGGCCAAGAAAACATTAAGTAAGGGGTCCCATCATGTAAAACCAAGTATTATGTCAATTGCCAGCACTCTGATTTTAGAAATACTATTTTTCAAACCAGAAATAGAAGAAATATCAAAAATATTCTTGTATTTTCATGTGCAGCATGGCTATAACAGGGTATGTGCATGACCACTATAATTAAAAGATTTTAAGCTGTCACAGTTTTTAAAGTACAGCTTGTAAAATAAGGAAGTAACATTATTCTAACTGTTTAACATTATTCTAATCAGTCAAGAAAGTGAACATGGTATCAAAACACTTGTACGAAAGTACAAAGAAAACTAGTCAACTCAATAGGCAATAAATTTCAGCAAACACAAAGAAACGAAACTACAAATGACAGGATCACTGTACCATAACTGATCAATCAGAATTTCCAAAGTATGATCATATCTACTCATTAAACTCCACAATATTACTAAATAAGTATCAATAAATTTGCCTGGACTCCTAATGCTTGCCTTCCCCTTTGGAAACTTGGGAAACTGTATACTTTTGTTGTTATTGTTTTGAGTTTTTGTTTTTAGGCAAATTGCTAATTGAAAGGAAAAACGTTCCTCTCCCAATCTCATTTCCTTGAGCTTTGCCACCCCAAGTCAATTCTGTCACTCAGAATTGATGACACAAGTCTTTGCAAAACAATCTCCTTTTTCCTTGTCTTCGTATCACCTTGATGAACATAAAAGGCTAATTTAAACCCATACACAGGGAAGCTCCAAACTCAAGCGAGCAGTTTTCAAAATACTTTTTCGAATCAATGCAATCACACTTAGCTACCTAAGTAATCTTCATAGTGTATTCAATGAAAACAAACTTTGTAGGACAAAAATCAGCTATAGAATAGAGATTAATGAAATATTTTTTCAAGTACTGGCTTGCTCTGAATCTGAGTACAATTTCACATCTATTTTGTGTTAAGATCACAATAGCAAAAGCTGTCAATCAGTAATTTAGCAGAAGCATTTTCACCTTTAAAGCTAGGCACATATCTCAGTCTTTGACTGAGTATGAAAGACTTCTAAAGAAACTGAACATTTTCTTAAACAAA
Source organism: Cygnus atratus (assembly GCF_013377495.2). Lineage (NCBI taxonomy): Eukaryota > Metazoa > Chordata > Aves > Anseriformes > Anatidae > Cygnus > Cygnus atratus. The sequence goes on along the minus strand of NC_066363.1, from coordinate 117,465,928 downwards.
AAGTATCGTGTAGCCACACTGGGTACTCTAAGAAAGGTCTTAACTTTGATCATTTTACAAAGCTTCCTATTAAGAATCCTCCATCTTCCCACTCAGAGATGATCAGTAACCGTCCCCAAAACAAGTCCAGCCCCAGAAGCAGGTTCAACTAGTCAAGAAAAATGCTGGTCAGTTTGCAAATTAAACAGAGAATATTGGTGGCATATATTGTGTGGGATGCAGGGGAGGCAGAGTGACCTTGCATGCATCTCACAGGGTTTAATTGCAATATAACTGCAATATTATATAATAAAATATACTGCATTTAACTGCAATACACCACAAACCTGGGTAGTCCAGTCTTGGCTCTGAACACCTCACTTAGAAAAAAAGATTAAATTTTGCCTACACAAAGACTGAACATCCTAACTGAAAAGAGAATAGTCATGTCTAATAAAGTCCCTATTCTCCTGTTGTATTAGTTTGTGTGTACCAACTGGTATTTTGGATCTGTGGGACAAGTACTCAAAGGCATTTGAAAAATATTCTCCTAAAAGAACAGACTGCTGTAAAGGCATGAGCCTTCTATTCCTACCCATTGATAAAGTCCAGATAGGCATCTGCATATCATCTCTGCTTTCCTTTCTTCACCTATGTATGAAGGATAGATCATTCAAAACAATTGCACTGCTGGGGAATGGTCAGAGGCTTTCTTGCATGGTGGATCAGGTCCACATGGTCTATAAATTTCTCTGTACTTCACAGAGAGGTAGATAAGATTATGCTGCTCTGCTCCTTCTGTATTTCCAGCTGCTAACCTTCGTTAAAAACTCCATAAACTAGAACAAAGACATCCCTCAGGAGTCAGTTGCTCTACTTCTCCTGGAATATATTTGCAAAGAAGGGACAGCAGTCTGGATGGAAACGTGATCAACCATATCAACATTTGATAACCCATGCTCACAAAAATGAATGGGAGTTGGCAGGTATGAGAGGGTACATTATATATCTTATTCTCATAGATTGAGAGCACTTAATAATTATTAGTTCTCCACTGAAAATACTTAAAAGGAATTAGCAGACATGGACTTTGCCAGAGTAACAATATCCATTGTTATGGAGACTGAATTTGGTAGCTTAGTCTGATTCTGCCAAGCCAATCATATTTCCAAAGAGCCAAGAAATTACCGGTGTGATCTGTTCTCTGTTGTTTATTACCGGGAAGTAATCCATATTTAATTTGGAAATGACAGATGTTTGTAAAGATACTCTACCATACACACCAGACACTAAAACACTTGGGAGGAAGCATGGGAAGTCCTTCAGTACTGTGTTTATGACAACATCCTTTCAGCAATCAATATGAGCATGCAGTGCAAGAGCTTCATGCTGCTGTTAAGGTAGTGTGTGTAAAACACAGGCAGCAGATTTTCTGAGTTAATGTAGTTCCAAGAAGTTAGAGCTTCTGTCATTCAAACTATTTCAGGAAATTCAATTTCCTCCTATAGTAGTGCTAGAAATGTCACTGGCATTATTAAGGAGTGAGCGATTTGCAAGACAGGTAGACAGACCGCAGTTCAATTTTTTCTCAGTAGTAATATTATCATTAGCTTATTCAACACAATCAAACTGAAGCTGTCATGCATATATATAGTTACTCATTCAAATGCAAAAAAATAAAAAAATAAAAAAATAAACTTTTTTAAATTGAATTTACAGTTTAACACTCTTGTCTTGAGAAAATGCATGTGTTAAAATTTGCAGATTGAGTTTTTTCCCAAATTAAACTTATCATTATCTCAAGAGACACTGATGAAAACATGAACTTTCCCAGATTTTATGGGATCTGTATGATTCCTGCACACATCTGATTTGTAGATTGACAGATTGGAACACTGCCCAGTGCACTTTTATTGACATGATTTTAGCCAGTTTTTGGTTATTCAGCCAACCACATCTGTGTGTCCTCCTCCACTCTCACGGGTTCTGTTCTTCCTTGTTTTCTGCCCTAGATTTCCCATTGTAACTAGTGCCATTCTTCTTGGATTGTATTAAAACCAGACTTGTTCCAAATACTTCTGAGCTTGTTATACGTACCAGTACATTGCTTTTCTAACAGGAAAAAACATATACATCTGTCTGTTTACCCCATTCAGTGTTTCTCTCTGTTCAGCTTTTTTTTTTTTTTTTTTTTAGTTTTACCTGTGTTGCTGTTATGTCCTTTCTAATACAGGTTTTATTTTATTTTATTTTATTTTACAGACAATTTCTTGTCAAATAACAGTTACAATGGCATTTACTTTATCCTAATATAAAATCTCTGAATTGAGGTGATACATGAAATTGCAGTGTGCTTTAAAGAAAAGGTTTTTATTACAGAACAACCTCTACAAACAGGACAAACAGGTTTCTAGCATATTTAAGTTTCAAATTTATCTTCAGGTATCAAACCATAATCTGGTATGTTGGACTATTTTACCAGCACTCATAAGAAAATATATGAGAACACTCATGCACTCATGCCATCAAACATTAAATATGCTATGTGCTTAAGCAGATTATTATACAGTGCAAGCTTTTTTTTTTTTTAATAGAGATATATTGTTTTAGAGCTTATTACAAATAAGTTTAATTTAGGTTCTCTAAATTGTCCTATCACAGAAGCCTATACTTACACACTATTTTGTGAAGAGGTCCTGATTAAGGCATCTAAATAACATCCAAAGTCACAATAAATAATATGTTAAAAAAAAAAAAATACCCAATTTGTATCTTTAAAACTGTATACAAAAGTACTTGTGGTAGGAATTTGTAAAAGTTCAAAAGCAAGAACGAATTTAGCTAAATGTTTATTAATAAATTATGTCAGACTAGCTTCTGAAAGAGTACAGGCTTGTTTCCCACTTTATGTTAAACTGTGAATGAGATCTCCATGGTGCCCCTGTTGTAAAATGCCAAGTACTGTGTTAATGCAATCCTAAAGTCACATACAGTCCAGATGGTGCCTAATACAAAAGCCTATAAATATGCTTTGGTTTTTGTATTCAAATAAAATACTGAGTATATTGTGCATTTTTTGTGACAAGCTAATAAAAAAGGTATTGATTATATTGTTCTTGATTTACCCTTTCAGAAAAATGGTAGCGTATATGTCTCTGTCCTCAGCTGGTCTGCAGTGAGAGTAGCAGGATGCAGAACTTACCAAGCCTGGTACAACATACACATTACATAGATTACTATAATCAATAAACCAACTGGACATTGTCAACTTGGTGCTCTAGGGTACATCCCTACCAGAAACAACCATTGCAATGCAAGGCAATATCTATTTCCCTTAATAACAAATATTTCTTAAGGCCTCAAATACAGGAAGATACTTACCAATACAGGCACCTGTTAGATTCTTTTCTCCCCTCTTCCTTTATGCATGCTAATTTAACTTCACCTAATCTTTGCTACACTGCCTGTAAGCACAACTACTACTTCATTTTGTTAGATTTATTAGGCAGATATTTACAATTGCAAATTTTCAAGTTCTTACTGCATTGACATTGGGTGCTGATCTCTCCCAGATCTGTTTCCACTTGACTCCATTCTAGAAATACATTGTCTTTCCCAAAATTACTCCACTGTTTTCAAATATTCTCAGAAGACAAAAGTATTCTGAGAAACTGGAAGCACTGTAGACATCTGAGTCCCCATACTTTGGGGCAAAACTGTATACTTTCTTAAAAATACCAACATAATGTATTCACCATGGCACCGCTTGCAGACTGAATGGACTTAAGTTGTACAAAACACACACAGAAACGTATATGACAGGTATATAACATATATATATAAATGTAGTATATATAACATAACTTTCAAATACAAGAAAACCTAACATCAAAACACCAAAATATTAAATGTACTCAGCAAAAGTAACTCAGTTTGTATGAACACCAATACTTTCACAAACTGAAAGAAATGTATGGACAGCCCATAATATCCCAGTTTGCCAAAAAAATAAAAAAAGGACATTAATGGATGGAAAACAGAATAATATTAAGCAGTTTTGTTCCCCAAAATCTCCGACATCTGATGCTGTTGAAAGTAGCCACAAGAATATTAGCCCTTATGGAGTAAGAGTTGGAAAAAGAATAAATAAATAAAAAGGTGAAAAAAAAAAAGTATCTTTACAGTATATATTTTCTTTTCATGACACAAATTAGGCTGTTGTGTCATACAGTATTTCACCTACATCACTGACCATTCAAGTCAGTTATTGTATGGACAATCTCTAGAATTACAAATATTATATGAAGTAAAAGGTTGTTTATCTGGTTAAATATGAATTTTTTAATGGACAAGTTTTTGCTACTTAGCATGTAAGGTACTAAAATAATTTGTTGCACCAGTAAAATCAGAACCTACCTAACACTGCAGAAGATTTTCCTATGAAAAAGGGTATGATCAGTAAGTATTTACCTCTTTATTGACCGTTTCTTCCTCAGAGTTTTCTACATCATTAGGCTGTCAAAGCAGCAAATTTATATTCTTTACTGATTAAATTGTAGCTTCGACCACGGAGCAAGATTCTGGCTCTGAACATAATAAAAATGTATCGAAGCAAATCACAGATTGATTGTTCTTTGTCAGTCCTACTGCATAATAAATATTAGTTTTCATCTTGTTCTCAAAAAAACATGACAGGAAAAATAATACTCCACCAGGATTATTTTAAAATCAGCTTTAAGGCTCTTTAAGACATGTAAGTCATTAGTAATGTATAATTTGCTTCAAAATGTTTTTTTTCCTTATAAGAAATATATATATATATATATTTCACTACAAATATGAAGCATACAAAACAGATTTTTGAATAAGGTGGATGAAAGTCAATAAATGATTTCAGAAAGGTTTTCCTATTTTACCAGAAACAACTTGAAACAATCTTTCATCAGCAAAAACAGAATTTTAAAACATTACTAAAGAAGAAATGACAAAAAATAACCAATAATCACGAAACTCCAGCATATATATAAATCAGTCTCACTAATTTCATTCATTACTCAACCAGAATATTGCCTGCAGAAATATGGAGCAAATTGTTTTGCTCAAATGTCCTCACAAAACACTGTGTAAAAGCTCTCACATGTGACTTTAAAATCTTACTTATCTCTTATATTATTGTATGGCCAATGTGCAATAAAAAATAAATACAAACAAAGAAAAAAAAAGTAAATAAACACACTCATCCTACACTAAAAGTATTTTATCATCATTATCTCAGCCCTTTTGAAGAAGACATGAATGTTATAGCTTTCCTTCAAGATCCTATTTATATACCAATGAATCTCAGAACATAATCCAGTTATAACCTCAAAGCACTGCAAAATCTCTTTTCATAGCATAACCTCATCAATGGTCTCATGAGTGTTTCATCACTGTGAATTGCAGTGCAGTTTCGTTTCCACTACATGCTGAATAATGTGAATGCTCCCCTGTAATCTTGTCCTTGATGGATACTACTTGCATTCTGTAATAGTCAAAACATCTCCCTAGAGACCTCTCATACTGCCTGCATTACAATGGGGCCTTAACATTTTTGGTAGTTAAAACCACTACCTTCCAAAACTCCTTAAATAAGCAGGAAACATTAATTTTTGTTTCATCTCTGTTTCGCAGAGCATACTTCAAATATTATGCTCCTTTGAAGTCTAAAGTACTTTCAAAATAGCTATGTGCCAAACCAGTAAAGCCAAGCTTGAAAGCAATGTTCATCTTATCTTTTAGTAATTCTGCTGTTGTGGAGGATAGAGCAGGATAGGAAGGAGTTGCTGTTTGTAAGCTGCAATCAATTTCTACACATTTAGAAGCTTATTTGCAAAGCCAAAAGAAAATAAAGAGGCCTGAAGATTTAAGCCTTTCAAATGCGCATAATAATGTACAGATTTCTTGCAAAGCATGTGAAAAAATGAAGATAGTGAGAGGCTAGGTGAGGCCTACTCCAGGCCTCATCTGAGGGAAAAGAACTGGCAAAGCAATACAGACAAACGGAGGCCAGCAGATAAAACAGACTTCAGCACTTATTCTCCTGAGGTACAGGTCCCATCTCCCTGCTCTGCCCAGAGTAGTTCTACAGAATGAAGGTCAGTGCTCCATCTCACCCCCTTCAAAGTTTTCTCACAAAATGAAAAAATGCCAGTGAAATCTCACCCAGTGGTGAAGCAACAAGAGCACTTTCTCTCAGTGGGAAGGAAGACTCCCTTCACGGGGTTGCTCTGCATGAGCAGAACAGCCAAGATCTGAGATGAGGGGCAGTAACAGCATCTTGTTTTACAGGGATGCTCAAAGCACTCCAACAGCGAGTAAGTGTCTTCAGTCTGAAATAAATTGCTTTTCCCCTGCTAATTCCCACACAGGAACCTTATATATTCAATTTATTCTGCTAATTCACAGGCATGAGACTGTTTACAGTCACATACTGTAATCAACTGTTTGCTACTTCTCTGCAAATGTATTTGGAATTAACTAAATGTAGGCAGCAGGCAGCACCAAGTCATTCAGATGGGATCTGATCTGTTCCTCCTTCCTTCCTGAAATAGGTTAAGTTTCTATTACATTTCCTGGAAGCAGGAGAAGGATAGTTTATTGTACTGTCATTCTGTGAAGTATCATTTAAATGAAGAAATTAACGGATTTAAGTGGTGCCTTTGGTAATTATGGTTAAGCAACAGAGCCTTAATGCCAACACATGCCATCACGATTAAGCTGTTTTAGCAGCAAAGTCATCCTTGACTGGGCTTCAAATTTATGATAAAATTATCCAGTATTACTAGTTTGTTTGGGACAGTCATTGAATTAGTGTCATGGTCGTGGTAAGATATTTTAAACATAATTTTGGAGAACATTTACTTGGTCAGTTGCTGTGGTTCATGACTTAGTTATGAGAAACCAATGACTTGGCTGATTCTCTGTATATTGAGGATTCCCAGCAATTATTTCATGAAGGAGACAGGAGAAAATAATTATCTGATGCAAAAGCCAAGGACTACATATTAAATTTATATCCAGTAAGATTAAGTTATATTTAAGAAATTATCTATTAAAATAAATAACCTAGCAAGACAAATAAATGTAACTATTTATTTTAGTGTCTGAACATTTAATCAATCAAATATTACAAATAAATCATATAGTATATTTAATTCTGTGTGGAATAGGAGAAAAAAAAATATGACTCTAAAAAGAAGCTTTTGCAGACTAAATAGTAAAGCCAACTGTGAAACCTACAAAGACACACTAATATTTCCAGGGAGGTTTCCTTTAGCCAGGGTTCTCCCTCATACAGACCTCTGTGCAACAGCCTTGCAAGACGTCAGAAAGACTAGCCTATACCCCTCTCCCTTCATTTTCTCCTAGAGAAAACCAAGACTCAATTGACCAATATTTCCAGATAAAGCAAAAGACAGGCCATGCTTCAAAGCAGCGGGATACAGAAATCTTGAGAGAAGCAAATAAGTGTTGTCCAAGAAAAACAGAGCACTTAGTTCACAACAAAAAATAAATCACTGAGGCCCTGTCTGTTGGGAAATGCCTCAAAAATCTGAGAACAGATTGGAGTTGACATTGAAATCAATTCATGAACATGAAAGACGCCATTGGTGGATAGATGTATTTGATTTCTATTTCCTGAATTGGCACATTACTTTCCAGGGGATCTCTGAACAAGCTTGATAGTCTCTATGTGCCTGACCTAAACGAGTCAGCTCCCAGCTTTAGTCATTTATTGTAACTCAAAGCTCTTCTAAATGGATATTAAACTGTTGCTCCCCATAAAGTTCAATTCTGGAATAATTTTAGTTATTGCAAAGCTTTCATTTCAGAATGATACAGGGAAACATACTGTAACTGTGCAGTAGCACTATGTTAAAAACAAAAAATCAGCTCTTGCTGTCAGAATTTAAATATAGAAATATATTTAAAATAGAAGGTTGTACTGAACTAAACACAGATACAAAAACATCTGCACCACAGCAAAATGGTGTATTCTTATTTTAATTCACCTGAATTTACAGTATAGCCATGTGCAGTAAATACCTCAGGAACCTTCACTAAGACAAACTAATTACTACTTGTGTGAGGTAATTAAGGGTATCTGTCAATATTTTAGAGTGGAGGGAGCTGAGACAGATTAACAATTAAATCAATCAGTGGAAAAATCAAAAAGAAAACAACAAAACTTCTCCTTCCCCATTACCATGGATGTGGCCTGAGTCCAGTTCCTGGTCCAGACTTCCTGCTTGTTAAACTTTGTTATGCCTGTCCTTGTTCTGCTGGTTTGCCTTCCCTGCATCCCCACGCAACCTTTCTCAGCATCTTTCTTCAGCATCTTTACTTGCTGTGTTTGTTTCTTAGCATTTCATTTCCTGGATACTGACCCATCCTGTCTAGACTTTTCCCTTCTAACTTCAGCTTGCATTAGTATTGGTATTAGGCTCCAGCAGCTGACCCTGGGCATTGCTCTGGTTTTCAGGTTTGATTTTTTTTACATATATGAGAGAGGGAAAAAGACGGTATCTGAATTTAATCTAGTATGACAAATAGAACTGTTCAAATATTCAGAAGAAAATATTGAAGCAACTTCTGAATGCTGGAAGAGGCCTCCTGAACCAAGTTCATTCACCCACCCAAAAACAAACAAACAAAAAGAAATAAAACTGTTAATGTAATAAATGATTACTCAGAATAGACAGTGCTTCATTTCTGCTCTCTGGTTTGCCTTGGAAAGACAATCTTACACAGACTTATGATGAAAGAACCCAGTGTACTCTTGAGTTATACTTCAGATTTGTAATACATTAAACCACGCTCCAATTCACAAGTTTGTTTCTTTCAATATAAATATTTATTATCTTAGATTGCATTAGATGTTCTCATTTAATTTATTTTGATTTTAGCTTGCTCCAATACTATAGAGAGGATAGTGTTTACTACAGTAGGTATCTTTGCATGTTGATAACCATGCAGGAAATCTTACAGCACATAGCTTTTATTGTTTGGTTATAAGGCTTATATATATATAAGGTTAACACCTTATATATATATAAGGTTACATATATATTATATATATATAAGGTTATAAGGCATATATAAGGTTATATAAGGCATATACGGTTATAAGGCATATATATAATGCATATATAGAGTGTATGAGTCATTTTGGCTCTTTGAATTCCCAGTGATAGATGCTATCAGCTATTTTCTAAAAATACTTGGGGAAAAGATATATATATATACATATACAAAAAAAAGTGTTTTGCTCTTGTACTGAAAAACTGCCTGTTACCTAGTAAAAATGAGAACAGATTAACAAAACTGTCCACTTATTCAATAAAGGATTAAAATGACAGTCTAGGTTGTTTAGCCTACCTCATATATAGTTGTAGATGGTAAAACTATCAAAATAAGTTTTTGATATTCATCCAGTCAATCATTTATCCTATTCCCTATATAAAACATGCAAAAAGCATACAAATGCTACCGCCAGCCCTCTATAAAGAAATAATTTCATGTCCTATATCAAACTGAATAAATAGAATACATATAAAAGGTCTATACGGAACACCCATATCTTGTATGCATACATTAAATGAGAAAAGTTAGTCCAAGTGTACTTTAGAATCAAAAAGTCAAATGTTACTTTTTCACCATGGGACATTCAGGTCAGTATTTGTGTGGGGTATGCAACCAGTGTTCATTATTTCATTTTACTGTTTTCATCCACATTGTGGCCTCGTGCCTTCTTTTATCTGCACCATCATCCTAACCCCAAACTAAATATAAGAATTCTACTTTTTTTCTTGGTCTTTCTATCCCTGTAATCATGCTGTCTCACATCTCAGAATACTGACGAACACATCTTCATGTCTCCTGTACAAGGTGGGAAATTTATTACTCTATTTCTACTCTGAAGCTGGAGAATTGTGACAGAGCTCATCACTGAGCTCTGTCATTACCGATGTGCTGTGCCACAAAGCTTAAGTACCCAATTAAAATAATAATAATAACAATATTAATAATAAAAACAGAAGGCAATACTATTGTTGAGATCCTGAAGAGCCACAAGCCATAGCTTGTCACATCTTTGGGACTGAACATCAGGTGGTACACAATTAGTGTCCACCTATAAAAGTCTTGTCTGAAACACTCCTGACAAAATTGCATCTGACTGTGCGGGTGGCATTCAAGTAAGCAGCTATCCACTCTCTTCTGACAGTGTTCAAACCTACTTATTATGTTGCAAATATAAAACAAACCCAATTCATTCATTAACACTCTTCATCTATACAGTGAACACTGCAACTCCTGGTGGAACATAAGTACTGAGGACATAAAATGACAAAGTGGAAGAACATATATATATATATATATATATATTTACTGTTTTCAACACTTGATGTTGCAATCTTAAAAACTTTATCAGTTCATTTAACAATAAAATAAAAATAAAATAAAATAAAATAAAATAAAATAGAGAAAAAAAAGACAAAAACCTAAAGCTGAAAAACCACCTCTCACCCTCCTCAACTCTTTCAACAACTAGTGAGAACAGATAACCAAAGTACATAGTGTGTGAACATGGGTGTACTGTAAAAGTCAATCTACGAAGGAAAAGGCAATCACACATATCCTTATTTCTGGCATATGGTAATAAAAGGAAGGTAGCCAAAACTTATGATTCACCACAGTTTTCTTCCAAAGAAATTGGAAGGGGCAATGCACCTTCTGGGAGTAGTTTGTGAACAAGAACCAACCTTTTATCTGTTGTTGTGATCAGCCAAAAAAACATAATCTGACTTTCCAGGTGTCAGAAGCAGTGCTAATATACACTACATGGTTGGAGAAACATGAAAATGACTATCAATCATCAACAGAAAACCAAAAGTGAGGTGAAAAATGTCATTGCCATCAGCAGAGCTACATTTTATGCAAAAAATAAATGCAAGGTTTTTAAAAATTGTAATCTTTCCAAAACTATTGAAAAATAAAGTGCATAGGTTTTCATTATGCAATATATCCAATGAAATTTCAAGAGAAACAAAATATTATCTTGAGGTTTTGCGTATTTCTATCCAATATTTTAATGAAATGAGTGTGAAGGACTTTCATTATTTCTTAAATGTTTTTGAAAGTATTGCAGTGAAGAAAAGTAAAAGATTTGTTTTTTTATTTGTCTCTCTCTGGTGCTATATTCAGTTAAATTCAGAGGAACAAAAATCAAACACTGAATGCTTAAATTAGTCACACCCTGCCCTTTTCCCATGAGAATAATATTGGAAACAGAACAGAAGGTATGTAATATCAAGTTTTATTCTCAATGCATAATGTCAAATTCAATTCTCAATTCAAAGTTTTTTTAAAAACAAAACAAAACAAAAAACACTGCATCTAGTACAGGTATGCTACAGCATTAAGAGACCCATTTCAAAACTGTAATCTAATAGTCATTTTTCTTGTTGGACACACATGTGCACAGAAAATATGTGTCTCATGACAACTGTAGTGGGGTCTCACAAGTCCCCCAATGCCAGAAATGCTTAGTTTTGCTCCATGAGCCTCTTCTTTGAAGACAGACAGAGCTTCTGTCCACACCACAAAGTACGCTGGTATGTGTTGAGCACATGTGGGTGTCTGAACAAAAAAAGTGGAAGATTAATCTTGGTTATGAACAGAAACAGAATGAGGAACTTCAACAATCCTACCTGTAAACTAAGAAACTAATTCTCCCAGATGGAAAATCCTGGGATCTGGACATAAACTCATTAAGCCATCTGGAACAGAAACAGATGAAGATTATGGAACTATCAAGGGTTTGAACGTTTTTTTTGCTCTTTTTTTTTTTTTTTTTTTTCTCCTTAGAACATGTCTTCTGCTGGTGTTAATTGCTCAGAAGAGTGGAGATTTATGAAGAGCTTGGTTTATTACCATTGGCAGGATTTCTTGACAGCCACTCAATTGACAGCTGTTGTACCTCCTTCAGTGTTACTCTTGGCATTTTTTTCTTTGCAATGTTACCACCGTTTGAGGAACAATCTTGTTTGCTGATAGGTTTGGAGATCAGCTTCGGTGAGCAACCAGTGAGAGACCAAACATGGAAGAACAAAGTTTATCTGAAATACAAAACTCAGAAGGTGGCTTCTCTACAGGGAAAGCCGGGGGCAGTCTGTGACAAGGCATGCACAGGAAAACTGACAGGTGACTACAGTCACGTAAAACTTTTGGGAAAATGACATTAAGATTATATTCTGTTTAAAAATGGGCTTTAGTTGACAATATCAGTATAAATTTAAGAGAAGGAAAAATTGAAATCCAAGGGGCATAAGAGTGTGTCAAGGCACAGGGTTTTACTGAGAAACAAATCTCTTGATATGCCAAAACACGTGTACAGAAAAAAATAATTTCAACTTTTCATTTCATTCCTGAAGGCATCTGTGTTTCCAGAAGCTGCAAATTTCCTTGTTAACATTTCTGTTTGGTTATTGTTAAAACTAAGACAGTTTACATTTTTAAAAACTGAAGTTTGATTTTTTAAAGGTGCTTTTCCTTATCTTCTATGCTACTGACACATCACAAAACTGCCTGGCATAAAGCACAGGCCTTGGGCACATCTTCTGAGTATGCATTAATTGTGCCTCTGGCTGTGTAGTGCATTCAAAAATCCAACCTGTTTCTGTGCTGTGCAGGTGGAGTAAAAGGTTGGGGATGGAAAAAAAGGAGGAGGAGAAAGGAAAGAAAGTCTAATGACAAAATGCTAGGAAGACCTGTTAAGGTACAGCAGTGAAAACCATCTTGGTCAAAGACCCACTCTGTATTTGCTGGGTACATGTAAGTAAAACAGTGATGGTATCACCAAGGCAGCCCTCTTTCCTAAGACTTGATGTTCTCATTCAACAGCTTGCTGTTGGGCCGATCAGCAACAACCAAATGATCCGCAACCTTATGATACATCCAGGTCAGGCTCCATAAAACGTTTATTGGAATTTCAGAGCATTTTCCAGGCTAAAGGTGTGGGGAGTTAGCTTATTTAACTGATGCATTCACCCACCAGCTAATATAGAGAAGAAAATCTTTTTTACCATATGTATGCCTTCACTGACAAGTGAGGCTCTTTTCTGGAAGGGAATGAACTAGTACCCCAAAAGCAAAGCAGCTGAGAATCATGAACAACCTAATATCATGGTTGCACTAGTTTAAAACCTGCCTTAAGGCTAATGGTAATTCCTCCATTACTGCTTAGACACAAAGCAGCTTAGAGTCATTTTACATATGCCTCAACATTTACTGTTAATGCAATATTTTGCATCATCTTAATGAATGTAAAGTTAAAACACATGCTTCAGTGGGTATGAATTATGTGCAGAAAAGGCTTCCATTTTTTATCTTTGACTCCAAACCAGAGAAGACGGTGATTTTGATGAAGCCAGACTATAGACTGGAAATTCTGCTTAGATGTCTGGTTAAAAGAAAAACAAAACAAACAAACAAAAAAAACATGACAGCTATAATAACAACTGTTATTGATGTGCATTAAATATAACGAGACATTAATGCAACAATGGTCAGAAGGACAACTTGATACTTTGACAACCAGCAGTATTGCAACATGGAAGTATACTGACTATCACCAAACATCATTCAAAGAAATCACAACTTGCTATTTTCACATTACTTTGTAGAAACCAAAATGACTGTTGAAATGTTCAACATAACTGATGGAGATTCACAAAACATTTAAAATAGGCTGTACAAAGTTCTGATCGAGACATTGAAATAACAGGGACAAATGAGGAACAGGTTATACTCAGTAGTCTTTCTACCATACTGAGTTTCCAGACAGCTTCACTGGTGACCTCTCTCACCTGCTCTGCACTCCGGCTCTTTTATGCTGTCTTCAGAATTGAAGGAGTCCTAGCATTTCATCTGAAGTGATTCAAGTTTGATTAGACAGGATTCAAATCTCTTTTTACTTAGAAACATATAAAAGTGGAGTGAGCCCACTGATGCAATATCAAAACCTGTCTCTTTTTGTTTTTGTTCTTGGACACAAGATAAATATTTTTTGAAAGATCATAAATTGTCAAGGTGAACATTTAAAAAAAAAAAAATCATGCTTTCATCTCAATTTCTCTGCAAATAAATTATTTAGAAGAACAGAATGTCATGCAGTACACAAAAAGACGTTAGACAATTCATCATCTTTGTTTCAGTAGGGTTGCCAAGAGGTTTTAAAAGGTCCGCTTACAGCATAACCAGGAAATCCGGAAAATAAGATAAGAGCACACACATTAAAAAAAAAAAAATGTTTATTGTGAATTATGGACAACATTAGCTTACTGCACAAAGAGGCCACGCGACAGCCACTGATCTATATTCCAGTACAATCAAGTAACGGAGCGTATGGATGTATGCAGCAGTCAGCCCTCACGCACAGCCACCTCAGCAAGGAGGGAAGCCATGCAGATGGCCTCAATGTCAAGATCAGACACATGCCCAGTGCTTCCCACATGTCCCTTGAGCTGGCAGGACTTGGAGGGCAGCACAGCAGGCCGGGCCTGGTGCCTGCAGTGTCCCCACAATGGCCCCCACAAGATGGGCTCCCTCTGCCTGGTGCAAGTATGGCTGGCAGGGATGAAGGACAGTTGCAGCACACACTGCTCTCCTGGTACCACAGCTCACGGCACCTGCCAGATCAGAGCAACACAGCCACCTCCTCCTCTACACACTGGCTTTTACCTAAAATACTGCCTTTCTGGTGTCAGCTCTACGCCCCATTTCATAGAACCATAGCATGGTTTGGGTTGGAAGGGACCTTGAAGTTCATCAAATTCCAACCCCCTGCCATGGGCAGGGACCCCTCCCACCAGACCAGGCTGCCCAGAGCCCCATCCAACCTGCCCTTGTATACCTCCAGGGATGGGACATCCACAGCTTCTCTGGGCAACGTGTGCCGGTGCCTCACCACCCTCTGAGTAAAGAATTTCCTCCTAATATCTAATCTAAATCTCCCCTCTTTTAGTTTAAAGCCATTCCCCCTTGTCCTATCACTATCTGCCTGTGTAAAAAGTCACTCTATTTTACCTTTTTTATAAGCTTCATTTAAGTACTGAAAGGACACAGTGAGGTCTCTAGGTGACATTTTTGCAGTCTAGGCATCATTTCTCAGTTACAAAAGCTTAATGAACCTCATCAGTCATGAGATCTGTCAAGAATACATTTTATCAATCACTACATGGAAATGGACAGCAGGGATAAAATGCATTATGACTTCTTTGGTCTTGGGTGTAACTCAAACTGTTCTAAGTGCTGTTCATAATAGCCATCCATAGCACAGAGCAGCACACTTGACATCGTATGCACGAAACAATATATGCAGAGGAGGGCTAAACACTAGTATTCTGTTGGGATAATTTAATGTCACTTAAAGGCATTGTTTTCTATATTAATTAATGCTCAGGAACTCATAGGCAGAATCCTAGTAAATTCCTTCACTGGAGGACTTAAAAAAAAACACAAGGGTTTTGATCAACCTTAATCTATGTTAGCACAGATGTTTAAAAATGAACATGTCATCATTGCTCAGCCGGACACTTATGTTTCATTTGTTTTATGATCGAGGCTAGATTTCACTGAATGAATCTATATTTTCCAAAAAGATAATTACCCACATCAACCAATGAATGCTCATTATAGTCAAGATAGAACAATATGCCTGCTTGGTAATATTCTGCTTTGTTTCCTTTTGAAAGAAAATAATTTCCTAATAATTGCAAGGAAAAGAAAAAGGGTAAAACTGCTACTACACTTAATGCAGTTATAATTCAATCTACTCCTAGCCATCGGCATAATTGTTAATATGTTCTACCCTCTTATTCATAAAGCTACCCCTGGAAATGATATCACAGTGCATTATGCATTCCCTGTAGCACTACTCTTGGCTTCAGACCCAGTGAACTTACCTTTTTTTCAGTGAGCTACAAATTTATTAGACACAGCTCACTATTTTCATTTGTGATATAAGCTTGTTTGATTCATTTTCCAACTCTTGAGAAGTGATTCGTCAGCCTTTGGAAAATGAAAGTTACTTTAGCATAGAATAACAGTTCTAACTTATTCAATTGGTTGCTGCCATCAGATAAAGCAAAATTATTATTTTCTTCTAGTTGAGTATAAGGTACATTCAGTGTACTAAAAGGATGAAAATGTAAGAAAGTGAAATCATATACTCAGCAAAACAGGTTACTCATATGTGAATACATAAAAGGAATGTAACTCCACCAGTATGTTTTGGAATTGCACATTAAAAAACAAAGATCTTCTTGCTAAAAAATAAAAATAAAAAAACTTTTTTTTTTAGTGACATGGATGTGCTCAGATTGTCTGAGTACTGATCCTGTTATTTGTTTAGAACAAGCCTTTAAGATCAGCAGCCTTGAAATGTATGAAAAAATTGCACAGGATCACATTCCTTACCTTTCACATTTTCTACTTTACATTTGTATTCAGTTCTTCCACGGTATTCAAACAGCCAAGGTAATTACTTATCTTTCAGATTTCTTTTTGCTCTTTACCCAGACTTATAAGATCTATTTGGGTATTTCCCTTCTTGGCAGGGTTTAAGAAAATCCTCTGAAGCACAGGCGATACTGACACATTTTTTTTTTTATTTCCAAAAATTCCTGTGCACAAATTTATTGCAGCATTCCCAACTCTGATGCTGCATAGACTTCTTAGCATAGGCTCTCAGCTTTCCAGGGATACATAGCATGCAGGCCCTATTATCTTGCCAGAAGCACAATTCTACTACTATTTATCTTTGTAAAATGTTAATATTTTTACATCAAATACACTCAGCCAGACAAGAACATTTTACACCTTTCATTTGCATAGAAAGTAAGAAGCCAATTTACAAATTGCACCATTTTTTCCATCAGTGAGAAGTTTTTCCCTCAGCTCTAGTGTTAAATTGTTTAACAGAGTTTCAAAATGCAAATCAGGTCTGAATCCTACACTTAATTTTCAAGGGCACTGCATGAACACTGGAGAATCTGAGTAACTTTAGGAACAACCTTTTCCCCAAAACACTGGAGCAATGAACTTCATAATTTTGTCTAAAACTCTTCGTAGTGTCTGAGACTCCCCAAGAAACAGTAAAGCTCAAAGTGCAAAAATTTGTAGTTCCAATCAGTAAGCAAAAAATTCCACTACATAATTTTGTGTGTTATGGACAAAAGAATGAAACAGTACAAAGTGATACTTCTTTCCGTGACAGTGAGGTATGCTAACTATACTTTCAAAGAGTGGAAATCTGGCATGAGTGAAAGACATATGCCAATTAGAGGAAAGTAGAAAGTAAGAAAGGTAGTAAGTTTAATCACAAATAGGGGCTCTGAAAGTTTATCACTGTGCATTTGAATCAGGTTTTAAGATACTTCTGTGCCTTTGAACATTTTGTTGGACAGGTCTGGTTTAAAGCTTCTATTGCTTTAATCTTTTTAATGGGATGATGATGAACTATGGAGCCCAGAATTATGTGACAGAAGGTTTTTAGTCTTTCATCCAGAGACTTTCTTTGCAAAATGCCTATTGCCACTGATCACAGCATCCCTTAGCCCATTTGCTGAATACTAGAAAAATGTTCCATAGAACCCTAACCGTAACTTAAAAAACAATCAGCTAAATTGATGAAAGCCTATGTCTCATACCCCCATTTATGTTAATAAACTGTTTTCCCCAGTTGTATCACAATTACCAATTCGGACACAAAAAGCTTTAACTAGGACCCACAATACATTTTCTGTAAATACCCATTTCCTTTATTCTATGAAATACAACATAGTATGCAAAAGAAAGTTACAGAAAACAAAAGGACATGTCGGTGTAGTCATCATTATTTCTTAATTTGATTGTCTAAGAAAATTAAGTTAGTGTTATTGTGCTGCCTGTTGTTCAGCCCACACACAGCTCAACGACTGAGAATATACCTGCATGTCTAAACATCTCCAAAAGCATCCATGAGTTTGCAGTCTCCTCCCAGTACTAAGATTCAGCAAAATTGGCCGTAGAGGGAGCAGTACTGGCAATAGAAGTTCTTAAAGATTTTGTGCAAACACATTGCTGGATAAAACAGAGAGTCCATTAGTAATCATATTGGCAATTAACTCATCCGCTAGGGATGTGAGCTTTTATTCTTGATGGATAACCTACCACCTCAAAATAAAGCAAAGATAAATGAAAGCACTGCTTACAGAATTAATAACTGCTGTGGAGGAACAGAGATACCACAACAGTGGGACCACAGAGCTACTTACCTAAATGTAATACGTGCAAGACCAATGTGGATTATCCCATTTAAAGAGAAAATATTACACCATCCACAATGCTATGCCACAATACTATATTGAAACAGAACCTTTTTATTAAGCAGAGTGTGGCCCTCAAGGTGAGGCAGTCTGAGTATAAACTACAGTTGAAGATTTACGATAACAAGACTGCTGTGGAAGACAGAGGCAATGGCACTAGAAATCTTGGCTAATGAGCCAACTGCGTGCAAGGATACCAAATCCTAAGTTGTAAGTGGTTTAATACCTCACATCAGTGACTAATACACTGGCTGGCTGGTTCACCCTGCAGAACCAGTCACTAACCAGGTACTGTGGGGGAGACAGGATCACGATGGATGGCTCTGCTCTCCTTGTTAAGGGACCATGTTACTACTGTGTTACTTGCACAGTGCCATTGACATCTACAAATACTTGCCCAATACATCAGAAGACTTGCCAAAACCACGAATATTTGGTGAGACGGTGAAGTCATCCTAGCCCCCTTCTGTTTCTTATCAGAGCATCTGGTTCTTATAAATAGCCATTTCATTTCCGTAAACTAGTAACTTTCTCTCAAAATCTTATGCACCAGCAGACAAAAAACAACAACAACAACAACAACAACAACAAACTACCTAAAGCAGTAACTATTAGGAAACTGGGAATTCAGAAGCTTATGTGGCAGAAGGGTGTATGATCTGGAAGTCTTGTGGTGACCAACACAAAATCCACGGAGGCCTGTGCTAGCACAAGTCTGCCTACAGCGAGGCTGAAGCAAGTTTAGTTGGTTTGACAGCACTACCAGCTGGCTTCATGCTAGGCTACCTCTTCACTTTCATCCAGATTACTCTGATATTTCAGTTTTAATTCTCACCCATAACGGGAAGAATGTAACATCGAATCAAATCCACATGCAGATTTGCACGCAAAATTAGAGGAGTTTTGAAACTAAATACTAGGGTAGGAAAAGGGGGGGGGGGGGGGTTGTTCCTGTTATAACTGTCAAACTGTACGCAGAAGCACAGGTTACTAACCCATAATTCAGCTGTTTGTTTTAACACAAATTATGAATTACTTTGGGAATTTATAGTTCTCTAAAAGAACAAGTCCACTTTTTACTTCTACAGTGCTGTAATAGAAAAAGAATAAAATTAATTAGCAGTTGTGACTCTACAGACAAAAAGGTCTCAAAGAGATTTCTTCAAGTGCTTATTACAGTACGTGAATACTCCAAATGATTTTCCTTGCTGTTTATCAATTAAGACAGAGAGTGGAAAATGAGCAAATATGACTTTGTATCAAATTTAATTTATGTCAAGAGTAGATTTAGACAAATTCATTTTAAATTTACATACAACAAGTCAATTTATTTTACAGGTTTGCATAATGTTCTTCCAAAAGATACATCAGAGAATGACTTCAAGTAAACAGAAATTTGCTACTAGATCATGCAAAATACTCTGAGAAACCAAACGTGTGTAAATCAATATCTAACACACTATGTGGCTCCACTGTCTCTAACTAATGGAATAACCCTTTATGTAACCACTCATTAATGAAGTCTCAAAGTACTAACCCATGTGCCAACGAAGTATGAATTTAAGCTAAATGGGATAAATGAACCAAAAGAAATTCATGTGACGCACTCAAGCCTATGTGGTGATCACAGAGCAAATCTAATTCAGAAGTTTCAGTTCCGGTTCCCTTGCTCTACTCAGTAGATTTGGCAGTGCAAAACTGAGAAAATGAGGCTTAAGTTAAAACGATTTACAGTTTTGGAATTAACTGAAAATTCAGTAAGAAAAAACACTACACAGAAAGAAAGTAGTGTGGGGTAAAACTTCAGTTTTCAGTTTTCACCAGGATCCACACCTCTTCTTTTTGTGCTTCCTCAAACTCCACATTTTTGCAGTCTAAATTCAAAAGTAACATTTTCCTTCACCAATTCACTCTTTATTTTTTAATTCACTGTATGGTCAAACTGATGTGTAATTTCACTTGTTCAAGCTGTTCACTCTCCAATCATTTTGCTGTATTTTAAAACTAAACTCTGGACACTAACTCTTTCAATTTCCTGTTGCTGAAACAGTAGAAATTGGTTTAAATCCAAGAAATCTATCACTAACCACTGTCCTGACTGCCGTCAAATGTTAAGAGTTAAAAAACAAACAAAACCAAGAATGTTTTATCAAGCTGAAAGTAAATTTCCAGGTAATCTGTCCTTGTCTGATATGTACTGCCTCAAGGCAGATATCTGAAAACATTCACTTCAAGAAGGCTTGACAATTTCACTGAATAAATGTATATTAAGTAACTGTAAATTAAATACTCAAGTGTAGCTATTAAAACAAGAAATACTATTTTCAGGCTGTGTGACAAGATGCTTTATTACTCAAGAGCATACAGTAGGTAGATTTTATTAAAACAGAAGGAAAAAAATGGAAAAAGGCAAAATTTAGGTTGCTCAAAAATTAGATGCTAAGATCTCACTGAATTGTATGAAACTATTAATATAAAGCTATTCAAAACAAAGTACTGAACAAAATTTCTGTTTGAGGCTGGAAATCAGCTCCGTATGGAAGTTAAGTTAATTTACAATTGAAGATTATAAAAGCAGATATGCCAGTTGTAGGTAGAACATTTTTACTTTTATTTGAGACAGGAAGATATGTATTGTGAAAATTTCAAGGGACAGAACAGGCAACTCAGTGGTGGACTGGCGGCAACAACAACAACCTCAGCAAGCTGCTGAATATAAAACCTAATGCACAGCTTTCCTATGCAAAACCCTGGAAAACAAAAAGAGAGCTTCAGCTTGATGTTAGGGAGGAGAACAACCAGCAGAGGCATTTAAAGAGACGATTTAACATAGTCAGGCCTGGAAGATGACCTTCGGCTGTGACTGTGAATGGGCTTGAGGATGGTATGCGGCATGGGAAAGATTATCTGAAAGAGAGTCAATTTCAGTACATGCACAGGCCTGTACGTGCATTATCTAAGTCTACAACAAGCCACAAGAATACCCAAGAACACAAGCCCAGTCACGTACTGTGGCTGCTGTCACAGTCAGAAATGGGTTTATTACAGATTTTCTAATTCCAGTGCTATCAAGGTTGACAAGGTTATCAGTATATCCTGTTTAACACGGACATATAAGTGTCTATCTCTTACAAATGTATGTGTACACACACATTAGAAAAAGATACAGTCAAATCACAACAGACATACTGAAATATATATATATATATAAATGTGATACCCTAACTAGACACCATCCTCAAAAACGCTGAACATGAGCTGCTACCAAATTATCATTTTTGTCATCCCTTTGAGAAAAAGTTGGCTGAAAAGCAAAAATTAAACCTCATGCAATTTAAGAGGAATATATTTACAATTTAAGACAGAGCTATTCTCTGTATGGATGTATCTCTAACCAGTCATAGAAACAAACATTATACCTGAAGTTTTATGGACGAGTTGACAAGAGTGTAACTCAAGTTGCTTTCACTTCTATCATGGCAGCACCCTGTACCTCATTAAAAGATGCTTTACATGTGAACAGTAAAGAAAATTCCTCCACTTCAGGCACTTACCATTTCTTCAAATTACTTTTATATCAGTGTTATAATTCTGTAACTGCTATTATAGGAATATTATGCTGAAGATCTCACGGCTTTCTACCAAGTTAATCTCAGAACTATGAATCTCAGAAACATTCAATAGAAATCTCAGAAATATTCAAGACCCGAGAAGATGGAAAGTAAGAACCCAATGCATGGCCTTCCTGCTGCTAACTGCAAGCACGGGAGCTAAACGCTTGATGGGCCACAACAGGTAAGGAATGCAAGAAAAAATATTGCATCAGTCATGGTTGTGAGAGGAAACAGGGCTTTGAGTGGTGCAATGCTCACGGCAAATGCAACAAGTGGGTTTCTACCGCAAGCGTCTATCTGCGGCATGTTCACTGACATAGTAAGAGGAAACGTTACAGCCAATCTTTGTAAATAACAAGGATGTCACCACAAAAATCTCTGATATGCATCATCTACTTTCTTTTAGCGGGAGCACTCCAGTAAGGCAGAAGATAGCAGGTGGCTACTCAGATGGAAGGGACCGACATATAAATCATTTCACACTTCAGAAGCTGTCTAGTGTATTTCAGTAAATCAAAGACTTCCCAGAATGATGAAAACTGAGCTTGCTGTAGAAGAACATCCTCTCTGTGGCAGAGGAAGACAGAGCTGATTCAGTCACACGTCATGCCTGCCATGTTCTGACAAAACATCTGCATTCTCCTTCCAAGCAAGCGAATCAAGAATGCTAGGGAAATCTGCAGTAAAGCAGTGATGAAGAATATCCCAAGAAACCACTTCTGTATATATAGAGCAACATGCAGTGTCTCCTTACAGCAACTACAGGACTGAGGAGCCTTCTGATTTCAAGAGGCAGTATCCATCAACTTAGGTATCTGCTGCATGTAGCACAGTAAGTTTCCATCTTAAAACAAAGCAAAACAACAACAACAACAACAAAGGAAAAATTTGTCTTTTATAACCCAAAACAACCTTTCTGTTAAATACACAAGCTATTTCCTGGAGCCCAGACTCAAGCACCAAACCTCATTCTGGCTCATTTTTTTTTCTTGTCTCTATTATCAAACTCTGCACAAATAACGTAATGTGCACAGATAAAAAATGAGAATCACTGTTTTCATAAAATATGTTTTTTTACAGTCTGGGAAGTAAGACTTCCGTAAGAAACCACACACACACAAACAAACAAAAACACTGGAGTTGAGAGGAAGACAAATATTTGGTCAATCACCTATTCATTCAGTTCACACAAACAAGATACCACTGGGACCAATATAGCATTTCAATGAATATTTAAATGCTAGATCCTGAGATTGTAGGTCCAGGGCTTTAATACATCCTGAGGTATGGATCTATTAGGTGCATTAATAGCAGAAGGACAAATAAGAATGTAACTGCTGTCCCTTCTCAAT
This sequence comes from Cygnus atratus, assembly GCF_013377495.2. Classification (NCBI taxonomy): domain Eukaryota; kingdom Metazoa; phylum Chordata; class Aves; order Anseriformes; family Anatidae; genus Cygnus; species Cygnus atratus. The sequence continues at coordinate 117,442,576 of NC_066363.1, read as the reverse complement.
TAGCTTTATTGAGTACGTCATGGACTGTCCTTTCTGCATATTTGTGACTAAGAACCTGGCTATGCCAGCTCCCCAACATAGCCTATGGCTGCACATGGCGCTGATCTATGATTTAGACTATAGTAATTATTTTTATAAGTTACTTCTTTATTGATTTTTTGCTTTACTTTATTTTACAATTTTAAACAATACATCCCTCTGGAAGTCTGACTTGCAGACCCTAGAGGGACCCACATCCTAAATCAAAGGCTGCACAATAGGTGCTATTTAGTATATACACTGTTATTCCCAATCTAGAGCTTCTTGCATGTATACTGACTGTGCCGGATTTGTTTGTAGTCAAAAAATCAAAGGGCAAATACTGACCCCAATCTACACCCTGAATGTGCCCCAGTACTGTATATACAATTGCCTTGTATAAGAGACCATAATTATGGCATGTTTTCATTTTTTTCTCATCATTTCTGTATTTTAGTCAGATGGTGTTAAAAAACTTCTTTTAAGTAAAAGATGGTATTTATGTAATTATACCTTCTTTTGAAGCTAACAAAATGCTTTGATGAACAAACAGATGGGTGTTTGGGGTAAAACGACAGGTTTCAAACACACAGCAGGACAGTTTATACATTTATAAATATGGGTTACTACGACAGATGTATATTTTTAAAAATAAAGGACTAGCTTTCCTCGCAGTATCGTCTCAAACTATTTACATGCTATAAATCTGCAGAAAGCAACATTTAGCTGTAATTGCAGAACTTCAAAGTACAGTATGGTTTTCGTGAGCTTTTGTGTAGATGCTTTTTCCTGCACATTAAATGTCTGCAGAGAGATTCTGCAGGTAGAAAGATCTAAAATACTTTTCCACCATTCAGAGAAGATAATTCTGGTGACATATAATGAAGAATGCAGTTAATCTTGTGTATCATTTTCTAACTGGAGTGATATTGACACTATATGATCCATGAAGGCGGCCTCCTTCTCATCTAAAGTCTCAGAAATAGAATTATCATTTAGAAAGCTTACAATCATAATTTTACACTTTTACAGGTGCCTTTAGAGGTGGTTCCAGCTATTTGTTCCAGCTCTACTTGCTGGAAAGGAAGGTGCCCTGACAATTTTCCTAAGGAAATTAGAATTGTGAAATGAGATCCATAACTCTGTTTAGTCCCTACAGACTACTGCAGACTCTGCTTCAAGCATGCGCATGAAGTTCAATTTATTGTAGCATTTATCTTGAGCCAGATACATGTGTATATACATGTATGTCAGGGAGAAAAGAAAAGAAATCCTTATGATGCCACTTTTGCATCTCTCCTAACATGAAACAACCTGAGGGTCTCACCGATTTCCACTTTGCTTTTTGTGCTAATCTCAGATAGCCTTAAGACCTCAAATAGGGCTGCAGAAGTGAGTGGCCTAAGGATGCAACTGAATTTCTGCTCATGAGGTCCTGCTTTAAATATGGGGAATTTATGGGGCTTCTGGGGAACAGTGACACAGCTACAGTCTTTCCCAGACATTTCTCAGATGGACAGAGAACATCCTTCTGGCAGAGCTCCTCTGCATGAGTAACAGGTCTGTATTTCAAGGACATATTTCAATTACTGAACAAGTGCAATCTTGGAAGCACGACTTTCCCCTTAAGAACCCAGACAGCAGCTTTCTCATCAAACACCTTGCTTCTGTTCTTCTTACAGTTCTTTGTCTGCTTTGTCTAAAAATGCAGCTACTCACCTTTTCCTCTCTTCAAGGGTCGTATATATACTCTCTCCAACACAGCATAAAGAATTGCAAAAGTACGCCTACTGCATTATTCTCCTTCTTTCTTACAGTCTACTTAGACATTCACTAATGCAGTTACTGATAGTCTCAAGCTTACAGGCCTGTGGCCATTGAAGACCTGTATAGCAGGCATACTGCTGTGTACACATGGCAGTCAGAACTACTATGCAGTAGCTAGCAGAGAAAGGGTTTTGTCATTTTAGACTTCAGTCAGTAAAGTTGAAGAAAAATCCATAGTGAAAAATATCAAAGTTCCCTATCAGTACCCTTAAACACCTACTATCATTCTTTCTAATGAACAGCTGGATGTGACATCTTATCTGCATCTTAAAACACAAGGATTGTCACTCTATCTGCTGAACGGTCATCACTGCTGCCCTTCATAGCACTGTAAATCAGCAGAAGCTTCTGCTGCATTTGGTAAACATTTCATTGACACAAGGAAAGCATTATTTTATTTCCTTTAAGAAGCAAGTAGGGGAAAGATGCTTGTAAGTTTCTTTGGGGTTTTAGCATTGAGATTCAGTGAATACCTCCTGGTTCCACCACTGATGTTACCATGGTATGCACAGTTAGGCTGAGGAATTCCCTTGAAAGGTATCATCTCTCTCTGCATGAATGTTATTATAATGTCTAAGGTCAGAAGCTGTACCGTGCCTTGTTCTAAGAAAGCACATCTAGCTACATTCACCTGCATATGTGGGCTAAGTCCCTGACTGTGATTTCCTATGACAAGTTATCATAGCTTGTCCCTTCAGTACTACAGGACACGTACCAAGTCTGCAGCTATTTCTCAAGTAGCACTTCAAATCAGGTCTTAATCCTTCCCTACTGTTACTCCCTAGAAAATATATTTGATTCTTCTATGGCATATTTTTTTTAGAAAAGACAGTCCTCATGTTTCTTCATAGTGTTTAAGAAAAAAACATGTCCTGAAAATGAACACTGAATAAAAACATCAAAATACATTCCTCTTTGAATCTCCCATAGCAAACATTAGTGTAAGAAAAATGTGTTAGAAGATAACACAATGTGGTGAAGTAGGCACCATACCCTGAGGACTAACTTTCGCAGAGGTGTTGGTCTGTATCAGCTAGAGAAAAACTCTTCCCCTAAAACACAGCATCATGCAATCCTAAACCCCACTGGGTGTCAGGCACTTAGCAGAAGCTGTACCAGGCTACAAATTCCATTTTTTGTAGATGCAAGACCTTCCCAGGAGCTTGTCCAGATCACTCTGCTCAGATCGTCTACCTACACAGAATCAGACTCTCTTGTAACTACTGGATTCACAAGGCTGAAATAAAGAATTAACAAAAAATGTCATTTGAGCTTGTATTTTCCCCCAAAAGTCCTTCTCCACTACCCACACCCTATACTTTCTTTCAGACCTCTCAGCCACAGAACCTGGTGGCTGAGGGATTCAGGTCTTTGCCAGATGACCCTTTATGACCTGAATGTTCTCCCACATACTGGCCATTCAGCCACACTAGATTAGATTCTCTTAACAAAGTATTCAAGGATTATTATTCAAAGATTTGATAATTCAAAACATTTCCCGAGTTTTACTATCATTTCCACTCCTGCCTGTCAGGAATCTGAGGGATATGCATATATAGCCCAGGTTGACAGACTTCTCCCTTAACTAGACATACCAACCAATCTGCATGTCGATATCTTTCCTGCAGAACTGCAGAATTTCCCATCTTACTTACGATAACAGAAGCAGCTGTACATCAATTATTTAAAGATTATGATCTTTGGCACATTATCAGCTTTCTTTAGAGACAATATTCAATACAGCAGCAACACGACAAGGTAACTGATTGGACCAGTAAACCTACATAGTCCTCCCCAAAACAAACAAACAGAAAGATTGTATCAAGACAAACTATCATTTTTACACACAAAAAAGAGCAAGTTCAGGGCTGAAACCTGAAAATAAACTTGCAAATGATAAGACTTAAGTAATCTTGTTTAATGCTGGAAGAAAAAAAAAAAAAGAAAGGGGGGGCATCTGTATACAATGTGCAACTCTAACAGAAAGGTCCAGTTTATTTAAGGAGATGCTGGATGATGTTTTCCTAAATTGCCAAGAGGGAACTGGTCACCAAATTTTTCTTTCTTCCCATTTCACGAAATGCTTTCCCACAAAAAAAAAAAAAAACATGCCTTTGCTGAAGTTAGACAATTGCAGCTAATATATAACTGTGAAGAGTAATTATAAAAGCCAAAATCAAGTCTGATTTCAAACAGAAAAAGTCATGGACTCAGTTCTGTAAACATAGAGTACACAAATAACAATATATTAATATTAATAAGCAATTGTATGCAAAAAAAACTACTGAATCTCAGACCTGAGAAAACAATCAATTGGATGTAAACTGTACTACATGAGCAAAACAAATAATGTTGCAGATCAACCTTGAAATTCTCATTTTAGGAAAAAGTATGGTAATATCATTATGAAGAGGCTAGAAAAGAGATAGTAAGAGGTACATAAAAGGACATGTTGTGTAGGATCACAGCAACACATGGGAATACCAAATCACCAGTAACAACTGGATTTCTCCATTAGTCAAAGCAAGCAATGAATGATGCAGTCTGTCTCTCAGAAATAGGAATTAAAAAAAAAAAAAAAAAAAAAAAAAGAAGAAAACTGCAAAAATATACAGCTATTCAAATGGTGTTGAGAGCATAGATAACAATACAACAAAAATAATGTATAATTACTGATCAGTGAGATCAGCACCCCATCGGGGGAAGCTACTGAATGTAGTAAAAACTGAAGTTGCTTTATAAAACAGATTAACAATCTTAAATTTAGGTAATTTTAATGAAGACATGCCAAGAAAGTAGCCCAGACAACCTCACAATTACAAAAGACATCAGCTTGTGAAAAGTAGCATACGATGAACCATTACTACAGATGCTTAAGAATTAGCTAGTTGAAAGACTAATGGCATGGTGTATTTGTGCATTCAGTTATCCAGGAACACCTTTCCCAGTCTCAGTGATTTAAAGAAAAATGAAAAGTAATAATCTGCTGGTGCTGTCATGATTTCTATACACTTTACTTAGAAATGTCTAACACAGTTACAGCAAGCTTTCTCTGGAATAATTCTCTCATGAATATCACTGTATTTGACTGAGAAGTTGCTTCAGCTGAAAAATCAATATAGTAGTTATTTTTGCACTTACATTAATAGAGTTGCTTAGTTTGCCAACAGGGAGCCCTGCTACTAACTGCACCCCTGACAGCAGCCAAACATGTCATATTCATAGTGCATTAACCGCTCTGGTTTCCTGGAACTATAACCCCAGTTTGTTTTCAAATCCATTCCTCCATGTTATTAAAGCCTAACGCTGATTTTGAAAAGAGTACTTTTTATTATATATTACACTCTGTGTTCATAAAGTTGTTTCATAAAAAAGCAAAACACATAATGTGTAGAATTAGAATGAAGGCACTCCGATTTTTAAAACCCATAGGCCTGATGCTGATTCCTGTTCATAAATCTATCCCCAGGAAGAGCTCTGTGCATGCACCCGTGTGTGTTTTATTACATGGCAATAATTGCCCTGCATGGACCAAACCTATATATATTGCCTCATAAATGTTTGCCATTTAATAACTAATTAAAACAGGTATACAATGAACTGTTTGTGAATTCTGCTTTATTTAGGAACATTCAGCTGTGAGACCAACTGATAATGGATACAGGCAAACAGCTGTGTGTGATGAAATCTAGAGCTGCAAGACAACCGTAGAGCCAATGATTTTTGCCTCCTTTTTCACTCAAAAAAAATCTGATTAAAGTAGATCAGTTCTCAAAGGCTGTTTATAATATACATGAAACAATAAGAGAAAGAGAAGAGATGCAAGCATAATTGTAATTGCTTTACTTCTTCAGGGGTCAAAAGCAAGCCAAAAAAAATCAATGTCCATTTATGTAGGAGAAGCTGAAGCATACAGTTCATTATTCACAACTGTTAAAATAGTCAATCAAAACATTTTGCCATGTGGATGACTAGAAAAAGCTATCTCACATAATTTTGAATGATGATATATTTAGAAACAGCAAAGCGTTTCATAAAAAGAATTTCAGAAACAATTATGCAATTAAAAATCAGTGTTCTTATAGTAAGGCAAATGATAACAACTATATTATGGAAGAATATCAAACTTTGAGAAGATTTCTGAGAACCAGGTATTATACCTGTTGAAATCACTGAGAATTTTACATGAAATTCAATAAAAATAGCAAAATAATCTTTACACTGAGGAATAATCACAGGATGGGATTACTCTCACTGGTCAGATTCTGCCATCTGTACAGGATGATTTCAAACTCCATCTAGTTTTTGACAGAAAGGGGAAGAAAAACAAATGCCATCAACAACACTCTCATTCTTACTTCTTTACAGATAGCCATATTCTTTTAAATAAATTTAGTATTACAGACGAAGAAAAAAATCGTGTATTCTGCTTTATTCAAACAGCCTTTGTTCAGACTTAAATGTAAGTCTACTTAATTAATTTGACCAGACGCAACGTAGCATTTCTACATGTTAGAAAGAGTCATTTGTTAGAAAGAGTCATTTCTAACATCTTCAAGAAAGCTAGTATACTGTCCCCTATTTGAAAAAAGTTTGTGCTTGAAAAGCAAGAAAAAAAAAAAATAAAAAACCTATAGCATAGTCTGATGAATGAACTGTTCCTCTGATACCATTATTTCAGCAACTCCAAGCAATGAACACTTCAGAAGTGCTTGATGACATCAGTTTAAATAGCACCTCTTTGAAAGAAAATCTCACCAAACCAGGCAAGAAACACCCAAACCTAACAGCAAGCAGCAAATATATCATAGCAAAAAATTAACAAATAAATAAAAATTCCAGCAATCTTAAGATTTGATCTAGATTATAAGTACCTGCAGAATAGTCAACTGAACCAACTATCAGTTGTGCTCAAGGCGACTGAAACTGTGAGCTCTTTCACAGACTCAGTTCCAATCCAGGTATAGAAGGAGGAAAACATCAGTGCCCTTACCTCTGTCACATCTCACACTGAAATTTCAGTGGCCATTGCAATGCACCCTGCGAGCTCCAGTTCTAGGCTTTAACTCTGTCTCGGGGCTTGTTCCATACCGGGAACATCCATGTCCATTCTCAGAGCAAAATGGACATGCTGTGTGCAGCTCCTGGCAGCGGGGCACCTCCTGCTTTTCACAGGGAAAGGTACTGCACAACCTTCCAAAAACGATCCATGCCTCATCACTGAAGTTGTTCTGAGCACCAGAGTGGCACAGCAAACTTTGCACAACAACAACATTTACCCATGTTTTGGCTTTACAAGCAAAGCCTCGTCAGTTAGAACAACCGCACACAGGTAACTAAAATCTACTCACTCTAGTATCACAATGAACAGCATGTACATTTTTGTCCAACACCACCCAATGTAAACTGGAGAGCAAGGCATGAAATTAATCCCATACCAAACATTTTTCTTAATTAATCTCCCTCTGCCCATTACTTTAATGAATTGAGGAGAACAAGTCCTCAAGGAAGAGCCCAGCCCTTGGGTTGTACACCTCCAGACTCATCACACAATGGCATGAGCCACCTCTTTTGGCCAACTTCAGCTATTTTCTGAAGATACAGCTCAGAGTCCCAAAAGACAATGACAGCCACAAGTATGCAGTGGAAGAAAGCTTTGTTTCCACTTATATAGCTCCTCTTCTTCATCAGGAGTAGACACACCACACACTAAATCAATCTCTGAAGATGGACAGATGTCTCCCTTTAGCAATTAAATATGCATGTGAATGTCACTGACAGGGCCTCCACTGCATTCCCTGGTGTTAATTAGAACAGTATATTTGAAGCATAATCTTTTTTTTTTTTCTTTTTTTAAATGTATGCTTCCTCTTTCTCTCTGCTCTCTGATCTGCAACAGGAATGCAGAAAATTTAGGTTGGCCACAATGACAGTAAAGCTTTCTTAGTCTTCCAGCTACGGCAGGTAAAACTCAGGGCAAATACCGGAGGTAGGCTGTGTTGTAATCATGCTGAGCCAATGTCACAGCAGACTGCCAGAGGTGCATGTTGATGCAGCAGATTTAAATTGGGATTCAACCCACCCACATTCAGTTCTTTTTCTGGAAACCTGAACTGAAAGCATAGTCACGAGAAGAGCCAAGACCACATGTTAAATCCATTTGACACTTATAATTTGCTACAAATCCTTACCTTTTTAACAATGCATGCAAGCAAACCTGGCAATGACAACTGGTAAGGAATACTGACAGTTTCAGTTTTCCTAGTGGCTCAGGCACAAGGGCCAGTGCTAACTTACAAGCATAAAGAAATAGTACTTGTCTGAGCACTTCAGAGTGAAGAATTGAGAACAGAATACAGCTCTTTTTAAAATATATTGTATATATTTACTTTAAGACTAATAGAAATGATATACTCAACTTGGTTGGACTGACTGGAAAAACCTTACTTAACTGTTGATATGTTTAATTTTGCTTACAGGGCTTTCTGTCAGTTCATGAAACTTATGTCTGACAAGTCAAACAGCACATCTGAGCAAATATGGAAAAAATCAAGAAAGAAATGTAATGTCTGAGCTTACCCTGAAAATTCTGAGTCAAGTCAACATCTTCTCTATTAAAAGGTTTTGCATAGTATTAAATTAAAAAGGTATACCATAAAGTTGATTATACTATACTCTGGAAATCTCTGATTCAAAAGGTACAAGCAAATTGTGATACAGCACGTTAAAGGAAATGCTAGAATAGCTTTACAGTAAACAGTATGATGGACACTCCTGAGTTCTTAAAAATTAATAAAAACACACATTTTAAAGTATAAATATGCAGAAAGGTTTTCTGATATTTTCCAATTCACAGTTAAAGAAAATATGTGAATAAAGGGCTTTGATTAGTATCTTAGAAATCATCGCTTTGTAAGTAAAGACCCTAGGTCTTACCTTCCCCTTTCAAGTGTCTAACAGAAAAAGGAAGGCTTCTTTCTTCTATCAGACTCTGTGAAAACTTGGTTCTTTGGCCATGTAACAGAATGAAAACCTGGCTGTAAGTGAAAGTCTAGAGCAGTATGCTCTTTAATTTAGTGTTGGGGATCTTCATTAGATTATCTCATAGCTATGGGACAAGACACTGCAAAAGCCAAGTGATACATCATTAAAGTATGTTTTCTTCCTCTCGAGGCAAAGAGAGTGTATAACATTAGATTAATTTGAAGAACTAAAAATAAAAGGAAGAACTGGGCTCTGTAATATGCATCAGAAGTGGCAAAGCTGATACAATTTTTAAAACCCATTTATTTATGTAATCAGGTATAAGCAGTTACTTATGTTAATTGTGGAAAACACCGATGTGATATCTAGCTCAAACGACTTCCATATCAGTGCATGCTTCAGTGTTTTATGATCTCTCTTGCACATGCCTAGTGAAAGCCTGCCACTCTGCAACAGAGGAAGGAATTACTACAACAAAACCATAGGTACACTTTATTAAAAATTACACTTTTTTTGGTATGACGCAGAAGCTGAGTGCTTTAAGTAATGGGCAAGTTTGTGTCCCGGAGTGTTACAATGGTTAGTCTAATTGTGTTTTACAGTATCTTCAGGGAGTCAGAAACAGGAACCACAGGAAAGCTCTCCTGAAACTGCACTGAAACAAATGACGTCCCCCTCAGCCAGCCTACCCACAGGGAGCTCCATCCACCATTACAGGAAAGGCTTACTTTATCTTTCTGCTATAAACTTGAGTTAGCTGTGTACTCACTGTACTGCCAACCCAACATCTTTTAATCCTATTAGTTTTGCATCTAAGTAAAAATGTGTATTCCAGCCTATAAGAAGATCTGCTCCTGCCAGCAAAGGAAAGTTCCTCGACCTGGAAAGCTCTGAGACTGCCCCCACACACAGCTTTGCTAGAGATCTCACTGATTAAAAAAAGAAGTATCCAAAACCCACCAAATGTTTCACACACACCGACATTTCTGCAGGAGCGTACGCTTCCAACACTGCAACTTACACTCTCATCTCTGTGAGTGAGTTATTTCCCCAAGCCTACACACACACACCATGCCCGGTGCCCCTGCTGAAACTACTGTGTTCCCTGGAGCTGTCGGAGCTGTTAGTGAACTGTCAGAGCCGAGCTATAAATCTGTGTAACTGCTTTTATTCTGTGATGCTCTCGTGTTCGAACAGAACGTACATCAAGGTCGCTGTAAAAGATCGTAGTTTTCAGGCTCAGTGAGAAGATGCCAAGGAAATCAATACAAGCAAACTTAATTAAACACGGTCTGAAGTTCTGTCTTCTCCCAAACCAGCCCAGAATTCACCTCTCTATCCCCTGCGTTTCAGAGACAGGTGTTTCACAGATACAGGAAGGCAGGCTGCTTAGCTTACGTGCTATCTGTGCCGAAAGGTGAGCAGGAGTATTCATTCTCCTGCGTGTGACAGCTCTGCTCTGAGCTCTGTGAGGTTTTAACAGGAGATTACAGACCCGTGGGCCTGCTCCTCTGAAGTGGAGTTCCTCCAAGCGCAGAATTAGTCCCCTGCCTGCAACCCGTGCTCTGTATACTGAGATGCATTACGGCCAACTTTTTGTTCCACGGCTATGTCCAGCCAAGCAATAAATCCCCATGGGCTAAAAGCGAGCTAACAAATGCGACAGGGTAAACCATACCCTCGCAGCAAAAAAGCACCTCGGAGAACATCTCCAGGCAGGACACGAGAAAGTTAAAGGCATGAAAACCAGAGCTCCGGGTTCACCACCCCCCCGCTCCCCGAGCGTGTCCGCAAGGCTCACGCACAGCCTGAGCCACTAAGAGCCCTCTCCAGCAGGAGCCACGGGTGGGAAGCGACTCGGGAGGCTCCTGCGATCCGGCTGCAGCCGTGCACAAGGGAACAACAAGGCACGGTGCTTTGCATCTCCTCGATGCTCCCCGCGGCTGCCGGCCGGGCGGCGGGGCGCTCCCGGGATGCATCCCCATCCCCATCCCCGCACCGCCCGCAAAAAGCAGTGGGAGGCAGGCAGCAGAAAGAAGTCACTCGAGGCAGGGGTAAGGCGGCGAAGAAGCAGCACTTACTTGCCTAGACGCTACCGCCGGGAGACCTCCTCCTCTCAGCCGGTGAAACGCCGTGCCGCTCGTCCTCCTCGCACCGCTCCGCGCCGTTTCCAAAATATTTCCACCGGGCGCCGACGCATCCCCTTCCCGGCTCAGCCGGAGAGCGCAGGGAGCCCGGCCGCCGCGCCCCGGAGCGCGGTGCCCATGGTGCCAGCCACAGCCCCGGCAGCTTCCTCGGGGAGAAGGGGGGGCTCCGCTAACGCGGCATCGCGGCCAGCCGGGGGACAGCGAGGGGCTCCCCGCGCCCTTCCCGGAGACGGAGCGGGGGCGTGCGGGGAGGCAGCGCCGCCCCTCCGCGGCGAAGAGCGGACAGGCGAGGCCGTGTGAGGCGAGGCGAGGCGAGGCGGCGCGGCGCCGCCACCGCGGCCGCAGCCCGCCGCGGCGATGCCGGCCCCGCCCGGGACCCCCGCCCGGCGCTGCCGGGGCGCTCCGTGGCGCCGCCCCGCCGCTAGATCCGCTGACGAGAGGCCCTCCCCCGGGAACGGGCCGGGCCCTGTGGCGGGGCTGGGGCCGCCGATGGGGCTGGGGATGGACCCACAGGGCTGCGAGACCCCGCACTCGACAACGGTGGAGTCCCCAGGCCGCTCCCCCTCACTCCCTCGACCGGCCGCCGGCTTCTTTCTGCTCAACTTCCCCCACAGTTTCTCCCGTTTATTTTTCCCCCGCAGCTTCTCTGCTAGCCTTCTTCTTCTTTCTTCCTTCTTATTCAGGCTTCGTGGAATGAGAGGTAATTCCCTTACGAATCTTACAGTTTTAGTCTTCTTCTGCCGAGCTGCTGCAAACAAAAATGTTTCTGTTCCCTTTGAATTCCTTTTATAAATATTAACTCCAATAATGCGTGTTAAGCCATTAAGGGGGAAAAAGGATTTTAAAAGGCAACTTCGTGCAAGCTAAATGCAAAGATAATAGAGTTGCTCTGAAGGGTATAGTTAAGCATTGAGTTGATAAATGCATGAGAATATGCAGTGATAGGTTTCATGCCTAATTGAACAGATTTGTACTTCAGTTCCCATCTAGAGATACAGATCCTTATTTTTCCCTGTTTCTTAATACTGATTGATGTTAACACACTTCTTGATAGCTACGAGCTAACCAACTTATCTGCCCTATTGTGGTTCCACTGAAAGATTGAACGGTGTGAGCTGACAGTTCCCCTGACAAGACTGAAAAAATAAATGATTACAATTATACATATATTAGGGCTAGGATGATTTAAATACATGTCTGACAATTGAAATAAATGAAATGTAATGAATTAAAAACTATTCCCAGTCAAGCACAGAAGTGGAGCTGTAACCCTCCTTGCTCATGCTCTGTGGAGAAAGACAACACTCCACCCTTGAGAGCACAGTCTTTAAACAACATGGATGTGAATAATGTTACCATCTGCTAACTACCCCAGCTAGACCCAATCCCACAGCAGACTTCCAGCAGGGACAGCCTCCGATGTGTTCACTATTGAATCCACCTTCACACACTACTTTAAAGCCTGTGTACTGATAAATTGATACATGCCATGTTCCCTCTAGCTGTAGGAAGAGCCGTCGTCTTTGATGGAGACCTCTCTCTTCTGCGTCACAATGAAGAGTAGGATAGTCTGTGTAAGCAAGATTCATTTTCGCAAGAGAAAGATGTTAACATTTTCATTGCAAGATCTTTCAAACTCTTCCTATGTTTATCAGAATACACGTGCTAGTTATAACTTTTATTAGCAGAAAGAATATGCTGAAGAGAAACTAGAAAACCAGGTGAAAAGTGTGCATTTTTAAATCATTATAAAGCTGAATCCACATGATTGTACGAAATATGCATGACTGCCAGTTTTACACAATATTAGAAGGTTAATTTTGTTTTGCATTGTTGCTTCAGGCAGCATGAATACATCATAGCAATTTTAGACGAGTAGAAATCACATTTCAGGTAAGTCTAGCATGTAGTCAAGAAGATGAATTAACATTTAAAATCAGAGTGGGTGAGACAGAATTGTTTTTGTGTAGTATGGGCAATTTTCATTAAGTATCACATAGTAAGCTGGTAGTAGGTTGGCAGCTGTGTTGTAGGTTCTGCAGCATCAGCAGTCTGACACCACTCGAGTCACTAACACAGATGAAGTGACAGAAGATGAACAGTGTTAAAAGATGAAATAATAGAGGCTAAGCATGAAGAACAAATGGAATTATTTAGAATGGAATTATTAGAATTGTTTATAAAGGGGGGGGGGATAAAAGGAAGAATGTCACCCCACAAGAAAGCAAGTGACATCTTTTGTAAAATTGTATTGACTATCTATTTACAAGAGGTCATTTGTCCTCTTTTTTCCTTAGAAAAATTATTACAGCACCCAATCTGTTTGTTTGTTTTCCTAGCTAAAGCATAGTTTAATTGTGGGCAGTGATTCTGACATTTGGCAACAAAACACTGGTGCATATATCCATCACACCAGGCCCTCACTGTGGAGGCTTTGGGATTTGAACAGGAGAGAACTAGAGCCTTGAAAAAGGGCAAAAAACCCTACCTGTAGTTGTGGAAAATTAGGATGAACATAAAAAAAAATGTTACAGATTATTTGGGGAGTGGAGGAAAAGCCTTTATATCCAAAATCACTGCAACAGGTGGTTGTCTATTCATGTAGTAGGTCTTACTACATCTGAACGCATCATGGTTATCCACTGGTTATCCTTCCTTGACAGAACATAGCTCATTACCAATTTGAAGCCATCAGCAATATCAAATACACTCCAGTCTGCAAATGGAGGCAAGGTGTACTCCTATTTTGTGCATGAAAATCTGTACCAGAAACCAGGCATGGTTGTTCATTTACACGGATGTTCATTTACAAATACTTTTTTTTGTATGACAAAGTGCCTTAAATAGACCTCCAGATGCTCTTTTAGTTCCCAGAAAGTACTGAGTCTTATTTTATCCCTGTCAAAATACTCAGTAAAAAGACATTATCAGTCTGTAAGGAGATCTTTTTAAGCAGAATATCAAACCAATGGAAGTTAAACTCACAGTAGCGATGGGCTTTTCATTGACTCTATCAGAATACAATTAATTTATTTTCAATACCCACTTTTGGAGAAGATAGCTATCAGAATAGTGAATGTAACTCTCTCAAGGACAGGCATCACAAGTTTTATAATAAGTAGGTCACAAGGTCATCTATGAGCAGCATCAAACTCTCGGTACTCTCTATATTGAAATACAAATGCAGAGTACATTCCCAGTTTCTGTATTATTTTTAATTTCCGTTCACAGACTGGTAACAATCCAAACAACTGAGTCCAGAAAAGTTTAGGAATATATTCTCTCTTGTTTCCCCACATCTAGATTAAACTAAACTTGAAGCAAATACTTGATTTACCAGTATCTGTCACGTGTATAAAATAATGTGTCATTTTTCACCATGGCTTGTAATCTGAAAATCTGACAGGGGAAATGATGGAGACCAAAATAGCCTTTACAGTCTGTGGGTGGCTAAAAGAAAGTGCTGCTATGCTCCATAATATTTCTTGCTGCTGTGATTTGTTTCTCAAGAGCTCGTGTCAATCCGTTTAAAACTCACACTCATGTAGACCCGAAGAGAGACATGGGGGTTTGTTCAGGGTCGAACTGAATATGCTTATACATTTAAATCCCTCTTTTCACATGGAAACAGGATATTAGCAATTCCATAAATTCCATGTGAATTTTACTTTGAAATTCCGAGCTTTTCAAATCATTTCAAAGCTTGGAGCATTTAGACCCATCTACGCTAAAACCAAACAGCAGAGAATCTCAAAGGAGTCAGACTGTGAAGTTCATAGAGTTAAACTCATTCCTTAATACCAAAGCTTACACGCAGCCTGTACATCATATTCAGTACTGTTGTTATTTATGCTAGTCTATAATTGGCTTGCATCTCATTAATGGGTATTTTTAATCTATGAGATAATTTGGATATAATTATAAGACAGGATTTTAACTAGTTTCAATGAAGTTACCTGTTATCTGCCTTAGTAATTAATTTATTAAAATCAATTATCACAAGAGCAAGTAAGAAGTCAGAGGCTATAAATAGTAGAATCTAAGAAAATTATCAATTACTTTTTTTCTGTATTATCCTCGCTAAAAAAAAATTATCTCTGCATTATCACACAGAAATTATCCCATTTCTGTGTCAAAAGAAGATAAAATTGCCCTCTGTATATTTAAAAATCAATTTTGCAAAGTTCAAATTTTTCCCCCCTTTGGAAACCAAATAATTGATAAAAGACAAGGATTCAAAACCAACTAACCTAAAGACTATAGCATTTATAAGTCTACAAAAGAAAGCCAGAAAGATAAAAGATGACTGAGGATATAGAAGAGTTTATTTATTTGAGCTTCACATTTTGAAGGTGATGGTTAAAAGAGAGAGTAGAATTCAAATATGAAATGTCATCTGCAAGTGATATCATTGATCATAGTATTTTGAAATACATGCGGATACAGCTACACTTTATAAAATGATTGCTGTATTCCTGGCATTAAAAATCATTTGTATATCCTCACTTGAGACCATGTTTATGGACGGAATAAAAGTTGTAGCTTTGCCCAGAAGTTGAAACATGAACCACTCTGCGAAAAGTTAAGGCTTAGGTACAAAATTTCAGCTGTTACAAATAATCCCTGACAGATGGGTGTTAGACTGTAGTCTACCCTGCATCTTCAGCCTGGCTCCAGTGTCTACCTATGGGAGGATGAAGAGAGCAATGAGTATTTAATAATCATCAAGTGCTTTCGGACTGCTCAACGTTTTGTTCACATGAAATCATAGCTCCCAGTCAGGTAGAGGGGATAAAAATGAGCTGCTTCTGTGGCTGCCGAAGAAATGGGGTGTGGGATTAGCTGGCTATGGATGAATGAGGCAAGCCTTCATGGCTGGAGCCGCCACAGCATCCCTCTGACCCTTCGATAGAAAGGGCAGCTGCTTTAGCTCAGGCTTCCCTCAGTTGCACTACAGCATCATAGTGCTCTATAAAAGCACTGGACAGTGAATTCAATGTTTGCCATAAATGCAAAAATGGATGCTTCACTGTATGAGGAACATGATAAGCATATGTAGGCTGAGCAGTGTATGCTGATGTTCAGTATACATGAAAAGGAAAGTTCATTGAACCTAGCCTAGATTGGTAAGGTAGTTTTCCACAATAGCTACCTCTGCTAAGCAGTTTCATTGCATGATGAGTTTAGTTTGAATAATCAGCATTGCTCTTCCATCATTGTAGCCTGTCTTGAAGTTTGGGGTTCTTTTTTTTCCTTCTCCTTACCATGGATTAACAGTTTACAGCTGGGAAAATTCCCATCACCACTGTGTGCTTCTCCCACCACACTTTGGTGCCATCTGCTGAACATGAACTCTCAAGTGCCCAGTTCTCTAGGGCTTAGTGACTCTGGGCTCTGCTCAGCCCCCAGCTAATGTTGCACAGCCTTTTATCTCATTTCAGCACAGCCCGTTCCTACTTCTAGGCCAACTTGATTAGCTACGTGTCAGAAAATTCGTTGCTTGCCACCTGGGTGTTTTTCTGTGGCTTGGCAAGGTGACAAGGATGGAAAACACAGATGAAGGACATTAGCAAAAATACAGATAAAAGACTGTTGTTTTTTCCCTCTTGTTGTTATTGTTGTAATTGTTTTTGTTTTGTGTTATTTTGGTTTTTGTTTTGTTTTTGTTTTTAAACAGACTACTTGGTCACAACAAGCATGGTGTTATTTACTGTGCTAGCTTGCCAATGATCTCCCACAAAGCCTAATGTTGTCTGCTACTTCTCTGCTTCAGTCTGATACAAATGACATTACTAGCATAGCTTCATATGGTTCCCTGATCTGTACCATGGAAGAGACACTCTTAGGTTTCCTCTGCCATGAACTGCTGCTCCAAAACAGCTTTTCTGAGCAGATTGCTGCTGAGAGCTCTGTAGGACGTGCACATTCATGGATAGTGTCAGGGTTCTGCAAGGGTCAATGGCTCCCTGGGTGCCAGACTGCTGTAGTGACAAAGTCAGGTCCATGGGAAGACAACCCACGGATTCCAGTTCAGCAAGGTCCATAGCCAGCCACAGGCATAGTTATGAGAGAACCACAGGCAGGCCAACCTACAATGTGTGCCTGTGTCCTACAGCAGGAACTGTGCCCTGGGGCAGAGCTGAAACATGGTCCTGGGCCCATGGGCAGGAGTTTGCTGGGGTCCCAGAGGAGATTGGGCAGGAACAATATGGACAGGGGATGTCCTCAGGACCCTCCTAGTTCATACAAATAGAAAACACATTTCTGTAGATGAATGCCTGTAACCACAGTGAAGCAGGGCCTGCAACTTTACTGAAGTAAGCCTACGCTAGGACATTCTTACTACAAAGTTTTTCTGTGCTGTGTATGTGTGTACCAGATTATCGCTCATTACAAAAACATGAAGGTACTGAGCTGAAGCTCCAGCTCTGATACAGCATTTCCCAAGAGTTGTTGATTTCAGGGCAAAGTAAGCCCTTGTGCAATTACAGCACTGTTTTGCTCACAGTTAAAAATAAATAAATAAATAAATACAGTAAAATAAAAACACCCACGCCATCTTATTCAGAAATTGTGAAATGAGTATTTTTTTATTAGCGTTAAGTAACACTTGCACAAAGTGTTTCTCATTTTTATACAAGGAAAAACATTTCTACATGGTGAGAAAAGAAAGGCCAAGGAGAGTGTACCGCCTCTGATGAATGAGAAGGGAGAACAAGTAAGGACAAACATGAAGAAGGCTGAGGTACTCAACAACTTCTTTGCCTCAGTCTTCACTGACAATCAGGCTTCCCACATCTCTCAAGTCTCTGAACCTTTAGGTGGGGGCTGGGGGAGCAAAGTCCCTCTCACTGTAACCGAAGAGCAGGTTCGAGACCACCTGATGAAACTGAACAGGTACAAGTCTATGGGGCCTGATGACATGCATCCTAGGGTCCTGAGGGAATTGATTGATGTAGTTGCCAAGCCACTCTCCGTCATATTTGAAAAGTCCCGGCAGTCAGGCAGGGTCCCTGGTGACTGGAAAAAGAGAAACATCACTCCCATTTTTAAAAAGGGTAGGAAGGAGGAGCCAGGGAACTACAGACAAGTGAGCCTCACCTCTGTGCCTGGGAAGATAATGGAAAATATCCTCCTGGAAGCAATGTCAAGGCACATGCAGGACAAAGAGGTGATCTGAGACAGCCAGCATGACTTCACCAAAGGCAAATCGTGCCTGACCAATCTGGTGGCCTTCTACGGTGGAGAGACTGCATCAGTTGTCAAGGGAAGACCAACCAACGTCATCTGCCTGGCCTTTGAGACAGTACCACACGACATCCATATATACAAATTGGAGACAGATGGATTTGAAGGGTGGACCATTTAGTGGATAAGGAATTGGCTTGAAGGTCACACCCAGAGAGTGGTGGTCCATGGCTCTATGTCCAGGTGGAGGCTGATGATGAGTAGCATCCCTCAGTGGCCTGTCTTGGGACCGGTGCTGTTTAATATCTTTATCAATGACAGACAGTGGGATCAAGTACACTCGCAGCCAGTTTGCAGGTGACACCAAGCTGAGCAGTGCAGTTGATACAACATAAGGAAGGGATGCCATCCAAAAGGACCTGGGCAAGCTAGAAAATTGAGCCCATGCAAATCTAATGAAATTCAACAAGTCCAAGTGCAAGGTGCTGCACCTGGGTCGGGGCAATCCCAGATATGAGTAGAGACTGGGAGAAGAACTCAGTGAAAGCAGCCCTGCAGAGAAGGACTTGGGGGTTCTGGTGGACAAAAGGCGCAACATGAGCCAGCAGTGCATGCTTGCAGCCCAGAAGACCAACTGCATCCTCAGCTGCATCACCAGAGGGGTGGCCAGCAGGGCAAGGGAGGTGATTGTGCCCCTCCGCTCTGCTCTTGTGAGGCCCCACCTGGAGTGCTGCATCCAGGTCTGGGGCACCCAGCACAAGAAGGATGTGGGTCTGGAGGAGGGCCACAACGGTGATCAGAGGGCTGGAGCACCTCTCCTATGAAGAAAGGCTAAGACAGCTGGGGGTGTTCAGCCTGGAGAAGAGAAGGCTCAGGGGAGACCTCATTGTGGCTTTTCAGTACTTAAAGGGGGGCTTATAAAAAAGACAGAGAGCAACTTTTTGTTCAGGCAGACAATGACAGGACAAGGAGGAATGATTTTAAACTAAGAGGGGAGATATAGATTAGAGGTTAGGAGGAAATTCTTCACTCAGAGGGTGGTGAGGAACTGGAACAGGTTGCCCAGAGAGGCTGTGAATGCCCCATCCCTGGAGGTGTTCAAGGGCAGGTTGGATGGGGCTTTGGGCAACCTGGTCTGGTGGGAGGGGTCCCTGCCCATGGAGGCAGGGGTGGAACTGGGTGATCTTTGAGGGCCCTTCCAACCCAAGCTATCTTATGATTTTTTGTTTCTATGGTACCCTTGAGGTGTTCCTTTGGAGATGCAGTCAGCTGCAATAAAACCAAGGAATAAATTCAGACTATCCACCTCTATTTGTCTTTCATAGTAATAATTCGTTTTCCAAATATTACATCTCTATAAATATATATATTTTTTTCCCCACAGAAGTAGAATGGAGGTGTGGATAACCTTGGTACTTTTTTTCAGTGTGTATAGAGATCTGTTAAAACAAAGGGTGATACATGCAGCATCTTAGTCCCAGATCAGTGTTATGGTCTTGCTGCCTGCATTATCCTACCCCATCTTCGAGGGAACTACATGGATCAGGGGCATCTATGGGAAAGCTTTAGCAACATTTACAAACACAGAGGAAACAAAATGACTGTCTTTAAATATAAATGTAAACAATCATTTTAGCAATTCATGTAACATAAGTGCCCCATATCCTTAGTAATTATTTCCATCAGGGAAAAAAAAAAAAGCAGAAAAGTGTTGCTGAGTTGTAACCTTAAAATCTTGAT
The DNA here is from genome assembly GCF_013377495.2 of Cygnus atratus. Taxonomy (NCBI): domain Eukaryota; kingdom Metazoa; phylum Chordata; class Aves; order Anseriformes; family Anatidae; genus Cygnus; species Cygnus atratus. Next base: position 117,422,672 of record NC_066363.1, on the reverse strand, counting down.
ACTGCATTTAATATTCCATTTCTCTAGAAACAACACATTGTCTATTTTCTGCCATAGGTGACTTGCAAGTTGAGTTCAGATGATTAGCTTCCCTCTGAATTTCCAATGTGTGACTTTTGCAAATTTTACTGTATTGTGCCCACTAGCTATTCATTAGCTCATAAATACAATTTTCTTTCCTTTGTTACAAATATTTATGTAAGAATAATTCATTTATTCTCATCTGTAAACATTTAATTATTTTAGTAGACTTTTGTTATCATAATGAAATGTTAACTGAGGAAAAAATAAGTACTATTTAGATAAACCGTATGAAAGTATTTATTGCTTTCAGAAGGGTAAATTGACTCTTAAGTACATTTTGATCTTATTTCTCCCTTAGTCAACTCTCAAAAATGATTTGATATTATCTGCAGATGTGATGAAAATAGCCATAATTCAATAAATACTTAGATATTAATTACAGCTTGTTCATGATGAAAACAAACCACTTGTCAGTATGCAACAGTTGGACATTTTAGTTTGCAAAGGTTAATTAGCCTTCAACATGGTGCTCAGCTTTAAAAACAAGACAGAGAAAGTAAAGATGCATATCAAAGTAATCATAATTTTCACTGCAGATGTTACTGGGAGATGAAGTATAAATGGGTCAAGGATCTGTCACAAACTTATGAAATTCTTAACAAAACCCATCATGGGTAGAGTTGCATGGCTGCAAAATAATATAAATTTCTCTTATTTTTTCCAAGAGACACTAGCCAATTAGTTAGATTTTATGCCTATATTATTATGAATATTTTAAGTACGTTAACATGTATTTTGCTTAAATTTTAATAGGGAAATATTTGAAATTGGTCTTGAGTTAACATTTATTTTCCATTATTGATTAATTGCTCTTCAAACAAACAAGCATAAAATCCTGGAATTTGCATATAACTTGATAAAAAGGAGTTTTAAATATGTGCCATACATTCATTTTACAAATTAAATCATTGTGAATTTTATCAGTTATATCAGACCATAAAAGGGGAGAAAGTTCACTTTTATTTAGCAGGAAATGCTGTGTTGTTGATGTTTTAATGAAAATAAATGAAGACAAAAATAAAATACCTCAATTTTTTTCAGTTATATAAATACAGAAAAGCTCCTTTAAACTAAAAAAAAAAAACCTTTTTAGTGTTTTCTTCTTTTGCTCAATACAGTGAATTTAGAAGCTATTCCAAACAACAAAAATCTGTATTTCTTATCATATCATTTTTTTTCCAAAGCTTACTTCAAAACACAATTCTGTCAAGCTGACTTGATGCCTCTGTGGTTCACCACCAAAGTGCTTTTGATACATTGGCTTTTCAACAATGGAAGCATTCTACCATATATATATATATATAAATCATACTAATTCTATTTATAACAGAAAGTCTATGTACAGCTGCATAATGCAAAGCTGCTTTGATTGCCATCTGAATCCAAGCTGGTATTGATGGGTGCTGATATGTATCAAAGCTTCTCCATGCCCTTGTATCAGACTGAAGCTTGGAATGATCCCTTGCAGCAGCTACAGTACAGAAGTTGATGTACAGCTGCCAAAAGATAAATCATTTACTTTCAACACCTGTGCTGCCTTCTTGCCTTCTTTTTTCCTAGAAGTTTTACATTAGCATGCTGGCTCCATGTCTGCAGAGAGAAAAGACTATTTACCTGAAGCCATTTAAGGGATAAAGAGACAAATTCTCTGAGAAATACTCAGAAAAAAAAAAAAGTTGAAACATGGCAATTCTCATTATAAATCTTATTTCTGATAAAAAAGAGAGGGCTTTCAAGGAACTGCCATATACATAAGATATTCTTATTCTTCCTGGTACGACAGGTGAAAGTTTGTGTTAGGCCTTTCCAGTTCTCTTGTCTAAATTATGTTTTTTGCTTGTGGCTTTCCCTGGTCACAAAATGGTTTAATACTCCTGGATCACAGAGAAGAATCACTTAGGAGATACTCCACAGTCTCTTGTGATTAAGTACTCAATTAAAACTACAATCCAGATGTGAAGATCCTGTGGAGAGACTCTGAAGACTGACATTTGGAGCTGAAAAGGATCTTAGAAAACCTTTTACGTCTGTCTGGCAAACTCAGATTTATTCCCATCGAACTTGATATTCTAGTCTGGGCGATAATCCAAGATCTTTCATGAAAGATGAGTTCCCTGAAGCCTCCTTAGTATTGCTAGTTCTTAGATAATGGGGCTTAAAGTCTCAAGACACCCTGAGATCTTTCAGCCCTGAGCTGTTCTCATGTTACAGGCTTCTCTAAGCTGCATACTTCTGAAATAGTAACAGCTGAGATGCTTTCTTCTGTCTGATTTCTTTTGATATTGTATTCAGTGAATCTCTCCTGTCCACTGTTGCTCATTCAGAATGTGAAAACACGAACATTTATTTACATGTTCTACCCAGCTATGTCTAACACTCTAAGAAGGAGAGAGAAATAGTAAATTAGAGAGCTGTTTTCAGAACTAGGAATAATATTTTTTAATAGCAGATGGTGAGTGTCATGGGGAGCTGTGTGCATGCCTACACATACACAGTACAAGTCTCTGAAAATCAGCAATCAAAGCTCCTAATACTCTAAAGGCAGGAAAATATTGTAATTTTAAAAGAACTCTGAAAAACTGAATGATGAATTTTTGGTGTTGTTCTCTGGGTGCCTTTAATTCAAACGCAAATAATATGTAACAGCATTACTTAAAAGAATGTATACAACATAAAACATATTAGAGATTCAAAGAAAAGATTTTGTGTTTCAATGATCACAAAATCAGGGTCAATTTATGCATCTATGTATAGTAAATCTATGTGCAAACATATAGAACATATCAAGCTGGAAATATTCCAAATATGTATAGAATTTGGATACAGATGTTCTTAAATATGTATATATGTATATATATATTAGACTCATGTATATAAGATACATATATATATGTATATATATTTGACTCATGGCGTGTTCTTTATGGTCACTGGCTCTGGTGAGCAGCTCCCAAAATTCATGAAGAATACACTTGATTGCATAATTACAATAGTCTCTTATTTAAATACTAGTAGTATATATATAAAATCTTAATATTTTAGGTGAGAATTAATCCTTTCAGGTTACAAGCTAGACAGTCATTTTGGATTATCACTCAACATTTTTACTGTGTAGTTCATAAATCAATCCCACCAAGTCCATTTAAGAAAAAATTGAAAACCCTGAAAAATCCCAATTACTACTATTCCTTTAAATCAGTGCTATGAAAGGCTGTTTTTATCAATTAGAAATTTTATGGAAAAGTTATTCAGGTTTATTAAAAATCTCCCTACTATAAAACAGTACTAAAAGAAACAATTCTTAGTCTGGTTTTGATTTAACAGTAGTTAAAACTGACATAATAATAATAATAATAACAACAACAACAACAATAATAACAATAACAACAACAACATCAACAACAACAACAACAATAATAATAATAATAATAATAATAATAATAATGCTGTTCCTTTAGTGTATGTGGATTAGAATGTAGAAATTGCTGCATTCATATTTTTTTTTGTTAAAAATTAACAGGAAAGACCATATTTGTTTCTATGATTTTGACTCAAAGACTAATAAAGTCATTGGAAAGATTCTTTCTCCACTTATACTTAGTTGCCTGATGGCCCAGATGAGGGAAGTATTAGTTTACTGATGTAGTTAGTTTGGGGATGAAAAACCTGGCACCATGTTATAAGGAACAGGGGATTAACAGGAATCCCTCACCTCTCATACCATTTCCCTGATTACCAAGCAACAGACTTCTTCCTGAATCAAAAAGATCACATTCTATAGTCAAAATGAACATTTCAAAAGAATTTCAATTAGCAAAAATGTCCAAAAGGTTTTGCTTTTGTTCTGAAGTGGAATGGAAACAAATCCCCAAATCTCAGTAGTTGCTGTGAAACAGATTTGTTGTCAGCTCTGCTATTACCCACAGAGGGCTTTGGATCAGACCCATTATCCCTTTAATCTCTTTATGTCTCTCCCATGAGCAGAGGACAAAAATGAAAAAGGAAAGCCCTGTGCATCTGTGACCTAGATCAGACTACGGAGCTACCAGCTAGAACAGTGAAATTTTATTGCTCAAGTCCTTCTTCTACCAACAAGCTATGCTATGCTCTATCAGTAGATAAAGGAAAACAGAACGCAGAAGGACTACAAGTAGTATATATATGTATGTATACTTTCCTTTTATCTAAAGGAAAATATGATGTGAATGTCTTATATATTCTAGAAAAATGTATTTAACAAATATGGCTATTTATTGGCAATCTCTGATAAACTGGAAGCACTGCTTCTATCTCTCAACTCCCAGTTTTATCTACTGAAAACTATATGAAGCAAAGCAAAATTTGAGTGATCTCTCTGCTTGGAACCACTTGTGAAAAGAAGAAATACTGTTCAGCCTTCAAAATCAAACAGTGCTGGTTAACTTCCAGCCAGGTTCATAGTCACTGTAGCTATTTCTGTAATTTACTGGCCTAGTTCATTGTTTTCTGTGTGGGAAACATGGTAATTATGAGTGGGAATTACTGACAGATGTCTAGCATTTTGTGACACTTTTCATTTGTAAGGGTCTGAAAATCATTTGTATATCTTTGCTACACACATATATGAATTGAGTCACCAGTGATGGTGACTGTGACTGTTACACTGCTGGTTAATTTTTGGTACATAAAGTAAACACTTTGGTACTTCCTTAAAGTTCAAAGATAAGGTACTCCCAGATCACACATGAAAGTTTAGTAAGTACTGATTTGTTGTTAATGATAATTGTGCATTTATTAATTTGATATTTAGTAGGCACAGAGAAAGTGTAAATGACTATAGTAAGAAACTGGAATATTTGCTGCTAACACTGTCATAATAACAAAGAATCACAACCGTCTTGGTTATTTATTTTCAAAACCAGTGATTGTCTCAGTGTTCATCCTTTGATAAAGGAATTGTATCTGCAGAGTACTCTAGAATTGTATTTTCATGCTGTTTAATATATACTATACTCTCACCTCTTGATCTATTTGCTTCAAAATATTAACAAAATTAAAGTTGCCCCGTTTTTGTGCCTAGAAGATTGATTCTGCTTCAGATGTCATCAGTGATATCTGTTGTCCCACAAATGAGAAAATAGCTAACGTTACAAAGGTAGCAGATTTGAATACAATTGAAGTCTCTCTGTAGATAAGGATTTTGCTTATTAGAAAGTACAAAGAGATAATGAAACAAATAATTCAGTATCCGTAGGCATAATAGGAGCAATAAATAAATAATATCGCCAGGGGAAAATGTGCTTTTTTTGATTATGCATGTTACCCACAGCTTTAAGCAGTATGTGTGCTATCAGAAAACGTTTTTTTTTTTTTTTTTTCCTGATAGGCAATATCTATCTGTATCACCATAAAAGCCAGTCAACACGAACACACACACACATATACATACATACACAGATAGACATACACACAGGTGCATCTCTACACAAAATGTTCCTGCACATAGATGCAAAAAATCTATGAATTGCATATTAACCCTACGCATGTATAAAACCTTTTGCAGCCTTGAAAAAAATACTCCACATATCTTTGCTCTTAGAAAAAGTCTGTTATCCTGAAGTTTTGCTGACAGAAAATGAGATGAACAAAACCCCCCAGATCTTGCTTTTACTGCCTTCTGTTTTAACTTTGTGAAATGGATGTTGCATTTACAAGGTTTTACCGTTCTGTTTCTTTAAAGAAAGAAAAATGCCTCTGCAGTATTGCTGTCAAGAGTGCTGTAGCAAGTGCACTTAGGCTATGTCTAGACAGCACAGCAGATAAGCATCCTGGCATGCCTGGGGTGCCAGTCCTCAGACACCCCAATCACGGTTGTGTGATGTTGCTCCTCCATGGCCTCATCACTCGTCTTCCTACCTGTGGAGATGAGGATGTAGAGGAGGGAGATAAGGCGATGGTGCACTTCTGGGTTTGGTTCGGATACTTTCTGGGCTCCTGCAGTGCAAGTATAGTCTTGGAGACACTCCTAATGTCCACTAAAATCACTGGAAACTTTCTGAGTAAACACCTACCTCAAATGTCCCATATCAAGGTAGAGGTTATGGAAAGAAAAACACTAACAATGTTTATCTGAGAAAAAAATGTATTTATGAATAACTGCAAGCTCTCAGATTATTTTAGGTTCTCAGAATAACCAGATTTGTTTAAAACCAAGATCTGGATTCATTATGTCACATGTATGAAATTTTGTGTCATTTCCATATATCTTTTGATTTTTGAACTTTTACAACAAACTAAACACAGCCAGGCAGAAACTTGAAATAAATCAGGCATATTCACACAATATAATTCAGTTTCACCAGATCACAGGTATCAAATGGAAATTCAATCCATTAAAAAGTTTTTCTAACAATGTAATTATCAGTATATGTTAATTATTGTACAGCCAACAAAATGGGTCATAGACTCATTCCTGAATGAAAATCAGTAATTTATCTAATCAAATCCCACTGGTTCTCAGAAGTGCCCAAAATATTATTTAATGTGTTAAAGAATACCAAAATAAATAATTTTCGAAGCTTCCAGACCCCAGCAATATATTTGAGATTTTGGTTAGAATTTACTGAGTTGCTGTAGAGGGTTTACGTGGCAAGGTTTTGGTAGCAGGGGGCCATAGGGGTGGCTTCTGTGAGAAGGATCTAGAAGCTGCCCCATGTTTGGTAGGGGCCCCACTGCTGACCAGAGCTGAGCCAATAAGTGATGTTGTTTTGTGCTTCTGTGAGAGCAGATTTAAGACAGGGAAAAAAAAAAAAAACGCTGCGCCACACAGCAGCTGGGAGAGTGAGAGGAGTGAGGAACAGCCTTGCAGGTGCCAAGGTCAGTGAAGAAGGAGGGGGAGAGGTGCTCCAGGTGCCAGAGCAGAAGTCCCCTGTGGCCTGTGGTGAGGACCATGGTGAAGCAGACTGTCCCCCTGCAGCCCATGGAGTACCACGGTGGAGCAGGTGGACCTGCACCGACGGAGACTGCGGCCTGTGGAAGACCCCTGCCGGAGCAGATTCCGGGCCAGACCTGTAGCCCGTGGAGAGGAGACCACGCAGGATCAGGGGGTCTGGGGGGGAGCTGCTGTCCGTGGGGGATCCAGATTGGAGCAGTTCGCTCCTGAGGGATGGACCCCGTGGTACGGACCCATATCTGGAGCAGTTCTTGAAGAGCTGCTGCCTGTGGGCAGCCCACGCCGGATCAGTTCAGCAAGGACTGCATCCCGTGGGATGGACCCCACAGCACAGGGGATGAGAGTGACCGAGAAGGAGCGGTGGAGAAGAAGCGCTATAGACTGACCATAACCCCCATTACCCCGTTCCCTTGAGCCGCTCGGGGGGAGGAGGTGGAAGAGGGTGGATGGGAGGGAAGGTGGTTTTAGTTTCTTTCCTTTGTTTCTCACTTCTCTAGCTTGTTAGTAATAGGCAATAAATCTTACTATCTCCCTACGCTGAGTCTGTTTTGCTCATCATGATAATTACTGTGCGATCTCCTTGTCCTTATCTCAACCCTTGAGCCCTTTTCATCATATTTTCTCCTCCTTCCTCTTTGAGGAGGGAGGAGTGAGAGAGCGGTTGTGGTGGAGCTCAGATGCCCACCCGAGTAAAACCACCACAGTTGCTACTGTCTAGATAGTTACTCAAAACTTGAAAGTCAAAAAAAATTTCCAGTTGATATGAAATCTTTTATAGATTCAGGCCACATCTTTAAAAACAGTATTTACTATATTTAATGTCTTGTTTGATCTGATTTGCTAAATGAAGTATAGGGGTTTCAATTTATCACACTGCTGCCTCATTCCATGTTTGTTAAGGAGTCAAAGGCCAGTAGAAATAAGTGGTACACCCAGAAGACATCTTGTCTCAGGTTATTAGTTATGCAAAATCTGCAAATGTTATGACCATTCATGTTCAATAATGTATTTTTTTTTAACAATCTTTTGTTTCAGGATAGGCCTCTGAACAATTCTAAATGGAACAAGATTAAAAAGAGGGCACAATATGATTGATTTAAACTTGTCCAGTGACATACATCAGCTTGACTGAGCATGGTTTATGACTTTATTAATGCAACATATGCACTATTTTAGTTTCAAATGCACTACTTTAATTTAGAGGAAGCCTTTTGTAGGAAGTACTAGTCCCTAAGTCCTTACCCGTAAGGCTGGTTAAGGCAGACTGCCTAAATTACATGAGGACAGTCTGTGTCTCAGGGCACAGAAATACTCCTTTTACTAGTACAAGCAATTAAAATTGAGGTACTATATGACAGCTGTGGAAAATCTTAATAATTAGAATCCAGCAAATGACTGCTGTGTCTGGATTCAGATCCCTGTGCAGACACAGTCAGCTTCAGAGTATTTCAGATTAAAGGTAAGGGGAGAAGAAGAAAGATTTGATTTGAACCCTTTGCCTCTGGAAAAATGGTGATGCAAGTAAGAAGATGAATAATACGTTTTTTCCTTAGGAACTTGCCAATACAGCTATTACAGCAAACTCTAGAACTGTTAGATAAATGAATAATTAGGAAGACAACTTCAAGATACTGAATAACCAATACATGTCCAAAGAGAAGAATATGGCATTAGTCATAAGTGGCTATAAGTTTCTTCGTAACAGGATGCAACAAATCACAAAATACCAGCTACCAAGTGGAATATTGTGGATGAGAAAGAATAATTGTTTTTGGAATAAAAAACATGCCTTTCTTTAGGATTTTCCTCCCTTACGTTTTTATGAAGACCTACCAAGAACTTAAAGAAACAATCCTACACATCCTTACCAACAGACAATTTTAAATACAACTCCATCTCTGAACCATGGCTGTTTATATCATTAAGGTGAGAATAAACCCCAAGATTTGTAGGATTCAGAACTAGAATGGCTTCTTTCCTTCTAGTAAAAATGGCAGACTGCCGTCAGATTGAGTCCTGTTTGAAGTACCAAATGGTTCACTTGCAAAGCAGAATAAATTATCTCACAGTCACTCAGGAATTTCTGGCATGAAGTAAAACCAGAAATGCATATAGAGAGTTGGATTAAATATGCATAAGAGTCTACAATGTGAAAAGAAAAAAGAAAAAAAAAGAAAAGAAAAAAACATTCCTTACACCAATCAATCTTGCCAACATCTTTTTTTTTTTTTTTTTTTTTTTTAATTTTAGTACACATATGTAGCCACCAGATCATAACAGAGCCTGATAGCAATACCAGTAAGAACTTTAACACTCAGGGAGGAGAAAGAACAAAATACAATAAGAAAGAACAATAATCCTATTTAGATTGTAGGAGTTAATGTCATTTGACAAAAGTTGTGAGAAGGTTGGTTGAGCAATAATTACTTGACAGTAACAGCCAGATTACTTTCAACTGCAGCTGCATTTGACATACCTAACTTTGAAAGCAAAATACCTCAACAATAAACCCTTATTTACTTCATTATTTTATGAAGGATAACTCACTGTTTACTGTGCAAAATACAGTTCTCTTGTTTTCACAGCTATAAATTGCATTACTGCTAATTGCACAGAAACCCACCTCCCCTTTCTTTGCCCTGGGCTAACATTAAGAAGGGAACACAAATTAAAATGGTATTATACTATCAAATGTACCTATTAACTATACACTGATTTTTAAACAAAGTCTTTGAATGCCATCCTTGTAAAGACGGGCAACTATAATTAAAACTAACCAGAAAAGATCTATCCTGTTTTCCAAAATCTAGAACATGAGACTCATTTCACGTTGCCTAAGGACATGAAAAACTTTAGTGCGATGCAAAGTACTTGATCACTCACATTACAGAGGGGAACCGTGACTGAGAGATGGCTGACTATACTGGGGTGGCTTCCTCAAATCTGAAGTGCCATTTCAAATCTGACAAATGATGATAGTGATGTGGTCTGCGATGATCTGATAAACTGATATTGTAAAAATAAAACACTTTAGGAATTGAAAACCAGGTTTTCTTTGTTTTCCCCTTGACAGCTATGAAAGTAAAGGGTTGTGAATGCACAATTAGTTTTACTTCTGGATAAGAAACCAGTTCATCAAGATGTTAGAAATAACAGACTCAGTTCCATGACAGTTATGCCAAAACCCAAAATTTCAGCTTATATCTATGGAATGGATGTTTACTAATCTGTGGAAGAGAATGTATTCAGTTTGTCATCTAAAGCTATAAAGGGAATTCCATCCATATTTATTTAACTATAAGTATATTGTTTGTTGTTTCCAGGAACTGGCAAATAGCATTGAAAAAAGGCATAACAGAGTACCTGGCTACACCTGTTTGACTCCAGTGAACCAACCACTCTGGTGATAATGTGTGTTCAGTGTGGATCTGGCTGCAGCCAGCGTGGAACACGTTCTGGAGGATGCAGGTGTTCTCATCTCGCTTCCACCCACGATCCCCTCTGTACCAGGGAGTCTACGCATTCACTGAGGAGACTAGGATGAATATGTATCAAGATACTTTTGGCTTTCACAAAAAGAGGCAAACTTATCCTGACAACAACAAGGTATGGAAGGCAGCATCGGAACAGCATTTAGGTTACGTTGCGTTCTCTGCATCATTCAGTAATTTTACCAGCAGTTTTAAACTGTCAAGATAAGGGGTCCCCATGCAAGATACATTATCCCGGGGTAAGATACTGTATTTAGCTAAAGCATCTGTGTTGCACATGGAATAGCAGTGTTTTCTAGTAACAGGATTTCACAGAAAAACTCTGTATGTGCAAAAGCAAATAACTGTGGTAACATATATCTCTGAGTGGTTAACATTATAGTGACTGTCCTTGTTTCAAAGCCATTAGAACATAAATGCTTGCCAACCACTGCTATACTGATACCATAAAAATCCCTCTTCAATGGATATTTTTCTTTTTTATTTTAGCATTCTCAGATACATTTTATGGCTATTTTATGTTGGAAAATTCAATTTCACTGTGATCATCTGCGCAATATTCCATGTTACTGTCTGCTAACAATGCAAATAGCTCACATTTATCATGGCCTTCCAATCAAATTAACAAAAATGCTGAAGTTGTGGAAATCAGTGTTTTTTTTTCCAGAAACATTTAGGAATGCTTGTCACATATTTCGTTTGCTTTCTACCACATGAGGATTTTGAAATTCTGTTGGCAAGTATGGATGTTATCTATTGCTGTTTATAGATGCTCAAAAAAAAAAAGTGTTTAGGTATGAAGGTAATAGGTATCCTGAAAATAATCTTAAGGAGATAAATTGATTAAAGTTGACTTCTACAAGCAAGCAAACAGTGAAGAAGTTGAGTCATTGATCTTAATTTTAGCACAAAGTCATGCTATCCAGGAAAGGCAAGAGGATCTTTTGTGTGTAGAAAAGGTAGGGGAAAAGAGAAGAAGTGAAGCACTCTCTGAAAAATTAAAATATGAATATGCTTCTATACCTAACATATGTGTCAAAAGCAAGAGCCAAATTGGCTGAGAAGATGATGCAAGGTAATGTGCTATTGAAAATACCATAGAATGAAAAGTAAGAATAATGATCAGTCAGGCACCTAGCAGTAGTCCAGAAAGCAAAAAGCAACCATGAGCACTGGAGTTTTGATAATATGCCTCATAACTCATTTTAAGTCTATGTTACTCATTTTGTGTACATGCAAAACACCTATTTATCTTTCTTTTTGTGATCTTTTTCTTTCCTTGGGTTGTTTCTCTTTTTCTACCTGGTCTCAGATTAACCACAGAATCATAGAACGGTTTGGGTTGGAAAGGATGTTGTTCCACCCACCTCTGCCATGGGCAGGGATGCCACCCACTAGATCAGGTTGCCCAGGGACTCTTACCCAACCTGGTTTTGAACATCCCCTGGGATGGGGCATCCACAGCTTCTCTGGGCAACCTGTTCCATTGCCTCACCACCCTGTGAGTGAAGAATGTCTTCCTTATATCTAATCTAAATCTAGCCCCTTTTAGTTTAAAGCCATTTCCTCTTGTCCTCTTGTCCTATCAGTACACTTCCTGACAAAGAGTCCCTCCCCAGATTTCCTGTAGGCCCCCTTTAGGTACTGGAAGGCCGCTATAATGTCTTTCCGGAGCCATTTCTTCTCCAGTCTGAACAACCCAAACTCCCTCAGACTGTCTTCATAGGAGGGGTGTTCCAGCCCTCTGATCATCCTTGTGGCCCTACTCTGGACTCACTCCAGCAGGTCCATGTTTTTCTTATGCTGGGAGCCCAGAGCTAAACACAGCACTCCAGGTGGGGCCTCACAAGGGCAGAGTAGAGTGACAGAATCACCACCCTTGACCTGCTGGTGATGCTGCTTTTGATGCAGCACAGGACATAGTTGCCTTTCTGGGCTGCAAGTGAACACTGTCAGTGAACAAAGCTGTCAAGCTTGTGTTGAGCTTCTCATCAACAAACACCCCCAAGTCCTTCTCATCAGGGCTGTGTGGTGGTTTTACTCAGATGGGCAGCTGAGCTCCGCCACAACCACTCTCTCACTCCCCCTCTTAAAAGGGAAAGTGGGGGGGGGGGGAATACAACAAAAAAGGCTCAAGGGATGAGATATCAACAGAGAGATCACTCAACAATTATCATCATAGGCAAACCAGACTCAGCGTAGGGAGATTAGTAAAATTTATTACTTTTTACTAACTGACTAGAGCAGTGAGAAACAACAACAACAAAACTAAAACCACCTTCCCCCCATCCACTCTCTTCCACCTCCTCTCCCGAGCAGCGCAGGGAATGGGGGCTGCGGTCAGTCCCTGACGCTTCATCTCCGCCGCTCCTTCACGGTCACTCTCTGCCCCTGCTCCACGTGGGGTCCCTCCCACGGGATGCCGTCCTTCCTGTACTGAGCCTGCGGGGGCTGCCCACAGGCAGCAGCTCTTCAAGAACTGCTTCCACATGGCTCCGTACCACGGGGTCCACCCCCCCGGAGCAAACTGCTCCAGCAAGGGTCCCCCACGGGCGGCAGCTCCCCCCAGACCCCTGCTCCTGTGTGGGTTCCTCTCCACGGGCTGCAGCTCTGGCCTGGGGCCTGTTCCTGCAGGGGCTCTCCATGGGCTGCAGCCTCCTCCAGGCCACATCCACCTGCTCCACTGGGGGCTCCTCCATGGGCTGCAGCGTGGAGATCTGCTCCATGTGGGACCCATGGGCTGCAGGGGGACAGCCTGCTCCACCAGGGGCTCCTCCACAGGCCGCAGGGGAACTGCTCCGGCACCTGGAGCACCTCTCCCCCTCCCCCTTCTTCTTCACCGACCTTGGCATCTGTAAGGCTGTTTCTCACTCCTCTCTCTCTCCCAGCTGCTGTTCCCCAGCAGTGTCTTTTTTTTTTTTTTTTTGGTGTGTGTGTGTGGTTTTTTTTTTTTTCCCTTTCTTAAATCTGCTCTCCCAGAGGTGCAAACAACATCTCTTATTGCCTTGGCTCTAACCAGCAGTGGGTCCCTTTTTCATGCTGGCTGAAACTGTCCCTTATATAACATAATCCAGCCTCTGGATGCTTCTCACAGAGGCCACCCCTGCAGCCTCCCGCTATCAAAACCTTGCCACATAAACCCAATACGGGCTGCTCTCAATCCATTCTCCACCCAGCCTGTATTTGTGCTTGGGATTACCCTGACCCAGTTGCAGGACCTTGCACTTGGCCTTGTTGAACTTCATGAGGTTCACACAGGCCCACCTCTCCAGCTTGTCCAGGTCCCTCTGGACTGCATCCCTTCCCTCCAGCATGTCAACCGTACCACACAGCTTGGATGTCATCAGTAAACTTGCTGAGGGTATATTCAATTCTATTGTCCATGTCACCAACAAAGATGTTAAATAGCACTAGTCCCAGTACTGACCCCCAAGGAACAATGCTCATTACTGGTCTCCACCTGGACATTGAGCTGTTGACCACAACTCTTTGAGCATGACCATCCAGCCAATTTCTTACCCACTGAGTGGTCCATCCATCAAATCCATGTCTTTCTAATTTAGAGGCAAGAATATCATAGAGGACAGCATCAAATGCTTTGCACAAATCTGAGTAGATGTTGTTCTTCCCAATCAGTTGTTCTTCCCAATTCACCAGTGCTGTAACCCCATTGTAGAAGGCCATTGGGTTTGTCAGGCAGAATCTGCCATTAGTGAAGCCATATTGGCTGTCCCCAGTCACCTCCTTATTTTCCATATGCTTTAGCATAGCTTCCATGATCCATGATCTTGTGAGGGACAGAGGTGAGACTGACTGGCCTGTAGTACCCCAAGTCTTCCTGTTTTCCCTTTTGAAAAATGAGGGTTATGTTTCACTTCTTCCCATCAGTGGGAACTTCATCAGACTGTCACAGCTTCTCAAATATGATGGACAGTGGTTTAGCAACTTAGCACTTCCACCAGTTCCCTCAAGATTAGTCTTTGGCCCTTTGTACAACTTTCCATGTTACCTGAAATCTTAAAGTAGCGAAGCAATTGAAGGAACGCATTGCAATGTAAAAGTAAATATGCATATATATATATGTATATGTATTTTTTACATAAATTCAATAATTGCCAGGTAATGGAAGGTCATGTTCAAAAATAAGTTGGAGTCAGGTGGACTTCAGTGAGTCTCAGTTTGGCTCAGGAGTCTGGATGAAATACATGCATGTTTTAAAGTACAACTTTCTTTTTCCTATATTCCATGTTACAAATTCTGTAAGTCATCTATCTTAGATTTTGAAATGGTGATATTCTGCAAGATACCTTTCTAAGTAACAAACACAGCATGAACAGGCTATATTTAAAATGCTATTTTGGCCTATCTGTAGGGCTAGCAGCATCACATATTTGAATTTTGTATGAAGGTATTTCTAGGTCATTTTTTCATCTGCAGCCTGAAGATATTGGGCATTAATATTTGTATTAACTATTAGATTTTTTTTAAAAAGCACACAGTTATATTGGTGCTATGACAGAGCCTAATAAATCTGTAGGGCAACTGAGGCATGGTCTTCATTCAAGCTTTCTTTTATTGCCGAAGAAAAAAATTACTGCAATAGCTTTCTCTTTGTATTCCTAACCAGTGGTTTACACTAGTGAATGGTGAGAGAAGCAGCATTTTATACCATCAGCTTCAGCCCGGTTCGTTCAGGAGGCACCTTTCAGTCAGCATTTTGGTAAACAGTGACTCAAGTGCAGCTGCCTTGGCACTGTGCTCTGCTCGAATATGATCCGAGTGGGCTGTTCATCCCTGCATCCTCACATGCTCCCATGCCAAACTCCACCTGTGTGGCACCTACCATGTGGACATGCTCCAAGTTCACTGCATAAAAATGCTGCTGCTTTGGGTGGTAACACAGGCCTCATATTGTTTGGTGCTTTACAAATTGGAAAAATAAAATTAAAATAAAATAAAATAAAATAAAATAAAATAAAATAAAATACAATAAAATACAATAAAATAAAATAAAATAAAGTAAAATAAAATAGAGAACTGTGATGGTGATGTAAAATGACAGTGTCAGTCCTTGAGGCCTGCGGAGGACCCACAGCCAAAAGTTGCACAGTTCAGCTGTAGCTCTCAGCCTGCGCAGCCTGATGAGGGTGTGCAGATACACACATTCTTTAGGATGTGACTGCAGAAGAGAGGCTTCAACAGGTTTAACATGTGGCCTCTGGAAAAAACAGCAAAAGTTCTGCTACCCATTATGTAGATCACAAAACAGTATATTGTACAGCTCTGTTTGAGTCTCTTAAAGGTATTATGTTAAATAATTACAATAATATAAAATAAAATCTTTTTTTTTCTGTTTGTTTTGTTTTTTGTTTTTTTGGTTTTGTTTTTTTTTTCATCTATTTGCATGCAGGATATACATAACAGCCTGAAGACTTCCATATGGACTTCAGCCTTGGTCTTCAAAGAGTATTTCACAGATTGTTCTCTTCCACAGATTTCATTATGGCTGGAATAATGCAAACAATTGTCTTCAGGATCCAGATCACTGAATCAGTTCCCTAAAATGTTTGTTTTTATTTAAGTTTCTCACTGAGGCAGCTGAATATATACTTGTTCCTGTTCAGCCAAATCTGTATTGAAACAGACTGTTTGGACACTTTAGTAGCATTATTTGTTTACTATCCCTTGCTCACCCAAGGTGACCATACACATAATATTCATAATATTATGATTTTAGCCTCAATTGTATATTATTACATAACATATGGTGTGGCCTCCATAGTGAGTGTGGCTGGACTTTGCTGAAATCTACAGCTACCTTTGTAGTCTGCTATTCACCACAATGCCCAATAATGCATTACAAATTCAATACAAATAACCAATACACTAAATTATAAGCGTCAGCTCCAAGTCTCAATTTCATCCCATATTTTGAACCATAGGTTTCTGTTTTGCTGCTGCTGTTATTATTTTGTTTAATTCTTAGACTAAGTGAATGGTTTGAGCTGATTACCACAGGTGCGAATAGCTGAAGTTCTGAGTTGTGAGTTCTTGGCTGCCCTGAGTATTTAGTCATTTGCATTTAATTTACGCACCAAGAATCAGAGGCAACTTTGAAAATTTAAGCTTTATCCTCGAAATGCTTTTTTATCAAATACGTTAGAGTCAAACTCAATAGAGTACGTCAGCAGCCCCTTTGAAAACATACATTATTAAAAGCTTCAGGTGAGTCAGGGTAATTCACTCTTTTCACTGCAGCATAGTCAACTTTTCAAAATATGTTGAACATATTTCAATTGGACTGACTATGGCGATGCCTGAGGCTTCAATGAAATCTCACAACTACAAGACATGAGTGACACTGATGAATTCACTGGGTGACAGGCTGAAATGAAGAACACAGGTGAAATTTCAAAATGTGAAAGGTTTCCAAATTTGTGTCTATGTCTATTAAAACATCTGTGGATAAAAATAAGTATTTCCAGGAATGATGCAAAAATAAATCATCTTCTTATCTCATAGGGTAAAGCAGAATATTCAGAAAACCAGAAAAGAAGTCAGTTGTATCTGTCAGCTCCATTGGATTCATTAAATGGTCAAGAGGAGGAAATTTCCACATAATCCCTGCTAGATCCTATGTTTCTATGGGACCTGATTTTTAATTCTATTGTGTGAATAAGTCTGTGAAAGTCAATTGTTGAAGCTGAATATAGTTATTAATACTACTGTCCTCAACACCCCTTTATTTTACATATGTAATTATTCAATGAATGAAGTATTCATGGACTTGAAGACAGGATGCATATTATGAAATGTACATATGTATGTCATAAACATTTCATTTATGGAAAAATTGAATACTCTTATATAATTCAACTGTGATAAGAGAAGGGAAGAGTTGTGACACATTCAGGTAAATAAGAAAGCAGCCATTTGTGGAATACTGGGAGGTATCAAGGAGGAAAGCAAATTATCTTCCTAGAACTGTAGTTTTCAGGCTATGGTAGGATGGAGCCCTTTGCTTAATTAAATATTGATAGTTATATAAGTATATATTTTAGATGTCTTTTAAAATGATGAACACAATGACATTCAAAAAATTATAATGCTCTGAACAAAGGTCCTGCAATGGTAATTACATCTAGTATATTACCTCATAACAACCACTGCTTTTATGTAAAAGAATTTTATTTCAATTTGAGGATAATGTGGGTGTACACAAAACAACAAATAAAGAGCTACATTTTTTGCTACTTTGTCAAAAATATTTAGTGGAAAATTCCCCTCAGACGAGATTCATTTTAGACATTTAAGTTTTCAATTATTCCCAGATTTTCAGCC
Organism: Cygnus atratus; assembly: GCF_013377495.2. NCBI lineage: Eukaryota > Metazoa > Chordata > Aves > Anseriformes > Anatidae > Cygnus > Cygnus atratus. Next base: position 117,404,825 of record NC_066363.1, on the reverse strand, counting down.
AAGCATTAAAGTTCATTAGAGTGCTGAATTTTAAAATAGCTGCGTGTTCTACATCGTCACAAATTTTCCACTTGTAAATGTTTATCTTCATTAATATTTCTAAGATACATTTGGAGATTCTGCTATAAAAATCCATTAAACTATCAGGACTAATTCAACAGAACCATCAGGTGTCTGAATTCCATAGGTTTGGATTAGATAATAAGAAAGTAAACATAAAATAATTCTAAACAGTTATTAAAGTGTTTGTTTGTTTTGTTTTGTTTTGTTTTGTTGCAGTCATACTAACAGTCTATCCTTTAGTCTCCTTCAGTCCAGGCAAGAAAGAATTATTAGACAAATGCATAAATTTAAGCACTGTCCTAAAATAAGATACTGTATTGAACCTGGGCTCAGTAGTTTAGTCGCATGGTCTAATTGAGCAGTGCCTGACCCTGAGCCATGCCTGACTTTTTTTTTTTTTTTTTTCCACTTTGGAATAAGGTCTTCATACCTTTAAGGACAGCCACAGTAGCTGTCCAAGGCATTCCAGGCATTACTACTATAATTTCTCATGATTCATTTAAGACAGACAGGAAACACATTTTCCAAATTTTCTGAAAGAGATGGTTCCAAGAATTAAATACATTTCTAAGATTTTTGAGATATCACTAAGCATAGCAAAAATCCTCTCCTCTCCTCTCCTCTCCTCTCCTCTCCTCTCCTCTCCTCTCCTCTCCTCTCCTCTCCTCTCCTCTCCTCTCCTCTCCTCTCCTCTCCTCTCCTCTCCTCTCCTCTCCTCTCCTCTCCTCTCCTCTCCTCTCCTCTCTATTCTGCTCCAATCCACTCTACCCCTGCCGTTATTTGCTCACCTACCATGCTTTGTGAAAAAGTAGAGAGGTAAAAATAAATGGTTCCATCACACTGTGGTTATTTCTGAGTCTGTGTGAACTATGGAAAAAGTAACACAGGCTGGGGGCATAAACAGTTCTTGCACAAAGCTGCAAGAAGTAGACTGTAAGAGCACCTATGTTCTTTATTATTGAAGCAAAGTTATATGCCATTTGGCTATCCCTACATAAAGCATAAATTTACTCTCTTGTATAAAGCAAAATTTGAAAATATTTTGAATGTCATAAAATCTAGCTATGGTGATATGTAATAGCCTGCAGACAAGAGTAACAATTTACAGGTCTGAGCTCTGCAACTGCTCCAGGGTCATGCCAGCTGAAGAACAGAAGTCATATAGTGAGTATGCTTTTACCCTAATCCTTAGAAACCTTTTGTTTTATCACAGCTATGTAGAAACCTTTTTTAAAAACTACCTATTAGCCACCTCTGTTTATCAAATGCATACTAAAAAAGTACAACTTATGATAATCGTTATTCTACCAAGGCTACCTTTTAAATTAATTCATCAAAATAGATGTTTCCCTAATGATTCTTGATCTCAAAATATATCAGGCTGTTGAAAGTAGCCTCAGGACTATTGAAGACTCAGTTTTGTTTTTCTTTTAATATGAATAGTAGCTATTTAGTTTACTGCTTATAAAACTACACCTTTATTTTACTCACTAATATTACTGAGCAAATAAGATCTGTAAAGACACCACAAAGTAGGTAAATGGAGAGGAAAAGAACCTTCCTACTGAACTTTCAGTCGCAAGAGAATTTTCAAGATTTCTTTAAACAATGGTTGGAGAATGTTGCAGAAAAATTCCTGCTTATGTAACGCTAACATATAATTTGATCAAGTTATGTAAAATGCTTGTAACAGTCATCCATTTAAATACTGCTGTGAATGGCCAACAATTAGTTACACATCATTCCTATATTTTCATAAGTACTTTAAAACAAACATCATGCATGATTTTTTGAAATGTACTTTTTTTTTTTTTCTTACTGTCCAGAATAAACAATATCCACAGCTTCCTTATTATACTGGCTTTATGTTATATTCTGTTCCTACTGTATTATGAGATTCTTATTCTCTAATACCAATATAATCAACTTAAACTGTTCTATTTAAATGTAATATATTTTTGTGTGTCTTAAGTGAACAGTCCAAAATTATTCAGAGACCAAAATCCCCTGGATTCAGGTGTCTATGTAAGTGCACAGAGTGCACACTGCTCGTGGAGAAACAATTCAATTCTGAATTATTGGAGGAGGAAAAAAAAAAAAAAAAAGTTCTACCACCTCTTGTACCTGGACAAAACCTGCATTTCAAGTTTATTCAAAGCAGATACCTGCAGTAATTTAAATTACTGTCTGCAAATTAATAGCACACAAGTAAGTTGTCGTTGTTAAGCAAATGAACAATGACAGTTCATATGTCACAAGAATAGGGTATGGTTTTAAAAAATTTTTCTAGGCCTATTTTTTCTAGCTTGGAGATAAAAGAACAGTAATAAGAAGAAATTCCCTAGAAATGACCAATATTCTGCATTATGCTTTTTTGTTAATACTTTTATATAGAAGATCTTTTGAGGGTGTTAAACTTCCCAGGTAGTAAGTATTACTCTCATTCTTTTATAACTACTGTAATTTGCAAAGGGTATGAAGAGGTTTTTTGTATCAACGGTTGCTTAGCTCCTTCTCTGGAGCACATCAGTCTTCTTCTAAGGCTAAATTATACCTCAGAAAATTCTTAGTTTTGGTTCCCAAGGTGCCTTTTAGTAAGATAGTTTAGATATGCCTACATGGATTTGTATTGTGAAGATGTGACATTACTATAAATTATGTAAGCATGAATTTTTTTCATATCCTTCTTTATCCAGCCAACATACAGGTTCCTGATCTATCATAATCGTGTAGGTAAGTTCACAGAGAGTGAGGCATCTCTAAAGGACAATTCGTCTATGCACTGTGAATACCTACCTAGGGATAAGAAGAATCACACTGAAGAGTTTCATTTATCTCCACTGATGGAAACCCCATCATTAGCATAGATTAGGCAGCTAATTTTTCGGTGGTTAAAAGGTTGGGTGAGATGAATACCCACCCTAGGTGATGGAATAGCACAGTAGGTCAATGTCTGAATCATGTATTATTCAGTAGCTACAACTCCTGCTGATATTACTGTTTCTAATCAACAACTAACAGTTATAAGGCATCACCAGTTCCATTCTAGTGTATCTGAGTAGGAAATTTAGTATTAACTATATCTTCAACTGCAGCCTTTCTTTTTCTTAAGGATTTTTTCCTTATCCTTGCTGAACTGAAACAGAAAACTTATTAAGCCTTTCTTCAGGCTTTGTCATTACATCATTCCTCTCCCTCCCATATACTCAGTTGACTGTAGATTATCCATCTTCCTACACTAGAGTGAGGAATTATTCAGGATGTAAGGCAACACATTAGAACAGTCTGTGTTTCTTGATGAAAGATACTATAGTTTCCTTATCTGAACACTTCGTATGTATGGTATGTATGTCTTTGATCTACTATTTCTCCAGCCTATATGCTAGAAATGTACAGTATGAGTACTGGTTTTTGCCTTTTTTTTTTTTTTTTCCAGGTTGGCAGTCAGTCCTGCTGCAGGTTACTTCATGACAGTTCTCCTTTTTTGGCAAATATTAGTCTTTTGTACAAAGATGGAGTGAAAAGTAGTTTGTTTCTTTTTTTTTTTGGCACAAAACAGAGCTGGAAACAGCCCAATGACACTCATTTGATATACAGTGCTGGAATGACCTTTGTTTTACCCTGTCAATCATCTCCCATTGTTGTGGTTTAACCCAGCAGGCAGCTAAGCACCACACAGCCGTTTGCTCACTCCTCCTCAGTGGGATGGGGGAGACAATTGAAAATAAAGGTAAAAGTGCAAGAATTCATGTGTTGAGATAAGGACAGTTTGATTTAAAAAAAAAAAAAAAAGGAAAAAAAACAATAATAATAATAATAAAAAGTGATGTACAATGCAATTGTTCACCCCCCACTGACCAATGCCCACCCCACCCCTGAACAGCAGCAACTCCCCCAGCAAACTCCCCCTGGTTTTATTGTTCATCATGACGTCACATGGTATGGAATATCTCTTTGGCCAGTTTGGGTCAGCTGTTCTGGTTGTGGTACCTCCCATCGTCTTGTGCACCCTCTGCATACTCACTGGCAAGAAGCTGAAAGTCCTCAGCTCAGTGTAAGCACTGCTCAGTAATAACTAAAGCATTGGTGTTATCAAAATTATTTTAATTCTAAACCCAAAACACAGCACCATACTAGCTGAAGAAAATCGACACTATCCCAGCCTAAACCAGGACATGAATCAAGTTTTTTTACATCATGTTCCAAGGTCATAAACTCCAAGGAGGAGCACCATGAATTTAGACATGATGTTGGAATGAAGACTAACTTACTAATTCATGTTTTTGACAGTAATGCCCTAATCTGTGACTCAAACTTCTAAATACTCTCCCAGTACAAATAAAACATGACAGTAGGAGCTGCCCAGATGATGCATAAGGAGTACCACCTCAGGTACAACTGTGAAAGATGGATGTTTCTATGTGACAAGGTTCCCTGGCCTCTATGATTTTGCATCAGAAATTTCCCTTGAATCTGCAGGAAACTGACACAGTCTTGTTAGCTTAACTGTGCTGGGATGCCAGAGGGTAAGTCTAAGAATTCCTTCCACTCAATGACAACTAAGTCAAATATTTATATTACCTGAGTGGGAAGATTGTGCAGCCATTCAGGTCTACTTTTGCTACCCAACAGCATGATCTGAGAATAAATTTGTTGGGGATGAAAAGGCCACTGTGCTTCCTATTTCACTTGGTCATAATTTTCTTCTGAAATATATTCTCTATTACCTTGTTTTGTAATCATGATATATGAGTCAGCTGTTTATGCCTTCATTCCCGAATCTTCTGTCTATGCGTTCTGCAAGATGGATAGGGTGTTGTTTGCACTTCCACTCTCCTTTAGTTTTACAGTCTAAGAGTTGTTTTCAGATACTTGTTGCCATCATGAGCTTTGCTGGCTTGTTCTAAGGTTCATAAAAAATTTTGATCAAAAGAAATTAATATGAAGATGGAAGAGGAAAAACTGAGGAAACCATAGGAAGTGCAGACAAGTAACTGAAACACTGCACATTATATCTTAAAAATTCAGTATAGCTAATATGAAAAAAAAGGTTCTTCTTTTCAGTCTTAAGGTTTTAAAATGTTCATCTCTAGCTATACTATTAACCATACTTAATTCTAAACATTAGAAAATATCATTTACATCAAGAAGTAAATCACAGTGAACCAAAAAGTTTGTTAAGGTATTCTGTGTTACTTAAAAGATTAAAGGATGATGTCAGGAGATCTTTCCTTTAAGAAGAATTAATAAAATGATAGCTTTGTCCTGAAAAGCAACTGGATGTACTAAAGGTACATGCAAAAATGCATTGATAAAGAAAAAAAAAATCAGTTCTGTGATTTAAAATGGCTTTTTTTTCATATATAACTGAGTCCTAAACAAATCAGTGATATATTTCCATTACCTAAAACATTGTCAGAAATGTAGTATCTCATTTGTTTCATAATTATAGATTACCCCTTTTCTGATGTCACCTTGCCAGAAAATTTTCTTGACATCTTTATTTTCATTTACAAAGCAGTTTTCTATTAATAGTATCTTGTAACTTTGTTCACAAGTTAGTGAAGAAACTGTTCTATTCTATGTTATTTTGCTTCAATATAATTTATACCCTATGGCTTCTTTCTGAAGAACCACAAAATAAATGCTATTTCCTTATTCTTAAATTTCAAATAGAAAAAAATGGTAGAAGAATGTTGCTTTTCAGGTAAGTTTTATAAATTTAGAGGAAATTTCAGGGAAATACAATGTAACATTATACAGTACTAAAATAGAGGAATAAAATAAGAGATGATAATTTTTGTTGTTGTTGTTGGAGGGAGACAATTAAAAAAAAAAAAAAAAGTAGGTCTTAAAATTCTAAGACTTTCCAGAAATCTAAGATTTCTTGTGAGTATAAAGCTGATATTTCTAACCCTTAAAAAGGATCACATTTTGAAAACTTGAATGTGAAAAAACAGTAAGAAGGATATTTACCCACTAGGCACCCCAAGCCTACATTAAGGTAGGGCATGACGCTGGTGGAAAGATGATACCTGATGATAGGCATTGGAAGACTTCCTATAACATCTTTATTTTTCTCTTTGTCCTACTTATTTTTATTGTGGTTACACAATAAAAGCATACTTTCATGCTGTGCATTTGTGGTGTTAGTATTGAATCCAGCTTTGCTTCTCAAATTCTCAATGTAAGTAATCACAAAGATTTTAGGTGAGCAAACGGCAGGTGAGAAAGACAATAAGTCTTCCTTAATCGACCAATTCCTCTTTGTTATGAACTTTCTGAGAGTAATTCAGATGGACTTTCCAGCAGGCTGCCCTGCAGTGGCTGCACAGCTGAACTAGGTATCTGCTCTTCTCCCCTCCCATTTTCGTTTTCCTGAACATGGTATCTCTTCTTTGTCCATGATTGACTGTCCATCCTCATGTTTTCAGTGCTGAAGCAAAGAAATAAATTTTCTTTGGGCTTGCTATTCTGGTTGCTGTAATGTAAGGTAGTTTAGTCATTATTTGTTCCCATATCAAAGCAGGCAGCCATAAACTTATAGCATTTTCTAGAAATTCTGACTAGTCAATAGAGCCCTGAAGGCAAATTTGAACCATTGAGTAAATTGAACCAAAAATAAAAAGAAAACCAAGTGGACACAGAAGCAGTACTTGGCATTTGCATAGCTCTTTTTTGGCTTGGTCTTGCATGTTAAACACAGATGTGTGCTCACTGGAAGCACAACTGTCTAAATACAAGTAGAGGACTGAAAATGGTGGCTGGCCCAGCCAGAATTCTGCAGAGAGAAATTGTTGCCCCATTTTCAGTAGTAATTAAAGCTATTGAATATTTTTACAATTATTTGTAACAGGAAAATTGTGCTCAGAATATATTATACAGCTGGCCCACGATTCTTTAATTGCATTTTTTTTACTTTAAAAAAGTGCTGAAGCACAATTACATAAATGACAGCAGAAAATAAAATGAATAACATTTCAAGATTATCTTGATTTCTAGACAAAATTAGAGGAATGCTTATACTTTTTTTCTGGTATCCCAATAAGGAGAAAAATACAATTAATGTCCTAAGAAAAAATGTAAACAAAAAATTACCACTGCAGAGAAGGAAGCACAAAAGTAAAGGAGATAGAGCTTTATCTACCAAATAGATTGTACTGAAATCATAACTTTGATTCTCTCCAATGGCTAATTGTGCACTTTACTCAATAAATATATATATACACATATATATATACAACTGTTTCATAAACAGAATCAAAATGCCGAAAGATCTCGATATGTATTCATAGGAGCTACGATTTGATTTCTCATCTCATGGAACAAACTACAAAAAACAGAATTGGGCAACTAAATTGAAAATATATTAACTCTAAAATATTCCAAAAATAAATAAATAAATCAAAAATCCTAGGTTCCTAATTGCCACAGATGCACCATTTGTGGTTGCCATAGAGTAGAAAGAAAAATGTTTGGCTCTACTCAGAAGGTGAAGAGGAAGTCATGGCCATTTTAATGATTGGAGGTGACCTGGGTCAGGAAATACTTTGGCAACCGGGACATATGTTAGTCCACGAGTCATGATGGAATGCACCCAGGAGTGCTGAGGGAACTGACAGATGACATTACAAGGACACTCTTGATGGTCTTTGATTGATCATGGCAACTGGGAGAAGTGCTTGAAGATGGAGAAAAGAAGGAGGAACAACCCAATAGAGGCTGGGGAGCACCCAGCTGTAAAGCAGCTTTGCAGAAGAGGACTTGGAGGTCCTTCTGGACAAGTTGAACATGAGTCAGCCATGTGCCCTTGCCACAAAAAAAGTTAATTGTATCCTGGGTTTCACTGTGCAAAGCATTGCCAGCAGGTCAAGGGAGGTGATCCTTACTCTCTAGTCAGCACTGGCAAGGCCACACCTGGAGCAGAGCTTCCCAGAGCAAGTGAGACATGAGGCTCCGGGAGAAAGTCCAACAGAGGGCCCCAAAGATGATCAAGAAACTGGAGCACCTCCCCTATGAGGAAAGGCTGAGAGAGCTGAGACTTCTCAGCCTAGAGGAGAGAAGGCTCAGGGTAGATTAATTAATGTCTATAAATACCTGAAAGGAAGGTACAAAGAGGACAGAGGTGGGCTCTTTCCAGTGGTGCCCAGTGCTGGGACAAGAGGTCATGAGCCCAAAATGAAGCACAGGAGGTTCCCTCTGAAATTAGGAATCACTTGTTTATTGTGCATGTGATGGACCTCTGGCACAGGTTGCCCAGAGAGGTTGTGGAGTCTCCTTCTTGGAGATCTTCTAGAGCCATCTGGACGTGGTCCTCAGCAACCTGCTCAGGGTGTTCCTGCTTGATCAGGAAGTTGGACCAGATGACCTCCAGAGGTCCCTTCCAACCTTAACCATTCTGTGATTTTGTGATTTTATATTGTTGTCTATGTTTCATGGAGTCAGTGCTAAACTAAGAACTTTTAATAGTGATGCATGTACACAATGACATGAAGATTCTCCCCTTTGGTAGTGAGAAAATGTCAGTCATAAGACTTGTGGTTAGCTCTGCTCAGGATTTTTTCAATAACACCACTTTGAGAGAAAAAAATATTCACAGAAATTACTGTTTTATAGTCTTCTTGGGTCTATGGAAGACTTTATGGGGAAGAAATAGGTAAAAGGACAATTGCAGAATAGCAAAGAGCCCAGCGGCTAGGGCACATTCTGAGAAGTAAAACTGCTCTGTACTGGGGGATGTCACTTCACTGTACTTTCCGGGTGGTTAGAGTGCAACGTTACACCAGGACAAATCCAAAATTCACAGCATGAGAAGGAAACACAAATGTGCAGAATAGAAAAGTGAGTCAAAACATTCACCAGTAAATCCCCAAATCCGGAACCAGTGTCATGGACAATGTGGATTGCTGTGCTGCACACGCAGAGCAATATCCAAGCACAGTTTCAAGGACTCACTTGTTTTAAATAAATGCAAATACAGTATGCAACCTTAATATTTCTGTAAGAGAGAATTCTTCATTTCTGGATATTGTTACACAGAACAGAAATTATAAGAGACTAGCTAAAAATGTGTTTTTTTGTTTGTTTGTTTGTGTGTTTTTTTTTTCAATTACTGTATTTTGAACAGATGCAAATAGCATACACACTTTTAAAATGCCGGCTTTTCCACAGATCATTTCTAAGCAGTAGAATTAGACAAATTATAAGGGCTCACGTGTCACTTGTGTTTGTTCAAAATTGATAGCTAATAAGGATAACAAAAAAAAGCAACCCAAAAACCAACATAGTCAACATGTGGGGAAAAAAAAAAAGAAAAAAAAAAGGATCATCACAGGGATAACTGTATATGTCTGGAAGAAAGTGAGAAAGATTTCAAATTTATATGATAGGTAGCCAACCTAGGCTTCTGTATTGCTAACAAGAAATACAAGAAATGCAGCCTCTTAAATAATAACAAGAATGAGAGTAGGCTAATTCATGCACATCATTTCTCTGCTGTGAGTCAGGGAAAACAAATGTTATTTCAGTTTATGCAACTATTCATCTGAATAAAATTAGAAGAATTTTTCTGCAGTTTTTTGAAGAAAAAATCCTGCTAGAACCAGAAGAATGCAAAAATGCAAAACAAGTAATTTGGTTAGGCAAGACATTTATTTTGGGAACATTCACTCAAAGTTAAAAAAAAAAAAAAAAAGTTGAACATTTTCCAATTATCTGCTGGTGAGATAAAATAAGATTTGAATGATGTTTGGAAGTCAGATGATATTTTAAACTCAAGAATGGCATGTTTTTTGCATAGAGGAAAGCAATTTTTGAGAGAAAAAGGAGAAATCTAGGCTTGTGATTGAGTACATTTCTTTGACTATAGTTTAAGAATGTGACATGGAATCTAAATTAACATTTAAAAAGTTTATAATAATTGTATAATAATTAAAAATGATCAGTGATTTAATTTATTTTTAACTTTAGAAAATAAATCATAAATTATAAGGCCATAAAAACATACTGAAGTGTTTTGTTCTGAATCCTATTTTTGGTGTGGTTGGCTCATGAGTTCTGTGCCAAGTCTGCTTTGAGCTGCACAAATGCTTTTTGTATAACCCTTACCTCATCCTTACTGTAAGGGTAAATAGAGATGTCAAGTAGGGGAGGTTCAAGACAACTTGCAAAGCTTCTGTAAGTCATCCTAGAAATCATTCAGTCATGATTAATGGTTGTGGTAATTTTTAGACTCAACACAGGATATTACCAAGGACCAGGTGACTTGGATTTTGTACTGATCTTTTTCTGTGTTATAAAATGTCACAGGCTGTAAAAGAAATAATGCAAATGAACTCTTTAGCCTGCCCCAGGTAGTTGCTTGGTGTCAAAATGACTGACTTGACCAGTTCAGCTGTTCAGGGTTTGTTCAGTCAATGGTTCAGTTTAACAGAGCCATGGGGGGCCATCCTGTGACCTATACAGACCCAATTACCCAGAGTAATTAGTACCCCTGAAGCCATAAAACAAGACAAATTCTGAAGGTGAGGGAAGGGATGGAGCTAAAGAATATCTGGATTATAGCTTTATCAATTCATAATGGTTTTTGAGTTAGGAAACTCAAATGCACTATTTTGAGTCCTGTATCCAAGCCCAGTTATGCACAATGTATTTTAAGTTTTTTTTTTTTTTAATTTCTATCAGATATTCTACTGGCAAATTAATCACATTTGTAGTAGTGATAATTAGTGATAGAGCTCGCTCTCTCTCTTTCTCTCTCTCTTTTTTTTTTTTTTTTTACCCTGCATGGCTTTAAAATAAGGAACTATTTCTCATTGCAATATCAATAAAATATTAGCCTCTACCATAGACAGATCATAACATTGTCAGTTATTAATGGTATTCAAAACTGCAATAAAGCTTACAAGACAAGAAGGAAGTCCTAATGAGGCAGCCAGTTTGCAAAATAGCAAGAGTGCATGTACTCACCGAGACATAAAAAAATAAAGCAAAAGAAGCTGTAGCACACATGCTGAGTAAACAGCAGGACAGCAAAGTTTTCTTCTTCGGTATGTGAATGGTTATTGTGAAAGGATAATGAAAGGAGATTGGTGAGTTACCCAGGAGGGATGTGACAGATCTGAGATTCTGGAGACATGGGTATCATATTACATTGAAAAATGTTTGATGGTTTGTACATGTGGAATATATATTTTTGAAGAACTGTTCATTATTGTTGAGAATGTTTAAATTTTGGGGTTCCATGCTGGATGAAGCTACAATTAATGCAAATCCCCAGAAAGATAGAGAAGCCCAAGAGAAAAACAAAACAAAACAAAACACCAAACCACTTGAACAAACCCTATGCATTGTCTTTTAAACTTGTTTGAGAAGCAAGCCAAACAAACCGTTTAAAGCCTTGAGCTTAGATCAGAAATTTACGTATATAAAACAGACTAGAAGAAAGAATTCATGAATTTGTCTCTGTAAATACTAGGACATTATTCAGTTGAAGGATAATACCTGGCAAACTGAATATGTCTATACTTTATTTCATATTAACGTATTTTATCTGCAAAAATTTCATCCCCCACAAAAAATGATATTAATAATGTGAATAAACAATAGAACAATATTGTTCACATTTTGTGAAAAGAATAGGAATATAGACATGTCAGCATCAATCACATTTGCTGGGCTAGTGAGCAGAGAAGGCACTTTGTTGTGCTTCTAGTTTTGTGGGACAAGAATGTAGCTCTACCTTCCCCACCATATGTGGTATTGTCCCATGGAAAAAGCCAGGGTGTGGAAGTAGTGTTAGCCACAGAACTCTGACCAGGTGACTAAAAAAGGAAATGGAAGAGCAAGATACAGGAGGGGTACTGAGTGGGGGTAAATGAAGGATATGATATCTCTGTTGGTAGCAATCAACCAAAGGAGGAAGACAATAGCAAAAAAAAACATAACACATTCCCCCCACCAAAAAATAAATGAATAAAAAAAAATCACTGTTGAAGCACCTGGTAGTCTTCTTTTTGTAGCAGAGCAGGAGACACAGGAGATGCGCCTCTTTGTAGAGATGTTCCCAGTGTGTTAGGCACAATTCACCATAACACATGATAATTCTGCTAGATACTAGGGAGGCTATTTGTCAAACTATTATCCAAGCAAACTGCTTACTAGCTCCCCTCAAAACTTTCAGAGTAATTGATGTTCTTTACCTGTTTGATTTTAGACACTAACTGACGAGACTTTCTCTCTTAAAAGCACTACAGAAGTCTATGAAGTCTGTATCAGGCAGAAAAACAAGAAAATACTATATATTCTATTTCCAGCAACATATGCTGATAAGCAGTCATTTTAAAAAGCCAGGGGGGAGGGAATGGGACACACCAACAACTCCTGCTATTTATGTGCAAAAATAAGTAGAATATCGGTGTTTCTACAATTCTGATTGCTTGTTCACATTGCTACTTTTCTCCAAATTGAAATGTACTATTTTCAACCTTCTCTAACTTACAAGGCTCTCTCCCAAACTCTTGCTTTGTCCCAAGAACTGGTGAAGGAGGAGAAAATGTGAAGAGACTGAAACTGTTAAAAATTGTAATTGGTAGAAAGTGACAGCTGACAAAATGAAAATACAAATTGAATTGTTGACTTTCTGTAAAAATACAAGTCATTTTTTTCTTACATTTATAGAATTACATACTGGAAGATTTGCTTGTACATTTTTTTTCATTACTCTGTAAAATAGCTGAAAATTTCTAACTTTGGTATGTAAAGAAGTATTATGCATTTCTAAAGTACAAGACACACGGCTAATAACAGAAGAATAAGAAAACACATTGCTGTCTTTTATTTTGCTTCACCTGTTTTCTTATGAATGAAACTCTTGGATATAATGACTTAAGCACTTTGAAGAATGATCTAATGCCAAATGTTAAAATTCAATATATTTTTTAAAAAATTGTGAATCAGAGTCTAAATCTGCCAAATTTCATACAAAATGTTTCCATTTCTCTCAGTTTCCTTCTCCTTACTACACTTCTTCCCCGGCTAAGAACACCTCCTATTGCTCTAAGCTTGGTGTTCAACTGTTATTTCTCAGATTACTTCTTTTTCCTATCCTGACCAAGATTTCCACATGCCAAAACATTATTAAAACCTTAAACACTTTCTGAAACAATTATAAGATTTTGGGAGATTTTTGGTGAAGCATAATTAGTATTGCATTAAAATAAACTGAAGGATAAATTGTTACAGCTTGTGTCATGCTGAAAGATCGTAATGAAAGTCTTTAAGATTAAATTCTTTTACTTTTTGCTAATTTCTACTGAAGCTAGCAGGAGGTAGAAGCCTGGCAGTTCTATTTTTCCATTATCTTCCATGGCAGCAAGCCATCAGCAAAGGAAATGAAACAGATTCAGCCAGGGCAGAGCACACTGTTACAGGATATCACCCCACGAAGACATAATACAGAATAAAAGAAGCAGATATTAAATAATTTATCAATGTTATCACATGACAGGTGAATATTAGAATCAGGTATACAGCTCTCCCTGCCCTGGTTCCTTCCCTTACATCTTCCTTCTCCTTTTTAAGGATGGTAATTTATCAAGACTATATTCTAGTTTCTAATTTTTAATTCTAAGAATGACATAATTCTTAAAGCATAAAGCATTAGTGACTCCATGGCACAAGTATGCTTTTCATTCCAGGGTATGCTTCCTTGAACTGATACTTAAAATTAGCATATAAATTAATTTAGCTGTGGCTAAGTGAGTGTAAAGTGAGGATATTTTGGCAACCATTCCTAGGATGGTTTAATAAATTTATTGTTTTCTCTTACCTAGGAAGATCTAAGAAGATCTACTATATTTGAGTATCCTCAAAGAAAAATGTGAACACAAGCTCCCAAGTTTACTTACAAACTCACCTGTCAGTAATATGCAGGTTGATGAACTGAACTGTTCACACTAACTTATATAGCTTATGAGATGGGGACCTGTAGCACTGTACCATTCAACTGGACATTCATTTTACATTCTCTTCTTTAGTTTTTCCTTTCTTCAGGGTGCATAAAACATTTTACTGTTGTTCTCAGGGCATAAGTCGGATTTTGGACTTCCTCCTATCAGTAGCCCTAGTTGTAAATATGAATCTGGTCATACAGGCTTGATACTGAGAAAAAGATAGGTGTGACTGCTGTTCATACCACTTTCCCACATTCTTCTGTGTAGACAACTGACCTAAAAAATCCTTCTCCATATGACTTTATAATCTGGGATAAATCACTACTGATTCTCCATCTGAATTACTAAAGCATTCTCAAAGAAAAACATGAAGGTATCATGAAAGGATGCATACTTAGGATTCACAAGTTCTTGTGATTTCCAGAGTTTATGAAAGAGGAAAAAAAAGTCTCTGGACAAATAGTGTTTGTTGTACTTGCTTATCAGTGTGATAGGGCGCACTTCAAGCTTATGAAATTGCTATTTATATTGCATGAGTTAAACATCACTGACTTGATAGGATTTATAAACCTTTTTAGAACCTGGGAATTTTGTAACATTTTATTCTAAAAGTCTATAACTGTGTGTAAGTGTGCAAACATACAAACATGCAGTGCCTGGGTAAAGTAGAGACAAAAATTCATGCATACAGTTCTTGGTACACGTCTTACTTCTTAGGTACTTTAGCTACTTTTTTTTTTTTACTTTTTTTTTTTTTATTTAACTACCAAATGGGAAGGATTTCTGCAACAATTTCTCTTATTAGATAGTGCACAGTCTCCACTATCCCCTATGTAAGGAAAAATTTTGTAATATTGACAACTAAATTGAGTGAAGCCACTTCACCTATCGTAAAGTAACTTGTTAAAATTTTTGTTGTTGTTGTTTATATTACCGTTTTATTCTTAAGATTTTTAATACACTTTTTATTGGAGAGTAACCATCTTCTTTTTATTTTATTATTTTTTTAAGGAATATCTTTAAGTCTTTTGAAAATAGTTCAAATTCATTACAAACCAAATGCATAATGCTCATAATCCTGAATAACACAGAAAAATAGCAGAGCCATGCAAAGCTGTGTATGTTTTGTAGCTATTCAAATTCTAAATCCATGCTGAACAGGAACTTCATTAAGATGGTTGCATCTTATTTCCAGCTGCAGCTCAATCTTTAAATAGCTCTACTAGAAAAAGAATGTAAAGATGCCAACTTATATAACTTATTAGCATGAATAAAGAACAAGTGCTTTACAGTGTTCTATTCCTTGTAAGTCTGTCTCTAAGTTCTCTGATAATTCACAGTGTATCCAGGCAACAAAGTAAATGACAGCTCTTGAATGTATTTCCTGTTCTTTCTTCATCCACATTTATAAACTTTTTTTTTCTTTACTATTTTTTTTTTCCTCCCAGAAGACTGGTTAGCCATTTTGGTGACAGTTTTAAAAAAACTTCCATTTCATCTTTTTCAGTAAGGAAGATGTCTACCCAGCCAATCTGTAATGTGATCTAAAGCTGTACTTATTCTTGCACACTTTCCAGCTTTTTGTCCTGTCTCCTGTTGCATGTAGGAAATACTTATATTTACCCATGTGTCTAACCTCTACTTTAGTCACCTACAAATCTCTGTAGCTCCTCCTTGGTACCTCTGTATTTCAGTTGCCACATATACTGCAGACACAGCTCTAAGCCCGTTCCATGGGCTATGTGGACTCACAGCCTATTTGGCACATAAAATGTATATATTTACTTTCAGCATATTTTGTATCATTTCTGATTAATTGCAAATTTAATAATGTTAACATTTCAACAAACTTTACAGAATTTTATGCAAAAGCTTGGAATTTTATGCTTAAACCTATAAACATAGCAAGGAAGATGATGCTGGTGAACTCATTCTTTTTGATTGCCTGAAGATCGTATTCTTCAAGCTTCAGTTTGCAGAGAACAATTTCACCAGCTCTATCGTGTCTCTGGAATATTTAGAATAAAAGGAGAGACCCTTAAATTGTAATAGTCATAAGGCTAAGTTTATTTCCCTCACTGCATATTCATTCCCTTTTAAATTTAATTTTATTGTTCTGCAATCCCATTTTACAGGGTCTTTCCCCTAACAATTAGTTTTCTGGATGATTCTTGAGAGTTCACTGGCTTATCCTGGTATCTCTGCCCCTGGCAATATTCCCCATGTCAAAACATCAGATTCTAGAGAGAGTCAAAATGAAAAATAATATCTCCTCTGAATATTCTTTCGTCACTTACTTTCTCTATATCCTTGAGAGGTCTCGGTATCCAATTAATTTTCCTTCTTTTGAAATCTGTGTGTTTCAAAATCAATTTTTGGAAAAACAAGTGATTGCTTTATCACGCCTGTCATGTATTGACTAGCACTGATTTTCAGAAACAAACCTACTTCAGGGAAACATACTGATCTCTGAACTATGCTGTGTTACTCTAAATTGATCCTGAACACTGTCTGCCATCATTTGAGCTCTTCATCAAGGTGTATGATCCAGTTGGTTTCTCAAAAATTGTACAAGATCACTGTCCATTAATAACTTCCTGCATATACCTAGAAATCAAAATATTTCTAAGGCTGAAGTTCATGTGGAAATACTTGGAGAAAGAAACACCACTAGAGGGATACTAATAAATAATAATTATTCTTAAAAATAAACAAAGTGTCTAATGATAATGAACTTTTTCTTCCAACAAGCAATCCACGAAAGAACACTGGAGATTTAGGTGACCTGTGCACTACTCTACATTAATCAAGGTGCTCTTCCTTCCCTCCTTCAGTTCAATTCCCATAGCTGTGACTATTCCTCCAAACTCTTTTTGAAAAGGAGTTAATTCAAACTAACTGAATTGCTGAAAGCAGACACAGGTAAACAGAATATGCCTGTTCTTAAATGGCAGAATTCAGAGACTTTTTATAGTCAGATTGATACAAACTGTTTTATTCATCTTTTTGATACACACTTTACTGAGTAATGATTCAAGAGGAATGAATCTGCTTTCCTGTGTCAGCAGATTGTTCACGCATCCTACTGAACATCATATTTCCAGGCAGGGTGGGAAGGGTTTTACCCTTGGACCTGATAGGGAGGTCTTAATAAAAATGAGGCAAGTCAACTGAAGGAAGGAGAAAAAGAAAGAAAGAGGGAGGAGAAAAAAGAGAGACAGATTTCCAATTTAACCATACTGTAATATACTGATGCATAGTGGTTTTTTGTTTTTGTTTTGTTTTGTTTTACTCTCTTCACTCATGTATTTCATAATTACTTTTCACAATGTTACCAATTGTGGATGATAAATACCCTTATTTGCATTTTACTTTACGGAACTTAAATTAGTAGCAACTTTGACATCACTGGACAATATCAGGGCACTTTTCATCCAGAGTTATAGTAAACAAATATTGGATACAGTAAACACAATTGGATTACTGCAGAATCTTTGCAGTTGTCTCATGCCAGTGTATATGCCAAGCTCTTTTGTTGCAGCTACATGTGAGTAACCAGTCAGCAGAAGGCTACAGCTGAGCAGGGAGTCGGAGAGCTGTAGAGGTTCCTGGCCACGCACTGCAACAGTTCATACCCTTTCAGTGAACATCAACAAATCAACATCAAACAAATTCCAGACCCTAAAAGTCCTCTGGATGTGGGGTGCTTCCATATGTTCAGGCATCCATTTCATCTGAGGGAAGGATCATGTCAGGCACTTTTACATTTCATTAAGAAGAGGGAAGCCAAGAAATATATTATTTTTTTGTTGACAGGAGTAAGAGCCCCTCTTACTGACCTTGAACAGATGCAAGAAAGAGGACTGGTGTTTAGTGTAGGCCTTATCTCCAGATACCACCACTTGCATAGGTTATCACACCCAGCAGAACAGGCTCCCAAAGGCCAGTGAGGACAACCAGGAACAGATGGAGCTGACATGCACACTAGTCGTTCTCAGAAGCTTTTCATTGCTCTTTTCCAGGCTGACTGCAGATTTTTATTATGTTTTCTGGGACAGGTTTACCTGGACCATGCCAAGATCTGGGATGAATTCTTAATGTGTGGGATGCTCCCCTTCTCGTGCCGGAAGGCCAGAGTAGCCCTAATGCTGAATTGTCCTAGGACAACAGTGATTCAGTCTATATGTGTACAGTAAAAATCTCCCACTACGATTACCTGTCTTAAATTTGAAACAATACCTAAGCACTATTACCCTCCAGATCTAAGAGCCTATAGTATCATCCCAGTACTATTTTTAATTATTCTTAGAATATGGGATTTCCACTCAGAAGAATCCTATAGTGCTTCTCTTTTCCCACAATATTTATATGCTGTGGCATTTGACATTTTCCTTCATATACAATGCCCTCACCTGTACATCTCATTCCATCAGCCTTTAAAGCTTGTAGCCAGGCAACACTGTATGACATTAATTATCCTCCTCTTATCAGGTCTCTGAGACACCTACTCTATTAAGGTTGCTGTTCAATTAAAAAAACAAAACAAAACAAACAAACAAAAAAAACTAGTCCCCCTATCTTATTTTTTAGGCTTCTAGCACAGGCATAGAAATCAATATTTGTTGGTTTTGCCCTTGGTTTAGCTTTGCCATGCTGGTCAGTTGCTATTGTAGCCAAACTGACTTGCCTTCCCTGTTTCTGTCTATTTGCCTTCTGGCCTTTTCAGAGGTGTACTGAATATCATCCAGGTTACCCTGCCAAGTTGAATCAGTCTGTGTTTCTCCATGCTTGTCAACATTTTCCCAGTTTGTACTTTAAATAATCCTGTATGACCTTCATAATTTTCAGACCCAACAGTCTGCCTCCATCCTTATTAAAATGCAGCCTATCCTTACCTTATGGGCTCCTTTTTTCTCTAAATATTTCCCAGCTCCTAAGAGACTGAAATCCATGTTCTCTCTATGCCACAGTCTCACCTGTGTACCACAGCCCTGAATCCATGCTTGCCTCTCACACCTTGTGCACTGGAATTGGCGGTATTTTGGAGAATGCTACCATGAAAATTCAAACTTCAGTTTTCTACTGTGCAGCCCAAACAGCCCTCCAGAGTATCACCTGTACACTGTTCCAGGTCAAACTAGCTCAGATCACGACCTCTGAGTCCTCCCATGCACTTTTAACTAATCCTCCTAGACTTTTCACAAAGCCTACTTTTGCCAGGTAGTGGATGGTCACGTTTCTCACCACCACCTTCTTCTTTCAATAGCTTGCTCCTGAGTACCCTTGGTGAAAGAGCTGTGGCACCAGCTGGAGGCTCATCTGAGAGGTGATATCCTTCATTTTCAGCTCAGTGTCCTGCCTCCTTAAGATTTCTATTCAGGGGCACAAAGCAGTCACAGTGGACAGGCATCCGCTCTGAAGCATCCCAATATGCTGGCATCATCTGTGAACCTCCCCTGTACTTTTAGCTGTTATTTTTTAGCCAATCTCAAAAGAATAGACCAAGTCTCCCAAAACCTACAGTTCCTTGCACTGTATGCACACATAAAGAAGCAGTTAATTAGCTCACCTATTACCCTAGTCTATGGTTATTAAGCCAACTAGCAACAAATGAGATATACCCAAGAATGTGGAGGGTGTAGATGTGTGTAGTAGGAGTCATTGTATTTAATTCTGAAAGAATCAGCTCCACCAGAAATCCATGTTAGCAATGTGTCAGCCAGGAATTTCAATTACTATCATATCACTGAATAACTGAACCTTCAGATAAATTGGGGAATTAATTATAGGAAAATAATATAAACAAGAGAAAAAAAAATAACAAAGGGTGAATTGAAATGCTCATTCATATCATTAGATACATGTGTTTATGCTAAAAATGACTTGGTTCTAAGCAGATTGAGTTTATGCAAAATACAAACATGGATGCTCAAAAGTACAAACAATTCTGAATCCATATTTTGTCCAAAGGACACAAGCATGAAATCTCTTTAGTCTATGTTCCAAAGGGGGAACAATCTTAGCTTTTGTATTTCTCTTTTTCTTTTTTTTTTTTTTTCCTATACATGATATACTGACAGAATAAACTGACAAAATGAATTACAGCATTTCATTTACAGTATTTGGATAAACCATGAAGGATGATGGTTTAATTGCTAGAAGAACTTTAATTGTTTATATAGAGATAATGAGTAGCATTAGATAGTTGAGTTATACAACATGATGGAAGTTATTTCAAAAAACCCTGACTTGAATTAGATCAAAAGTTAAAATCACTAGCCAGTACCCCTTAAGGTACTCAGCCTTCAGACCTGGAAGTCTGAGAAGAGGTGTAGAAGAACCCCCCCCCCAACAGTTCAGGTGGAAACACTTAGAGACCTGCTGCTCCACCTGGACTGTCACAAGTCAATGGGGCCAGATGGGATCCACCTGAGGGTGCTGAGGGAGCTGGCAGATGTGATTGCTGGGCTGCTTTCCATCATCTATCACCAGTCATGGTCATATGGAGTGGTCCCAGATGACTGGAGACTTGCTAATGTGATGCCAATCTATAAGAAGGGTCATAAGGAGGAACTGAGGAACTACAAGCCTGTCAGCCTGACCTTGGTGCCAAGAAAGGTGATAGAACAGGTCATCCTGAATGTAATCATGCAGCGTATGCAGGACCACTGGGGGATCAGGCCCAATCGGCATGGGTTTATGAAAGGCAAGTCTTGCCTGACCAACCTCAACTCCTTCTATGACTGGGGGACCTGCCTGGTGGTTGAGGGATAGGCTGATGATGTAGTCTACCTAGACTTCAGCAAGGCCTTTGACACAATCCCCCACAGCATTCTACTGGAACAGCTGGCAGCCCATGGCTTGGACAGGTACACTCTCTGATGGGTTAAAAACTGGCTGCATGGCCAGGCCAAAGGGCCCTGCACTTTGGCCACAACAATCCCATGCAGTGCTACAGGCTTGGGGGAGGTTGGCTCGAAAGCTGTGCAGAGGAAAAGGATCTGAGGGTGCTGATTGATGCTCACCTGAACATAAGCTGGCAGTGTGCCCAGGTGGCCAAGAAGACCAATGGCATCCTGGCTTGTATCAGGAATAGTGGTGTCCAGCAGGACCATGGAGGTGGTTATCTCCTTCTGTTCTGCTCTGGTGAGGCCACACCTCAAGTACTGTGTTCAGTTTGGGGCCCCTCACTATAAAAAAGACATCAAGGTCCTGGAAAGTTTCCAGAGAAGGGCTATGAAGCTGGTGAAGGGCCTGGAACACAAGCCTTTAAAAGGAGTGGCTAAGGGAACTGGGGCTGTTTAGTCTGGAGAAGAGGAGGCTCAGGGGAGACCTTATTGCTCTCTACAACTACCTGAAAGGAAGGTTTGGGGAGCTGAGGGTCAGTCTCTTCTCGCAGATAACTACTGATAAGACTAGAGGGAATGGCCTCAAGTTGCACCAGGGGAGGTTTAGGTTGGAAATGAGGAGACATTTCTTCTCAGAAAGAGTAGTCAGGCATTGGAATGGGTTGTCCAGGGAGGTGGTGGTGTCACCATCCCTGGGGGTGTTTAAGGAAAGGTTGGACTTGGTGCTTAGGGACATGGTTTAGTGAGTGACATTGGTAGTAGGGGGATGATTGGACCAGATGATCTCGAAGGTCTTTTCCAACCTTAATGATTCTGTGATTCTATGATTCCCAATATTTAATTCACAGGAATTTTAAATCTAATTAGATTGAAATATTTCATTTTTACCATTATAATAAACATTATTTAGCTTTAGCCATTTTAAGTTTTACTTAAATATTAAAAAGAAATTGAATAAGGGAAAAGCATTGTGTAGATTTCAACTTCATGCAGATAATTTTGAAATGTATTTCTACCCCTGCTGAGATACAACTTTATTTAAGCCCCTTTTTACTAAAATAGGGATTCCATCAGAAATTTAATTTAAAACTTTTCAGGTATATTTAGACAGGAGACTAGCTGTTTGACTTTGTAGTTAAATAAAGCGTAGGAGTTAAATAGTTTAGTAATCTCAGTTCTATTCCTGGCATGACAAACAGTTATTTAGTTGTTTGTTTTATCTCATGTAGACAAGCTTCATTTTTTTTTTGTTGACTGCTAAAATGAAAACAATTAAGGCCAAGCTCTCTTATGAACTCAGTACTTACAACCTAGAATAATTATTCACAGTTAGTATTTTGAAAATAGAAACTCTCCCAAGTTTCTTACTTAAATTTAGCTGTTAATACATTCTAATACTTTGTTGAATAAATTACTGTCCCTTGGACACTTTGGATCTTTTGATGAAAGATGTTTTTATACCGAAAAAAAATCTTTACTGAATGTTATTATAAAGGGAAATATATAAGTCCAAAGGGTGATCTTAATTACCATGCAAACCTTCAATAGCAAAAATGAAGCTGACTCCAGTAGCCCAAACTATTGTGATATGAAGGTAAATCAACCTCACAAGAAGGGACCTTTTTGGCTGTGGGTACAGGGAAGAAATGAGAGTGATACAGCAAATTCCAGGGAACCTAGATGAGGACAGAGAAGGCTGAGGAAAGAAATTCAGAGCTAATAAGAGCTATAAGCATGGCCAAGAGAAAGGATTCTTATTCTGATTCTAGTCTGCCAACAGTTACTAGAGGACTCTGCTTTCATGGATAACCACAATAGACAGAAGTCTGAATGACTTTTCATCCTAGTATTTTCACAGTCCTGAAATATATTCACCTGTCTTTTGTCTGTTGCCTAAGCAGGTGATATACAACCTATCTGATAGTCTTATTATGTACTAAACTTTAACTACTTCAGTCATGTGGTGCTGTGATAAAAGCTATACAGTTCCTTTGACCTGTACAATACTATAGGATCTTCAGCATTTGCTCACAAAATAAAGTTGGATTAATAATGTTATTTTAGTGTTAGAATTCATACAGACTCCACACAATAACCTGATAAGATCAAAGATTCACAACAGGCTTTGTCTTTCCTAAAGAGAAAGTGTGATAAAGATGATAAAGTCAATATTAAAAGCTCTTAAGGAGATTTTTCTAATGTTAAACCCACCAGGAAAGAAAGCAGATGCACAAAAAGCTTTCAGTTCCTTCTGGGAGTAAGATCATGCTAGTTCACTGCCTTCTAAAATTGCCTTCAAAGAGTTTGCACCATTCCTAGCAGCATTCCACAATATCCCACCAAAGCAAAAACTGATGTGGAAAAGCTTGATATTACAGTCTCTTTCTCACTATCTAGGTAAGAAATCAGCCAGCACAAATAATGCCCATGACTACCCTGCAGTGATTATTTATTTGATAATACAGCATTACTTACACTATCAAATGTCTTAAAAATAATCTAAAGCTGTTGTGCTACATTTCTCATATTTGTCAAATTCAACAAAAATTTTGTTAGTTGGATTGATCTATGCTGCTTTAAGAAGTCAGCCCAAGCCTTAAGGAAAACTGATTTGTAAGAAAATATCACTTGTAAAAATGTGGTGTTCAATTTGTATGCTCATATACTGTTCAAAATAAGAAAGGTAAGAGGGAGATGAGTCTTTCTGTGGGTTCAGCTACAGTTTCACATTTCAAAGCTGAATTTATGTTCACGTTGCCATAATCAAAAGCATATTGAAAAAATAAATGACTATATGTTTCTCTGGAGAAGAATTCAGCTATTGTAGGAACTCTTCTTCCATAGTTTGTAGGCTATGGGTCACTTCTTTCCCTTTAATTTCTGTGCTTTTATTTTTATTTTTTTTTCCTCCTAAGACTGACAGTTTTTTGCATGAATTTTCATTTAGGAAGACAAAACATTGCTAGAAATTAAGGAGTGGAAACATGTAGATATCCACAGAGTAACAGTGGTTGGATTCAGTATGGGAGGAAGGGGTTCAAGAATCTGTATTTGGTGCCTGCAGCATTCTTAACACAAATACATGTGAGAAATTTCCACCTCGAGCATCATAAGTGATACTCATCAAAGAAACATGAGAATGGAGTCAGTAGTAAACTTATACACGTGAAGACACTTCTAGGTGGCTTGAAAAGTCTGATTGTGAAAATCCCTGTGCCCCATACCACACTTATGTACATGCAAGACTGGCAGTCTGTCTGGCCTTAGGTAACCTTTTTCTGTGAGGTCTAAAAACCAAAACCAAAATAAAACTTTCTCCATAAGAAAGCTGTAAAACAGTTAAGCCTCTCAGGTAGGCATAAATCAGTTCTGTGGTACTGTTCATTTCTTTGTAATCCACCACCTGTGCATTAAAGTACCTTCTACCATGCCTCTGCAAGAATTTTGTTTTGTTTCCTTATGATAATATAAAGAAAAAAAAATAATAAAATGATTTCCACTGTTTATGGATGTGCATCTCTACCAACGGTATGATGTTTTTAATTTCAAAACCTGGAATTCTGTTGCTTTACAGCAAGAGGGACTCCTGCAGCATAGGTAGTAATGCCTCTCTAAGTGGGAGAACATCAGCTTTCACCAAACCCTGCACACCTTATGGAGCTAAGGGCTCAGGCCATGTGTTGTTCCTCTCCTTTTGCCTTATATAACTAAGAGTGGAATTTACTTTGCCTAACTTTAGACATATAAACAGTAATCCAGCCTAAATTAGTCATCAAGTCTCGTCAGACAGGTCAGATGAACTGCCCTCTGGAAGAATATGTGTCTTTCCTTTGACTCAGTCAAGAAAACTAACCAGCTCAGTCTAGATACCTACAGTTTAGGTAGCTAAATTTATCAGAGGTGAAGAGCAGAGGGCTGTTACATGTATTTGTAATGCAGTTTTTGTTAAGTGGGCAACTGCCATTCCATAGGGAAGACAAACAAAACACAGCTGAGTACAGCATAGAACTGATTCAGATTGTTCTAACTTGACTATCTCAAAACACTTCAACAAAATGTTTGAGATACTTCTCACTTCCCAAACTCCATAATAAGGGCCGCTTCCATGACCTGTATTAGCATCCTAATACATCTGAGAAGACCTGCTTAACACTGGGGAATACATTTATTCTCTTTGTATTTGACCTAAACAAAACTTGTGTTTTAAAAATAAGCCATGACCAACTCTGTCAAGTATGAACATTTCCACAAACACAGAATAATTTTCATAAAACCATTGACAATTAGAAAAAAAGATGGCTAAAGAGAAAACATGTTTAGTCTCAAAAATTCTGGTTGTTTTAACCTGAGTAACAAGAAAAAAAAATGTTGAGTGAAACTACTTGTCCTTACACTTCCCTGGAGTTCTTGAACTTAAATTGCCATGGACATGTAGGAGATATGCAATGCAGTTTAATACTTGCAGGGTCAGAAAATCCATTCCTATCTCATACACTAATTCTGGAGAAGTCAAGCTTTAAAATTTGCTTTAAAAATTTAAAATTAGCTGAAGAAATTTCATTCTTTACCTCCATCAAAGACAAATGATTTTCTGCCTTCCTTTGTATTTGTCACATTATGCTACCATATATTAACTGAATTAGATGAAAATGGTGTCTTTAGACTATCTGTCAATGAATCTGAGAAAATCATCTTCCAGTTTACTTCTTGGCTACCCTTTTTTAGCCAGCTTTTCCATTGGGCAATTTGCCCTTTTCCAAGGGCAGTTCCATTGCCCTTCTGCAGTAGTTACTAGAGAATTGGATCATTATGAGCGTTTCCTTTTTCTAGCAATTTGAGTGAGTTACAATTGACCTACAGAAACCATCAAAAATCCTGCCTGCCTCCTCTTCTCACTAAGCGGAACTCAGAGTCATTTCATTATTGATGGATGCCATGTTTCGTGTATGGCAGGACTCTCACAAAGCCCTTTAAATCCAATTCAAAAGATTTCATCAGAGACACAATGCAGTTAAACAGAAAACAAAATTCAATAGTGTGAGACACACTTAAACAAAGCCCTTTCTGATCTATCACAGGCCTTACTCAGCTTACAAAGTATTTGGAGGGTTAAAATAGCTTGGTTTTGAATAGCAAGTAATTGAACAGAAGGCCAAACAACTGGGTAAGGAAGCAGCTCATGTTGTGCAGTCACCTTGTGACTTCTGCAGAAGAGCAGGTACTTATCTGTGTCTGGGTCATACATGTTGCAAAAACACATAGCACATTTCTCTAACCAGCTTACACAGCAGTTGACAAACAGCAGGTTATGGGACAAGATTAATATAATCTTACTGAGAAATTTATAACAAAAGAAGGATCATCAAAACTATAGATTCATAGTTAAAGCAGGTGTGTTAGGAGGAAAAACCTCATTTGATTTATATGTGTAGGACATTTTGGATGCTTGAAAAACATATCTGAAATGTCTTCATGCCCACTTTTCTGGAAAACAGTAGAATCCAGTCCAACACCTGGGTTCAGGGTGCAGAATGTGGATTAAATTTCACCGATAAGGTTGTAGCAGCAAAGTTGATATCCCAGAGGATTTTTTTTCCTTTTCTTACAGCTTTGTGACTCATCACTTTCCTTGATCCATTCCCTTGCTGAAAAGGTTTGCAGCTGCCGGGTGGTGACTACAACTGATAGTCACTTGGCAAGACAACTTGGCTTACCCTCTCTCTGTACCACTGTCTTCCTGATCCTAGCATTACTGATATTTAATTTCATAGTCCAATTCATAGCTACATTATATATAGCTATAGTAACAGAAAGAAAACATTAACATCTATGTATCAGATAATTTAAGGTAAAAAGAGTGCTATACGACTTTACATCAGCCAGGCAATTCCCAGATCAGTTCACAAGGCAAATGATTTAAATGGTTCCTCTGTTCAGAGCTTTGATCTCTCTAGTTGCACTTAAAATCACATACTGTCAGGCAATAGGCATCTAACCTAAATGTTGTGTGTTTCTCTTTGAAGCACTTCATAGTTGTATTACTATTATTATTATTATTATTATTATTATGATTATTATTATTTTACTGTTACTGAGTCAGTACTACATACAGGTTTAATGAATCATCTACAGAGAAACACCTTGTTTGCTCACACTCTATCTACATGCAACTTGGCTTGGTATGGGATCAGTGTATTAGCATGTTTTTTATCATATACTTGCCAGAGGTTTGTCTACAAGTACGGTTCTTTTTGTCACTATTCTAACTAATATTACTTAGTTCCACTTACCAAACTAAGAGGATGAAAAAAGTTGCTGTTATTGCAACCTCCCAGAAGCACCTCAATTCGTATAGAAGATTTATGTTTAATAAATTATTAAGTATTTACTGTTAACTCCACAGCAATATAAAAGCAAAATAATACAGGGCCGATATTCATTCATACAAAAGCCCCCTCTGTACGTACAAGTAATCCCCTAAGAACTTAATTCTGCATCCATTTCTACTCGTAAACACGCCTTACGTTTACTGCCTGCAAGTTTCAGTTGCAAGAGCATGCCTTTGCTGAAGAGTTAACTTATAGCCAGGTGTGTAAAAGAGCTTCTGACCTGAACTCAAGAGTTCTTTAAGTATCTATTAGCTAACCCAGTAAGAGGCATGAGTTATGGTCCAGCCTCCACTTTAATAAGGTCTTAACCTTCTTTTTACAGTGTGGATGCCAAGTATTTAATTTATAGCTTGATAGTCCTTTGAGGGTATGATTACATGGTCATCTGTGTATCTCCATTTGCTGCACTGACTTCCACAAATTACCATATACACTAAATTATTTAAGAACAAACAAAACAATGAGAAATCACTGGATTTCCAGTGTGTTCACAGCACTGCTTTGAATGCTGCAGTCACACAAGTTTGAATGTAGGTTGTAAAGATGATTTCTGACTTAGGGTACCTTCTTAATACATAAGGGTTTCTCTATTGCTCTTGCACAGTCAGGAATCAGATTAAAAGCTGTAGCACAAATTTGATTTTTTTTTTTTAATTAATTATATTGTCACTGGGAATCTATACAAATATTCAGTCTTCTCTTAGATACTGTTTTGGTCTCAACAGTCTCAGGATAGCCCAAGAAGAAAATAAGCAAGACAGTGAATGATTCCTACACGTAAAAACTTATCATGGCAAGTTAATGATCATATAAATGTGTTTTAAAAGTATTCTTAGAAAATTTAGAAAAATTCTGTTCCACTCTTAGAAAACTCTAATTCACTTCTAGGTTTACAAACTAAGTTTAAAAAACAAACAAACAAAAGATTAAGAAGAATAAAAAAGAAGAATCCAATATTCAGACGTGAGTTTTACCTCCCAAGAAACCAAACCAAACAAAACACATGACCGATAACACTATTTACATTTGGTTTTAAGTACATACAGTGTGTTTAATCTGCTCATTCAGGTTAAGTTGGCAACTGTTATGTATGGTCATTTATGCTGGGCAGAATTATGGTGCTACTATAGGTTTAGATACTGCATGTCATATCCTGCAAAGATCAAGCTGCTGGTCTTCACCTTGAACAACCTCGTTCAGACAATCCATAGCTTCCGGACAGACATATCTGGAAGAAGGTATGATGTTACATGGACCAATTGAAGTTGTAAGAACACACAAGAATGATGGGAGAAACCTTCATTGAACCTTCATTGTAAGAACACACAAGAATGATGGAAAAAAACTTTACATGAGTATTCTCTGTTTCCTAAACATTTTTTCTTCTTCAACCTGTTATAATACTCCCCATTTCATGACTGAACTTCAGATATCCTCACTGTACCCAAACAGTGGGGGCACTAAAGTACTGGGAGACCTCACTAGCATGTATAAGATCTGTACTGACTGAATAAGCACGTATGAGATCTGTTCTACATATTTACTGCCTAATGTAAATCGACGGTTGATTTATTTTTTTAATCTTCCTACTTTATGATTTAATACACATGATTTAACATAACATTTAAATGGGTAAGGAGAAAATGAATAAGGAGAAAATCTGAATACATTATTTTTTCAAAAAAATTCTAGAAACAGAAATGCAATTTATTTCCCTTATTTTATTCTCCTCATTTACCAAATTGCTTCCAGATACTCCTGCTTAATTTCAGAGGGAAGCTAGTAAAAAAATAGTGACTGGAATAAGATCATATCTGTTATAAAGATGTTGAATTATAAAAACTTTAGGTAGGATTTTGCTATATCTTTGCTGGAAAAGCTATCAAGATTGTAATGCAATCATATCCAGATGGCAAAGTAGCACTGCTCTCTGCTGGTTGTTATAATTGCTACTTGGTTGTTGCATAACATTTCCTCAATGTATTTCCTCAATTAATCTTTAAATTATGCTTTTATTGGGATTAGGAGAGATAAATACACATTTAGTTAGCTAATATGCTAAAACATAGCTGCTCGTTGCTCTGATAAATAAGCAATTTTTAGATAAGGCATTCTCAGAAAAGCATTTGCAGAATTTCACATTAGAAGATCAGCCTTTGTTCTTTCTGACATAACCTGTATCTGTATTCTCATCTCTAATAACTTGCCTGATTCTTCTGCCTCTTTCTTTAACTTAGTCTTCACTTTGTCAGAATGTAATTCATGAATTACGGTGCAGCCTTATTTTAATTAGGGAAATTGAGGTGGCATGAGCTCAGCTGACCACTGCGTAGATGCACAGCTTTAATCATCTGCATCTCTACAGAAGGAAATTTCCCGAGATCCATCTGCTCCTTAGGAAAGAAAAAGCCAAAGACATTGTCTCTCTTGCTGTGAGAAGCATATATCATGCTGCAACTTTTCCATTTACAGATCC
Source organism: Cygnus atratus (assembly GCF_013377495.2). Classification (NCBI taxonomy): domain Eukaryota; kingdom Metazoa; phylum Chordata; class Aves; order Anseriformes; family Anatidae; genus Cygnus; species Cygnus atratus. The sequence continues at coordinate 117,375,097 of NC_066363.1, read as the reverse complement.
TCCTGACAAATTAAGAGTCTTCCTGTGTGCTCATGCAATAATAGATGATGGCCCTTGTCAGCCATTTGCAGCTTCTGTCTCTGCCTCTTCTAGAGGACATCAGAGGGCTCCAAGATCAATAACCATTGCAGAAACATCAGCTCTAGGCATTTGAAAGTCATGAGTTAGGCTCCTGAGATGTGAAATTTGAAGAAATAACAGCTTTGAGAGGGGAACAATTCTTGATTTTCAGATTTCTGATTACACATTTTTAGGCTTTACAACCACAAATACTGGTAACATTTATACACTGATTTTCATTGATTATTTTTTTTCCTGGAAATATATCAGATCTTATTTTATTACAATATGTGCAATGTTATGAATTGTGAGAGTTGGTCAAGTTTGGACATTTTCCCAATCTAAATTAAAAGGAATTTGAAGCTTGATAGGGACTGTGGTGTGTAAAAAGAGCAGAAACTACTCTACCCTAACAAATGACAACGAGAGAAGCCTAAAATCCATTTGTTGCTAGCACTAAGTGCAGTCTGGGGGTGGACTCCCCCCTCCCTTTTTTTTTTTTTGCTGTCAGGAATATTGACACCATATTAACTTTATAGCTCCAAGCTTTGGGAAAAAATATAAAAATAAAAATCAATCTAATGCAAAACACAATGCTATCTTATATTACTACAGCACAATTTGCTACAGAACTAAAGTTAAGATTATATTTATCCAATGTAAGGAAACTAAAATATGATTTTAATCTCTGACAAAAGGGGAAAAGAATCCCAAAACTAACAGCCATTTCTTCCTATTGCAATTTTATTTCAATATCTCTAAAACAAACTGAGAAAAATTAATTGTTATGCATTAAATTATGTATGGAGGGTGAGATTTTCAAAAGCACAAAGGACAGTCAGATGTCTAATTCCATTTAGGCCTTTATAAATAATTATCATCAACACCGAAAGTAAAGCTGTGATATCTAATGAACATAATTCCAAGACCTCTTCTTTTAAGGAAGTAAAACATTGACACCTTCTATGTATGAGAAGAATTCCCTAAGAAAGCAAACCAAGCAAAGAACACGACACCTCCTCTTCGCCCTGGACTCCAAGACCCCAGGAAATACATGCACTGACTTTTTAAAAATCCATCCTCAAATCTTGCTTTTGCCCAAATTACAAACAATTGTCAAAGGCTTTGAAACAGGTGTGTTGTGACTCATAATGCTCCTTATAACAAACCGGATAGTTCACTGTCCCTGTCAGGTTACCACACAGTTTTGTGCGTTTAATTCTATCTTCTGTTCTTTGGCAAAAATATGGTTTTAGGCTCTTCAGGACAGAAATTAATCCTAGTATGTGTACACAATGCCTAGACCGATGCATTCCATTCTCAGAATTAGGCTGCTGCATGACTTTAGACTATAAACAATAATTTAAAGCTTTTAACTAGTCTCTGAAAAAAAAATATTATTTGGACATGCATCCAATGTAAGATTTATTTGTTTTTTCTTCATTTTTAATTAATTTGTAATCTTGAGAATAACCCAATTAAAATAACATTTTCTTATATCAAAGAGAAGAAAAGCTTTGGCAAGCCAAATTGTCATTCTAGTGCTCAAGAAATCAGGTACTTCAGAGAATATAAAACAATGGAGTATTCCTGAATTCGTTACATGCTTTAAAACTGTGGGAAAAGGCTGCTAATGCAAGCTGAATATAAGCAGAAGTTCAATTTTCATTGTAACGTCCCACATTTCCTTCCTCTTCATTTTCTCACCCACCTGTTTTTCATTTTTATTTTCCCTCCAGATCAATTCAACTGTTAACATGCCTCAGAGGGAAAAGTCTTGCACAAAAATATGCTTTACCTTAGGAGATCAAAGCTATTTTAAAGCTCTTTTTTTTTTTTTTTTTTCCAAGCCTCTTTTAATCTTAGAGGTATCAAGCTCATTAGGAACAGAAGAGTGAGAGAAAGAGAGAGAGAGAGAGAGAGATTTAAGCTAGGCTTAGTAAACGAAAAAGAAACTTTGATATCTAGTAGAAATTAGTGAAATCAAAAATATTAGTGTTATAAAATGGGACCTGGATAGCTGATTATTTCCAGAGGGATGGAAAACCAATTTTTAGTGTCTCACTTTGTCAGAATGAAAGTTACAAGGCAGATTCTATCTTTTGCGGGGAAACAGGGAGGAAACTCGTAGTGTAAAGGAACAACTCAATCTGAGCAAGAATATAACCTTAATTAAGTAAGTCAAATGAAATATTTATTGAAATGGAAAATGATTAAGTACAAATTTGTCCACTTGTTATGTATGATACAAAAGAACAATACATTGTAAATAGCATGTCATTAACTAGTGCAAAACAGCATACCATAAATGTCACATTGGTCCTGAAAAGAGTATGCAAAGCATGTAAACAAAAGCATAATCACCTTACTTCCCTTTTCAGTTCAATTTGGTTGACTTAAAAGCTTCAGCACATCAAAATTAATACACTGATTATGATCTTCACTTCATGAGAAGAATGGGTTAAGTTAATTTCATTTCCCATTTCCATTAAAACTGTTTTCATGAGAACAAATCAATTCTAGACTACATTTTCAGTTTGCCTCATTCTCTCTCAAAAGATTGGGACTTCTGAATTTTAAATCCCTAGAGTATCTCTGAAAGGATCTCTGTATTTCGGAGTATCTCTGAAAGTATTTCAGTATCTCTGAAAGACAACAGTTTGCTGGACACTTCAGTCTTTTAAATAGTCTCTATTTTTGCTACTTGTTCGTTCCAATCTTTGTCACTGGCTGTGGAAACTAGCCCACTGTCAGTCACCTCTACAACTCTATTTCATTGGAAAAGACAGTGAGGACTGCCAGCACCCAGTGAAGACTGCAGCGGGGATGAATGTCGCTGCCTGAGAGTGCCCTGAGTGCTGGGGCTGGGCACTGGTACCATTCGGAAAAGACACCAGAATAGCCTGGCAGGGGTATCAACTGCCTTAATGATGGATGGATACATCACCCAGTGCTCTAACTTGAGATTTCTGCTTGCCTCTTTAAGACAAATTATTATACAACTGCAGAGTGAGATACTGTTTCTGTATCAACTCAAAACTTCAAGGTGCCGAGCATTTACTCACAACATAATTTCTTGAATTATGATTTATCTCAGTATCCTATGGTAAGGTGTATTTAGTAAAGAAACTACAGTATTCTTTTATCATTAATTATTATTATTATTATTTTATTTTATTTAAGCTGTAATTCCTGTTGCATAAATATTTTTCCTCTTTCCAGCATGAATTTAGAAGAGCTGCTTATGGAACATGTAGCACTAGATCTTTGCCACCTGTTCACCAGGTGAAAATGTCTGTCCTCTTGAAGACTCTAGTCTTCAAGGGTGCTCTAGTTTACTGCCTACAGTTTCATTGACAGTCGATTTCTGGATGCCTTTAAGGTGTTGCTTTTAGCCTGGAAAATACTAAATGCTTTAGGCCTTTATTACTGTTTCTCTCACATGCAACATTCATCAGCTGAGACTCTCTGAAGCTGTGATGAAAAGTGAAAACATTTCATTTCAAACTCCTGCCCTCTCTGCTCACACACATGTGGACACATATGAAAGCTTGAACAGGAGATGGCAGTCAGCTAAGCTTTCTCCCTGAGAGAGATGCAATGTACAATAAATTTTTCTGCTTTGATCATTAGAGTGTGGATGTGCTGAATGTCAGAATAAATTTCAAAACATGACAAATTTTCTAGGATGAGAAAAGGGTAACATGCAAGAGTGGATGAGAAAGTGGAGTTTTATTGGTGCTACAATATTAACACCAAAACCAGCTCATATTACTCAAAGAGAATTGTATCAGATATAAATAGGTGAGTCCAAGTGCTGAAATCCTAAACACAGCTGTTACAACTAACTGATATCATTCTGATAAAGACCAATTTTATTTTATAGTGAAGTACATTGTATATCTTAAAAGATTTTTAATATCAGATCTGACTGTTCTGGCTATACAATATGATTTGCTATACTCTGTAGAAAGATAACTTTATTTATGTGAGCTAAATAATTTGTTTTCCATCATTTAGTGTTACAAAATAAGAATTAACACCAGTGGAATAGCCTGGGCAGCTCAAGTCTCAAGTGTTACCTTTTTTGAGATTAGAATTGCTGAAATTAGAATTGCTGAATTTGCATTTAATGTATTCTATGGCTATACACCCTACAGCAATCACTGATGTAAAGCCACTGCAAAGTAGAGATTCAGACTGAGACTCCAGTCTCAAAAATGTAACCCTGAAAAGAACCTACCTCAACTGTGATTTTGCTTGGATAATGACCACCTCAAGTCAGAGCATGACTTTAAATGAAGGGTTTTCATTGAGGCTTTTTCCCCAGTAGAGTACTGGTAATTAGAAAACAACTCACAAATTGTCATGCACAGGGAATTCTTCAAAGGAGAAGTTTCTGAAATTTTCTTAGCTGCAGATATGTTTATCTTGTGGGGTTTTTGTTTGTTTGTTCATTTGTTTGTTTTTATTTAAAGATAGGAAAATGCTTACTGAAAACAAATGTCAACCCTTTTTAGATGGTTTTGGGGTGACCTTTTAATCACATATTGTACCCTCATCACTACAACTTTGATTTGATTCAGTTCAGCCTTTGGGTGCTTGCATTTTAATTAGACATGCTTTAGCCTTGAAATGAATGTGCAACTTATTTTTATATGGTGGATGTCCTTCTGTTGCTATAGAAACCAGATGTTTGATAATTAACTTGCACTGTCAACAGTTGTGAACTATCATGTGAAAGACTACTCTTTACAAGTTGCTAACCAGCTAAATAGTCTGGGTTCCTGACTATTGAGAAGTTACAAGTAAATTAAGTAAAAAAGATATCATGCCTTGGAAATTAAGTTTTAAATGTAATCATTTTGCTGGAATATTTTATATATTATTAAGAAAGCATTGCTGGATTTTGTGGCTATTTTGCAGGTCAGAACCTGTCATTACTTTCCTTCTTTCAGTTTTATTTGTCCATTATCTTCCACTCACAGAAAAATGAACATGAGCAATGAATGGTGAAACATAAAAGTCTTCCATACGTAAGAAGGTCACCAATTTCAGCCTAACCAATGTAGGCATGATGCAGAGCTCAAAAAAAAAAAAAAAAATTAACTTGTTCTGGTAATGTAGAGGAAAATTGTGCCTTGACTAACCCTAGTATATTTTCCTTTTTACTTCCCATGACTGATCCTTCATGAATTTCAGGGCATGTGATTTAAAAGGTCTCAGCAGTCAGCAGCTAAAATCAGTACAGGTAGCTGGGAGATTGGCAAAGGGGAGAACCCTGACATGAGATGTGGAGAAGTGGAGAGAAAGACTGCTGCAGTCAAGAAGCAGAACTAGTACGTCCCCATAGAGGGAGGACAACCAGCACACTCATGAAGGTGGTGTGGAAAAAGGCCTGTATAGCAAAGGAAAGAGGAGCTGGTAGAGTATTTCTAGTCCTACTTTCTTTTTTTTTTTTTTTTTTTTTTCTTAAAAAAGCACAACTAATATAATGGTATAAGGACCTGGAATTTGTGCTTACCTTTAGTCTCAACAAGGAAAAAGGTTCGCAGGTTAAGACCATCTATAAGTAACAACATTAATGAAGATCTACACCTCAAAGTGATTTGTAACTATGAATTGCTCAAATAATGTACTAACAATATTAAAGTAACCTTCTATAATTTTTTTCTATTGAAAACAAGAAAGATCAAATGCCATTTCAGCTTTTCACTAATCATTGAAATTCTAATCAATATTTCTCCTCTGACATTGTTCACAAAAATAGTTGTATCCTTGCTTAATCTGTACACTCAAAACTTTCATGATCACCCAAAGACGTTACCAACTTCCCTATAGTAAAAACATTTCTGGGTTTGGATTTTATGCTTTAAGCCAATTCTGAAGGTACACAACACAATAGTATCATTGTGCATTAAAGATATTCTCTTTCAGAATCTTTTAATTTGGTGTGGAGGGCAATTCTGCTGTTACCAGGACATGAAACTTGTGCAGCAAGAAAACTTGCTACTGTTGGGCTGAGAAGTGCAACATCTTGTAATCTGTAATTACAAAAATAGCTTTGCTCTATTTGCACAATCACCTGTTTTTCTTCCAAACAGCAGACAGGTCACTGTTTGAAGGAAAGCATCTTTTTCATAAGCTTATGAATACAGTTTATGATTTATAGCTTTAACTTGGTTTTGCCTTTCTCCAGACTCACAACCAAATGCCTTACTTTCTTCTTCCACCAGAGAAGTATCATTATTTTTGGATTTAGAAACATTTTAAAGGTAGTAAGATTGCAAGGTCAGAAAAATAATAAATATTGTATAATTCCACAGAATAACTAAAGACTATCTTTTAAACAAACAAACAAACAAAAAAATCTGAAGTTTGGAAAGTTAGACTTTTTCCCTATCTCCAAACATACGTTTTGTCTGTTTTTCTTCTTTTCATATAAATTAACTTCAACCCCAAAATGCCTTTTTGAAACAATTCAGTTAGGTTTTCAGCAGGCAACCACATCAGACTGTTATGTGTAACACTTGGCTGGGAATAGGAGGCATGGAGCATAACTCTGACTCTAGTTTCATTATGAACTTCCCAAGAATTCCACCTTGAGATGTTATTTACATGAAAAGCACTAAGACTGCATACGGAACGTTACCTTTTAATACATGCGTGTTAGACTTCACATCAGGCACCACACAGAGCATCAGAAAACATGAATCAAAGCATGTGTATTCAGACTGAAAAGACTGTTTGAATTTCTGAGTGGGAATCCTGCATATATTATTTTACAAACCTCTGAAGCCTACAGTTCCTTTATCTGTAGCCACAAGTCTGTTAGTAGAGGTCCAGTTTTGTGACATTTACTACATAAGGCCATTTTTACCATGACAGGAGTGCATATTTTCTAACTCCAAAGCAAACTCGTTCTCTCCAGCCGTGTCTCTAAGTTTAGCAAATGACTGTATTTCATTCAGAATACTCGCCTTTCAAGAGGACACTTTTTGGACAGTATCTTTTTTGTTTTGTTCAGGTACTTAACTGCCACAGTATACAAGACAACATTGGTCCGAGTACAAGGCCACTTATACCTGTACACACCTGAAAGATTTCCCTGCCACTAGGCACTTCTGAAATTTGAAATAAATACAAGCCATTTCCTAGAGCTATCCTCAAAACAGAGTACAGCCTGACAGTAGATAAAAAGGAAAACTGAGAACTGTGCTTTTCCAGTGAATACAATAGAAGACAGATCCTGACTAGTCACCTCACTAAACTTTAGAAGTCATGAAAAAGTAATCTCTGAACATAAAGCAAAATTGAACTCTTTACAAAGAAGCCAAATAGAAGGGGATGTAATATGAGAAAATGGCAAATCAGGAGGGAAAGCAGATCAATGAATCTCATCTACTCAATAAAGTATAAAGAAAGGAAAGCACTAGCTGCTATTTAATGCTATAGCCAGTAAAGAACAGCAATTATAGTGGCCTTCCCCCCACCCAATCACACAAATCTAACCGTAAGGAAGTAATTTATTCCCCTCCCTGCTACCACCATACAGTCCACGTGGAATAAAAAGGCTCACCATTTTCAACTGAAATTGTAAAAGAAAAAAAAAAAAAAACATAATAGAACTTAACCAACAGAACAAAACAATCACTCTCACTCTAAGAATAAAAATGAAAAATTAGAGTTTCTGACACAGAAGTTCATAGACACTTGTAAAACATGCTATAGAATAGCAATACATTAATTACGATACATTGGTAAATTTACTTCTAGGTGCTATTATGCTTTCCATACATAGTAAAGTATTAGTCTTTCATGCAAGGACTATCCCAATCAATTACATATGTACAATATTGGTTGCAGCTTGGCTTCATGCGTAGCTACACATGGCAGGTGCCTACCTGGAACACCAAGTGAGAAGTCAGCATCTCTCACAGGATGCAGCACATCCCAGCACTGGAAGATTTCTGGGGAACACCCTAGTTCTGCTTCTGGCTCTTTGACAGATTTGGCTTACTGGTTAGCTTCAGAAATGTGTGGAAGCTGAATCACTTGTGCCTGTAGTCTAAATGTGGGACTGACAACAACTTATTACATTCAGTATGGGCATGTTTCTGAGACAATGTCTTCGAAGAACAACCTTGGACTATCTTCAAAGACAACCTCAATAATAGCAAGACATGTGAAAGTCCAGGAGTTCAAGAGCTGGGAATTGCTGCCGCTAACATGGATTAAGATAACCCAAAAGCCTTTTGCAGCACGTCACAAGCTGCAGAGCATTTCACAGGATCAACAGGAGGCACTGTTATTCAGCCGGTACTGTAGGTCCACAAATGATCCAGTTGGGGAAGTAATCAGGAAATACAAAGAAAAGAGAGGAAAAAAAAAAACATCTTTTTAATAACAAACAAGTCGCTTGCATTTAACATAGCTTAATGATAATAAAATATACACTGACACAGTCAGAAGGCCACAAATAGGAGGTGTCAGGGAGCAGCAGCCCCAGGAGCTCTGCGTGGAAGGGTGGCAAAGCCAAGGATGGTGGTCCCCTCCCTGACATGGGTGCAGACCCCCAGTGCTCAAACACTAATTGTTTACTCTTACCGGCTACCATGGCCATGCTGCCTAGGAGCTGGCCTACAGCATAAGCAGCCAGGTCCCCAGGGGCAGAAAAGAGGAACCCACAAGCAGCACAAGAGGACTTATCAAATCTCATTCAACTGCAACCTTGCTTATTTCTAATAGATGTAGGGTGATTTTAAGCTATTCTGTACTTCTTGCAAACCACGTCACACACCAAGTGACTGGTGGTACAGTGTGTCGCTCTCTCTGCACTTTGCAGTGTCATGGTCAGACAGACCTGCTGTGGATGTTTTCTGTGGGTCCCACTGCCCTGTGCCTTCAGAGCAAGTGGGGAAGTGGGCCAACAGCTTTCCCTTGGACAGACTACTAGAGCGGAGGGCAGCAGCCCCCACTGGTTTTGAAAAGTTCAAAAAAGAGAGAAGTCCCTCAGGAATGGCTGAGTCTTCATGACTCTTTATTTATTTGCTTCCTCATAAGGACTAAATCTGTCATCACAGCAGTGGATTGGCTGAGCAGACCAAGGCAGTGGCCCTATGAACACTGTAATGGAAGCTTAATTGACAGCTTTGCTTCTCACTTACCATCCTAGAGTTCTGTATGACTGGTATTTAAAAGTGTCAGGAGCATGTTTTTTGAAGCTATCTATGAAGATCTTTTTCTTTCATGTAGCTCCAAGTAAGAAAAGCAAAACTGTATTTCTTTCGCTATGACATTTGATGGTGTATGTGTGGTGGGTTGACGTTGGTTAGCTGCCAGGTGCCCACCCTGCCAGTCTCACTCCTCCTCAAAAGTACAGGGGAAGAAAATAAAAGGAAAAAATCTCCTGGGTTGAAATAAGGACAGGGAGATCACCTACCTGTAACTAACATGGGCAAACTGGACTCAGTTTGGAGAAGATTAATTTTATTTATTGCTGATTACTAACAAGCTAGAGCAATGAGAAACTAAAACCCCCTTTCCCCCATCCACCCTCTTCTACCTCATCCTGCTGAGCGGCGCAGGGGAATGGGAAATGGGGGCTGCAGTCAGCCCCTGACGCTTTGTCTCCGTGGCTCCTTCTTGGTCACTCTCTGCCCCTGCTCCACGTGGGGTCCCTCCCACGGGATGCCGTCCTTCCAGAACTGAGCCTGTGGGGGCTGCCCACAGGCAGCAGCTCTTCAAGAACTGCTCCCACATGGCTCCGTACCACGGGGTCCATCCCCCAGGAGCAAACCACTCCAGCAAGGGTCCCCCACGGGCGGCAGCTCCCCCCAGACTCCTGCTCCTGTGTGGGCTCCTCTCCACGGGCTGCAGCTCCGGCCTGGGGCCTGTTCCTGCAGGGGCTCTCCATGGGCCGCAGCCTCCTCCAGGCCACATCCACCTGCTCCACTGGGGACTCCTCCATGGGCTGCAGCGTGGAGATCTGCTCCATGTGGGACCCATGGGCTGCACGGGGACAGCCTGCTCCACCAGGGGCCTCTCCACAGGCCGCAGGGGAACTTCCGCTCTGTGCCTGGAGCACCTCCTGCCTTCCTTCTCCAGTGACCTTGGGGGCTGCAGGGCTGTTTCACGTTTTCTCATCTCTCTCAGTTGCTGCCTTTTTTTAAAACATTTTCTCACAGAGACTTAACCACAGTTGTTCATGGGCTAAGCTTTGGCCAGCAATGAGTCTTTTCTGGAGTCGTCTGGAGCTGGCTCTGATCTGATATGGGGCAGCTGCTGGGCTCTGCTCAGAGGCCGTCCCTGCAGACCCCCCACCCAGGTACCAAACCCTTGCTGCATAAAGCCAGTACTGTATGTTTCTCTGCTTCAAGGAAGAATATTCTTCCAGTTTTATCTACTTCCTGCCAGACAAGGATTCTGCTTCTCAGGATCTGAATAAATAAGATCCCTAGAAGCTTGGACACTGTCCCAGGCCTGCAGTATTACCTTGTCTTTCTGTCCTTGTTGTCAATCTTACCTTTTTTCTGGTAAAGTAGGACTGCAAACCTCTTCCATGGTCCCGATACTGTGTCAGTTACAGGTCACACACCAATCACACAATGACTGCTTTTAAATAAATAAATGTTTAATTGTCTATTTAGTTTCTTTGAAAAGCCATTCTTACCCAGATACTTGCACTGATAACTGGACTTTATTTGGTGATTCCACCTGTAGATATAGTATACCACTAAAAATGTGCATGAGTTCTTAACATTTTCCTTTTCAAGTGGGGGGAAGAGGAATATAAATTAACCTTAGAAATTGTGCTCACATGGGCAGACAGGATTTCCAGCCAAAGGGCAATTTAAATTTTGTTTTAATAATGATTAAATACTTTGATTTCTAATTTCTTCAGTAGGCCAGTAACCTTGTGTCCTACAATGTCCCTTGGAACTGCAGACCTAAGCTTCAGTAAGGATGGTAAGAAAGTAATTTCTGATTCCTGAAGTGTACCTTCTGTGATTTTGAATTGGAGAACATCCAGCATCAGAATAAAGAATAAAGAAGCCAGAATGAATGCACCTAGATACATGCTATAGATAATGACATAATTTGGTAATGAAATTTCAGGAGACTGGAGAGATCAAGACAAACAGATGTTTGGATGGCTCAGACAATGGAAAGGGAGAATTTTTGTGGTAGAAAGATTGCTTGAGAATCTTGGTGGAGTTACAGTCTTCTAAGGCAGACAGGAGGCTGGAATAAGATGCCTGTATATCAGCTTGGCATTTATCACTATACAATCAGAGCATTTCACGGTACTAATGGATTTTCCTCAAGAAAAGCTGCAGGAAAAAATAATAATCGGAACACTGAATATGAGAGTAAATAAAGAAAAAAGATCAGCAGCCAGTTTCTTTTCTGGTCCATGCTAGCCAAATTTATGTAACCCACTTTGTGTAATTCCATTACAAAAAAATTAAAGTGTCTTAAAAAAACAATCAGAAATGAAATTTAACTAGTATTACTACTGACTGAGGAATATGATCTATCAAAATAGCAGTCCATCATAACACCAAGTTCTATGATTTGCCAGGTGTGTTCTGGACTGAGCTAAACATTGCAGGTACTCCCAGACATGAAAATAAACAAACAATCAAACAAACAAAATTTAAGCAAGATTATAAAACACTAATAAGAAGACTTCAGTTTTGTCACTGTATACTCTTATAAACTACACAGGTTAATTTTAATTCTAGCTTTTCAGAAAACACTACTGAATTGCACTTACCACAAATTCAAATCATCTGAGAGAAGGCTTAATGTCTTAAAGTATTTTTGAGTCCAGTTGTAACAGTTTGGAAAAGAATTCAAAATTACTTAAAATTTGAAGATGCAGGTGACTTTTAGTATTGTTCAGTACAGGTCTTTGCCACCCTCTTTGCCCAATATTACAAGTAACTGGAGAGAACATAGAAGTAACACCAGGTAGGTTGTTTGCATCTATTCACATAATAGTGCTCTGATGATGATGAAAAATGTGTTCATGAGTTCATATAAACAGCATCTATATATACAGTTCTTGATGACTGGCTATGCTTCCCTGGATTACTTAATTTTAATAGTTTACTGCTCATTATGGTTCTGGTTTTGTTTCCATTTAGAACATGAAAATCAATGTAGCATGCAAACAAATAGACTGTAACATGAAAATAATACTATTTCTAAAAAATGCTATTCATAGTAATTCTTTATTTTTTATTTCTTTATTTTTATTTTTTGAGTAGATGTAATATTTAATGAAAGACTCAGAAAGGCTTTTTTTTTTTTTTTTTTTTTTTTTTTTTCAGAATACTGGAAGTTAATTCAGAACATTTAGTGCACTCCTGCTTTTATATCCTCATCCATTACTTTATTATTGTTATGCTAGGTAGTGACTTTTTTTTTTTTTTATTATGCCACTCAGAGAACATAAATTTTCATCTGTAATTGCAAAGTGCAACAGAACAGAATGGCTTAGAATTGCAATTAATTATTGACATGACCTTCTGGAATGAGAGCAGAATTCTTGTATTTTGTTTACCAAGAGTGATAATATCATACCAAAATAAACATGTTCTTGGCAGTTACAGGACTTATGTTTATTTTTATCTCTAGACAACTAGATTATCATTTGGATTTCATAAACAAGTAGAGCTGATGTAGATAGCCCTATAACAGTAACAATATTGTATACCCTTCATGTTCTGACTGCGCCTTTCACATTTCTGGGAAAGTAGAGCAGAATCAGAGTGAACGTATTCTTATCAATATGATTGCCCTTCCTCAAGTGTATACCTTGCCACTATAGCTATATATATAGCTCTATATAGAGCACTATATCTCTTGCTATACAAAAGCTTCGATTTATTTTTTTGTCTCCCGTCTTTGAAAGTCATCCCCAAACTGGGACTGCTTTTACAAATAATTGTGCAACAATGGCCTAAATTTCTCAAGTGAATGAAATATTTTTTTTTACTGATTTTTATTTTTATTTTTTATGAAAAGCACAGAAATAAAAGACTAATTATATGGAAGTCAGGGGATTTAAGCTGTGAAAGAGCAGTAGAAAAGCAGAATCTGAACAAAGATTCCCCTTTCCCAACATCCTTATTGCAGCAATGGTCAAGAATGGATATATAGGGAAAAGCACAAGAACAACAAAAGTATGAAACGTTACATCCCTTATATGATCTTCCAGACATAAGGAATTTGCAATGTAGAGACTTTTTCTTTTTTTTTTTGTCAAGGACACATGCTACTGAAACTTTTTTGATGCATCCTTTCTGGTGCTAGAGGGAGTTTTTTTTTTCCTTAATTTAGAGGGAAAACACAATGAGATGCAAGATACTTTTAGAAAGGAACAAGGTTTTATTATATTTATATTATACATATACAAGGTATATGTAGCTTTATATAATAGCAAGATGCCTAGCCCTACTTACGTAGTTTTGTCAATATCTACACATCAGTAATTTAACTTTAAATATTAGAAGACTAGTCAGAGTTACTGAAATCTCAGGATGAATACAATGATAGCGTGGACACAGCTGAACTAATTTTATTTACATTTTCCATGTCAATTCCTACGCAATTCATAGAATTGTAGAATGGCTTGAGTTGGAAGGGACCTTAAAGATCATCTAACTCCACCCCTCACCCCCACCCATCGCCATTAATGTATACCTACTTCCAAGCTATACCTAACTAAAAATTTTTCATACAGGAAATATTGCCTATATTAATAAATGCACTATTTGAAGAGTCTAGCATTGGTGACCACTTTACCTTTTTTCAAAAAAAAAAAAAACTTTGCTAAATGTCATCATTACATGATTGTCACTTCTTAATATATTGGGAAGCATACAAACCATTGAATCTGGGCTGCATTTTTTTTTTTTTTAAGCAATATGTTGACTTTGATGATTAGATAATGTTAAAAAATGGTGTGAAATTACATAACATATTAGAAGAAAATGCAGTATAGAGAACATTATATGACCAACAGTAACAATTTAAAAACATTTCTGTAACTTAAACAGCTTATAGAGATGGAAGAAGAAGCTATTTTCCCAAAAGACCTCTAATAGCTTGTATTCATCTTGTCTCTAAACCAAAAGGTACAAAACCAAAATAAATTTAATTGTGACAATGTTATGTAACTATAAGCATTTAATTTATTTAATGGTGACTTTATTTAATGGTGACTTTTATTCTGCAATAATATTATTTTCTATACATCATAAACATTTCTTAAGTGTTTTTGAGAGGAGTTAACCTAATTAAAAAAAAGGCCTGGTTTTATCAAAAGTAGTCATGTTTAAAATCTGTTTTGATAGATTTCCATTAGTTTTGTATCTTTTCAAAGATATTCCAGTCTGATATCTTATTTAGACGAACAGAAAACATGAGCTATATTTAAAGTTTTTCTGTTTGTTTCTTATTCTGTTTCTTATTTATAATAGCTTTGTTGTACAAAGACTTGTGCAAAGACTTGTACCAAATTAATATTCTTTCAATATGTCAGGGACAGGAGACATACTGCCTCGGAAAGTGCACCACTCCTGCCATGTATCTATGCAATCTTACACAAGCAGACCTATGCACACTTTGCCTGCATTCCTAACAAGAAGTTACATCAGCAGAGCATTAATCTCAATTTTATACATACTGTTCTTTAGCAATATTTACTGTCATGAGTCACAATCACAGTTGTCTTGAACTTGTTGCAACCAAATATATATGTATATATGTAAATATATACAACTAGCTGTGAAAACAATGTTTAAAAAACTGACAAATTTGGCCAATTTCAAACTTGGAAACACTACTAGATTAACATTCATTGACAATATAAGTTGCTAATGGTTAGTTCTTGCTTGTTACAAACAATTTTATATATATTCAAACTTCAAAATATAATATATATTCAAATGTATTCAAGTCCAAGCTTATTCTAAATTAGCTATGAGTATACAATGTCACAGAGCTGATGATGCCGATGTCCCTTGATGGATGGCCTCAGTGATTATGTTCAAGGACAGTGCTCAGAGGTCTTTGAGGAGGGAAGATGGAATCAAAGAAGGTGACTTCTTTCTTTGCCCCCTTGCTTGTGATTGCTATTTTATGTTCTGTCTTCCCAAAAACAAAAGGGAGCAATTTCATATACTTGTGATTTTTATTTTTATTTATTTATTAATTTTTTAATGAAGACATGTCCTGGTTACACTGGGGATTCCAGCTAATTTCCTGCCTGCACTGTAAGATTACGTTGCTTTTGTAGATATTGTTCACACCTGATCTACCTCTTGGTTTATTACTTGCATGTATGTTTCAACAACTTATTTGCACAACTATACTACGTCTCCATTTGCCCTTCTGCACTTGACTATTATTTATATGTTTATACTTACCTGTTGTAAAACAGTACTAATAGTGTTAAGATGTTACAAAATACTTACACACCTGTCCTGGTTACACTATTTTAGAATGCTTATGTCTGGGTTCAAAGCAAACATATTCATAGAATCATAGAATGGTTTGAACTGGAAGGGACCTTTGAGATCATCTAGTTCCAAGCCCCCTGGCATGGGCAGGAACACCTTTAGACCACATTTCTCAAAGCCCCAGCCAACCAAGTCTTGAACACTTCCAGGGATTGGGTGTACACCGCTTCTCTGGGCAGCCTGTTCTAGTGCCTCACCACTCTCTGAGTGAAGAATTTCTTCCTTATATCTAATCTGATTTTACCATCTTTTAGTTTAAAACCACTGCTTCTTGTCCAATCACTATATGCCCTCATAAAGAGCCCTTCTCCAGCTTTCTTTTAGGTCCCCTTCAGGTACTGGAAGGATGCTATAGGTTCTCGCCAGAGCCTTCTCTTCTTCAGGCTGAACAACCCCAACTCTCTCAGCTTGTCTTCATAGGAGAGTTGTTCCAGTCCTTTGATCATCCTCATGGCCCTTCTCTGGACTTGTTCTAATAGGCTTACGTTCTTCTCATGCTGGAGAGCCCAGAGCTGAAAGCAGTACTCCAGGTGGAGTCTCATGAGAGCAGAGTTAGAGGGGCAGAATCACCTCCTTCAAACTGCTGGTGTTGCTCCTTTTGATGCAGCAAAGAACATGGTTGCCTTTCTGGGCTGTAGGTGAACCTTGCTAGCTCATGTTGAGCTTTTCATCAACAAACACCCTCAAATCCTTCTCTGCAGGGATGCTCTCAATCCTGTCTCCACCCAACCTGTATTTGTGCTTGGGATTGCCCCAACCCAGGTGAAGGACCTTGCACTTTGCTTTGTTGAACTTCATGAGGTTCACACAGGCCCATCTCTCAAGCCTGTCTAGGTCCCTTTGGATTGCATCCCTTTCCTCCAGTATGTTGACCACACCACACAGCTCGGTGTCATTGGCAAACTTGCTGAGGATGCACTCAATCCCATCGTCTATGTATCCAACAAATATGTTAAATAGTACTGGTCCCAGTGCCAACCCCTGAAGAACACCACTCATTACTAGTCTCCACTGGGACATTGAGCTGTTGACCACAACTCTTTGAGCATGACAATCTAGCCAATTTCTTACCCACTGAGTGGTCCATCCATCAAATCCATGTCTTTCTAATTTAGAAACAAGGATATCACAGGGGACGGTGTCAAATGCTTTGCACAAGTACAAGTAGATGATGTCAGTTGTTCTTCCCCATCCACCAGTGCTGTAACCCCATTGTAGAAGGCCACTGGGATTGTCAGGCAGAATCTGTCCTTAGTGAAGACATTGGCTGTCACCAATCACCTCCTTATTTACCATGAACTTAACATAGTTTCCAGGAAGATCTGCTCCATGACCTTGCCAGGCACAGAGGTGAGACTGACTGTCCTGTAGTTCCTCTTGTGGGAAACAATCTGCAGTTAATAACATGGGTTCAGGCGAGGATCTCAGTGAAGTAGCATTTTTTTTTGTGATTGCAATGGTGGTTGTCCTGCAAGCAGGAGCGCACAGCAAAAGTATATCATAACCTTTTATTCCCTATTGCCCGATGCTTGATTCCTCCCGTTTCCTCATTAGCTGACTACTACAGGTTCACAAACTACTCAATGACTATTACTATACCATATATGTACAGTTTTATTTGACCAATCTTTAATTCCTCCTTTCCATTTTTTTTCTTCTTCTCTCATGACTAGAGGGCTTTTATTATTTATTTATTTATTTTACTGATTCTGCAGTGCTTTTCTTATTTTACTTAGCTATCCTCCTTATTTTGGGACAGTGGGGCTGTCCACTGTCCCCTTATCTGTTTAACATACTCCCCACTGTTTTGCCACTGTTATTCCTGCACAGTCACATTCAAATATGCAAGTTAGTGGAATTTTCCATTGCAAAAACATTACTTTAATTCTCACACTTGGGTCTTCCTTTCTTTTCCCTTTTTAGAAATGGGGTTATGTTTCCCTTTTTCCCATCAGTGGGAAATTCACTAGGCTGTCACAGCTTCTCAAATAAGATGGATAGTGACTTAGCAACTACATCTGTCAGTTCCCTCAGGATCTGTGGATGCATCTCATCAGGTCCCATGGACTTGTGAACCTTCTGGTTCCTTAGATGGTCTCATACTTTATGTTCTCCTACAGTGGGCAGTTCTTCATTCTCCCAGTCCGTGCCTTTGCCTTCTAGGGTGTGGAGTGTGTGGCTGGAGCTCTTCCCAGTGAAGACTGAGGCAAAAAATTAATTGAGTACCTCAGCCTTCTCTGTAGCCTGGGTGACCAGGTCTCCCATTTCCTTATGAAGAGGGCCCAAAATTTCCTTAATCCTCCTTTTATCACTGATGTACCTATAGAATTCCTTCTTGTTGCCTTTGATGTCCCTGGCCAAATTTAATTCTAACAGGGCTTTAGCTTTCCTAACCCAACCCCTGGCTGCTTGGATGATTTATCTGTATCCCTCCCAGACTACCTGTCCTTGCTTCCACCCTTGCCTCCTTTTTCTGCTTAAGTTTGGCCAGGAGCAGCTTGTTCATCCATGCAGGCCTCCTGGCTTTTTTGCCTGACTTCCTCTTTGTTGAGATGCATCACTCCTGAACCTGGAGGAGGTGATCCTCAAATATTAACCAATTATATCTTGCTTAGTCTGCTTTTTTTGTGGACACAACAGGCATCTGCTTTGATCACAAACACAAAGACTTACAATTTCGAGTCAGCTTATGACCAACTGTACATGAAAATAGGTATTATTTCCAACAACCATTATGTAGCATATATTACTGCATGGTGCTGGACTAAAACGGCAAAGCAGAAACAGGTACCACTTGCCTAACATGGCAGCTTTTGCTTATTCTGTCAGTAGGTCTAGAGCTACCTCAAGGTGTTAGAGATGAAGAATTCACTTTTACTATAATCACAGAAAAGAAAAGGAAGTAAAAGGAGAGAGGAGGGCTAGTTCACCACCTCTAGCCCAGAAGTAGCATTAACTCACCCCATGTAGTCTCCCTAGAAGGGGAGGTGTCTATTCATCTATGCAAATAAAGTCCAATTTGTATTAAATCAAATTGTCTCGTCTGTTTAGGTAAAATTCTCTTGTACAGCATCTGTCCAGGAATAGGAGAACCAACAAAACAAAAAAGAGTCTTAAAGATAAACAGAAACAAAATTAAAATATTTGTGATTATCACATACCTTCATAGCATAAATCATGAAAATGTTGTCTGAACTATGAAAAGTATATATAAATTAGATGTATATATGCATATACAATATGAACTATACATAGCTTATGTGTACACACATGCATATACAAAAATATAAATGAAATCTCTAGCTAAGAATCAGCTCTGTGTGTTATATTCCTATTTATAACACATCTGTTACATCAATTTGTCATTGTCAACTATGATTATCCTCAAAGCTGAAAGGAAATGGCTGTTGAATTCATTCATTCTTGGTACAAAAATGCCAACAGCTGCATTGTCAAAAGTTGCGTAATTTCCTGCAGAAATAACAATTCTAGTTCAGAGCTACTTGAAAATCACTCTCACAGAACCTGCTATATAATCCCCACAGCAACAGGAAAGCAGGGAGTAGATGGGAGGACCAGCAAGTGCTGACTGTGTATTCATCAGTGCTGTTCTCTTGTTTCAGTCACTTCAATACCAGCAGGAGCAAGTGAACTTTGTAGACTCCTTACTGCGTAACAAAGCTCTAGCCTTGACTGGGGGATTTTTTGTTACTTTAACTTAGCAGTTTTCAATATTCTCAGTGAATGGCAGAGTCCTCAGCTTGTTCTCCAGTCAAATTTCTTACATACTTTTTTTTTTTTTTTTTAATGCTGGATATAAAAGATTTTGTTTTGAAAAAACAGAACAGCCAGACTGGATGACTTCAGTATAAAGAATGAAGCCTGCAGAATTTACATAAATCACACACACACAGCCTTGCTGTGTGTAAAATTACTTTGATAGTTCTGCATCTGGAAAGATGTGAGGTTTGATCAGTATGTTTTGAAGGAGTGCCATAAGCTAAACAAGCTAATCCTGCACCTAAATTACCACATCACACTTTCTTTCTCCAAGCAATCATATTGCGACCTTTCTAAACATATATAAAATCAGTGGTGAGCTTGAAAATATGACATTTGATACAACGAAGTTTTCTTTCACCCTCAAGAAAACATAGCAGTGACTATCTGTGAATCATACCCATAGGCCTACACAGGCCACCTTCTGGTTCAGTAAGAATCTTAATGCCATAAATGTTTAATCCATATGTTTCCTTCATGATTCATCCCTGAGCAGCTCCATATGTCAGCACTGGACAGACAAGCATTTTGAAATGCACATGAGCAGAGCTGGTGACTAGCAGACAAATGTGTGTTAGGCCCACACATTGTTATGTATTATATATTTTCTGTTTATAAGCCAAGTCAGCTGAACTACAGAATAACTGGGGAGACTACTGCTGAAGAGATCAATAGTGTCATTAAACTGGGTAATTTAAAGTTTATCTGGAACTGTAGTAAGCATGCCTTCCAGTCCCCATACTGTTGCAGGGCTGCTTCTTTTTGGGGCTTTTTGGCTCTGCCTAACCTGCAGGAACTGGGGCTGGATGCTGAATCCAGACCTGCACACCCTCTCCAGTGTCTCACTGAGAACTAATCAGTCTGAGAGGGTTTGTCAGCATGCTTCCCTTGAGTGGGTTGTTAATGGCCTGGGATTTTAAGGCTTATTTCAGCATTTACCTCCATGGAATGTAAATATAGGCGATAATTCTGGTCTTGGTAATCTTTAGTAGAGAGAAGGGTCCAGTACATGGACCTAATCACTATAGCATGATGGTACAGTATTGCAAGCATTCAGTTCTGTGAAAGTTATGACGAACAAGATAGGAAATCATTATTCTCACTTTATAAGAAAAGCAATGAAGCATGCAGAGAGAGGATGAAGCAGTTCACAGTTCTTTCTGGCTTTATTAGTCAGAAGTATCTATTTTCATAGAAACATAAATAATTTTGATCCTGCATTCTCCACAAACCCCATTTTTTAAGGTTTCTTTGTGCACAAGTGAAGCAAAACATTTCCTGGAGTTAGGAAAGGTAGTATATATCTATGGTACTTCCCCCAAAACCCTGAAGCTTACTGTTGTGATCAAAGCAAGTGCCCTTGTCTTAATATACAGGTATGCAGGCACAAGCATTGGGATCACAAAAACATTAACTAGCTTATCAGACATGAGGGAACCTGATACTGGCATATGGGATGGTTATCTAAGTCTGGATCAAGTACCAACTGCAGACATCTGACTAAAGAAAACCTAGATCTTAATGCAAATCTTGCTAATGCAATGACAAGATTGATTTATTTATCTTTTCACCAAATGTAAAAGTGCACAGGGCATGAAGATTTAGTTGGCTCTAATGAATCTCTATTAACATTCAAAAAAAAAAAAAAAAGAGTCTAACCCAAAATACACAGGACTTTTCACACATGACCTAAAATTCCTTGAACAGGAAATGCTAGATCCATGGGTGAGAAATAAATGTCTCTTATTTTGTCTCTATTATCTATAAAGCCACAGTAAATTTCTATTTGTTGCAACAAGTATTTTGCAATCCTTATGCCAAACCATATATACAATATTTTTTCAAATTACAAAGAACTCTAGTGAATTACTGCCTGAAAATTTATATGAATGTTTACAGCATAGCTTGTACCAAATAAATGCACTTCTGCAGGTTGCCAGGTTTTGCTTTGAGATTTCCTTTAATAGAATCAACTATTATCATTCAAATTGGTTACATTTGAATAGAGAAATATTAGTACTCAGAGACACTTTGAGGTTAAAAGGAACTGTTTGACTTTCAAGCACAATTTTTTTTTTGTTTTTAATGTAGGCTCCTTTCATCTGCATACCAATACACTTAAAATAGAGGAAAAATTCTTGCATACTATTTAAGATTAGGATAAAAATATTTTATTATTGAATAGATTGACAAATATTGTGTTGATTAATTTTATAGCTGGTTGAATACTATTCATCAAATTATTCAAGAGATAACAGTAAATTTTGTTCAATGATTTGATAATTTGCTTTAAGTCAATGTTCAATCAAATCTTAAAAATATAAAGGGAAGCAGAGAGGCACTTCATAAATAGTGTCTTGCATATTTCAGTGCTGTATTGTCATTCTCTTACTATAAAAGTCCCGGAAACAATCTTTTCGTAATTTGAAGCATGGGTCATGTTTTATAAGCAACTGTAGTGGGTTTACGTGGCAAGGTTTTGGTAGCAGGGGGCCATAGGAGTGGCTTCTGTGAGAAGAATCTAGAAGCTGCCCCATGTAAGGTAAGGGCCATGCTGCTGACCAGAGCCAAGCCAATAAGTGATGTTGTTTGCGCCTCTGTGAGAGAATACTTAAGAAAGGGGGAAAAAACAAAAAACAAAACAAAACAAAAAAACACTGCTACACAGCAGCTGGGAGAGTGAGAGGAGTGAGAAACAGCCTTGCAGGCACCAAGGTCAGTGAAGAAGGAGGGGGAGAGGTGCTCCAGGTGCCAGAGCAGAAGTCCCCTGTGGCCTGTGGTGAGGACCGTGGTGAAGCAGGCTGTCCCCCTGCAGCCCATGGGTCCCACATGGAGCAGATCTCCACGCTGCAGCCCGTGGAGGAGACCACGGTGGAGCAGGTGGACCTGCACTGATGGAGGCTGCGGCCTGTGGAGAGCCCCCGCCGGAGCAGATTCCGGGCTGGACCTGCAGCCTGTGGAGAGGAGCACATGCAGGATCAGGGGGTCTGGGGGGAGCTGCTGTCCGTGGGGGACCCAGGTTGGAGCAGTTTGCTCCTGAGGGATGGACCCCATGGTATGGACCCATATCTGGAGCAGTTCTTGAAGAGCTGCTGCCTGTGGGCAGCCCACGCCGGATCAGTTCAGCAAGGACTGCATCCCGTGGGATGGACCCCACAGCACAGAGGATGAGAGTGACCAAGAAGGAGCGGTGGAGAAGAAGCGCTACAGACTGACCATAACCCCCATTTCCCCATTCCCCTGCGCCACTCGAGGGGAGGAGGTGGAAGAGGGTGGATAGGGGGAAGGTGCTTTTGGTTTGTTTCTTTTATTTCTCACTTCTTAGCTTGTTAGTAATAGGCAATAAATCTTACTATCTCCCTATGCTGAGTCTGTTCTGCCTGTCACGATAATTGTTGAGTGATCTCCCCGTCCTTATCTCAACCCTTGAGCTCTTTGTGTGGTATTTTCTCCCCCTTCCTCTTTGAGGAGGGAGGAGTGAGAGAGCGGTTGTGGTGGAGCTCAGTCGCCCACCCGAGTAAAACCACCACAGCAAAAAGGTAAAAAATAAATGAAAAGCTTTTTACAGCACACAGTTTTAAAGGAACACTAATGAATAGTGATGAACAATTTATGGATACTTATTTAAAAAAAAAAAAGTATTTCTTTCTTTCTTTCTTTCTTTCTTTCTTTTTTTTCTTTCTTTCTCTTTCTTTCCTTCTTTCTTTCTTTCTTTCTTTCTTTCTCTTTCTCTCTTTCTTTCTCTTTCTTTCTTTTCTCTTTCTTTCTTTCTTTTCTTTCTCTCTCTTTCTTTCTTTCTCTTTCTTTATTTCCTTCTTTCTTTCTTTTTCTTTCTTCCTTTCTTTCTTTCTTTCTTTCTTTCTTTCTTTCTTTCTTTCTTTCTTTCTCTCTTTCTCTCTTTCTCTCTTTCTCTCTTTCTTTCTTTTCTTTCTTTCTTTCTTTTCTTTCTTTCTTTCTTTCTTTCTTTCTTTCTTTCTTTCTCTTTCTTTCTTTCTCTTTTTCTTCTTCTTCTTCTTCTTCTTCTTCCTCCTCTTCCTCTTCCTCTTCCTCTTCCTCTTCCTCTTCCTCTTCCTCTTCCTCTTCCTCTTCCTCTTCCTCTTCCTCTTCTTCTAATGAAAACTTTCACTTAGCATCTACAATGAGTAAGGAAAAAACTATTTCTGAGACTGGCCACCTTAGATGTTATACCTTCCAGCGTAGCCCGAAGGTAAAAGCAGTTAAAGATAGTCATGTGGGAGATCCTAAGTCAGCTGCATCAAAAGGAAATGTTGCAAAGAGTACTGGCAGATAGTACTATCTATTGCTAAAAAGTGCTCTTTTTATTATAGTGAATAGTTTGCATAAATGTCCCTCCTGTGATCTCTTGCCTGTATAGAATATGGTATCTTCACACTCCAGTATTCTAGTGAGAAACATGTAGAGGGAGAAAAAAGGGAAGAAAAAATAAAATTATGGTAAACAGAAGGAAACACAGACACTAATTTAACTAAGACTTGAAGTAAGCATCTCTATGTATACTAGTCTTCACAAGGTTTGTATAATCACAGAGTTACGGAATGGCCAAGGTTGGAAGGGACCTCTGAAGATCATCTAGTCCAACCCCCTTGCCGAGCAGGATCACCTAGAGCACGTTGTACACAATGGCATCCAGGCAGGTTTTGAATACCTCCACAGCCTCTCTGGGCAACCTGTTCCAGTGCTCTGTCACCCTCACAGCAAAGAAGTGCCATCTCATATTCAGCTGGAACTTCCTGTGCTTCAGTCTGTGCCCATTGCCTCTCATCCTGTCACTGGGCACAAGTGAAAAGAGACCGGTTCCATCCTCTCGACACTCTCCCCTCAGATATTTATATACATTAATGAGATCTTCCTTTTCCAGGCTAAACAGGCCCAGTTCTCTCAGCCTGTCCTCATACAACAGGTGCTCCAGTCCTCTGATCATCCTAGTAGCCCTCCTCTGAACTCGCTCCAGTAGTTCTATGTCCCTCTTGTACTGGGGAGCACAGAACTGGACACAATACTCCAGGTGTGGCCTCACCAGGGCTGAGTATAGGGGCAGGATCGCCTCCCTTGGCCTGCTGGCAACACTCTTCCGAATGCAGCCCAGGATACCATTGGCCTTCTTGGCCACAAGGGCACATTGCTGGCTCATGGGCAGCCTTGGGGTAGTCCACTAGGATGCCCAGGTCTCTCTCTGCAGAGCTGCTCTCCAGCAGGTCAGCTCCCAGCCTGTTCTGGTGCTTGGTGTTATTCCTCCATAGGTGCAACTTGCCCTTGTTGAACTTCATGAGGTTCCTCTCGGCCTAACCCTCCAGCACAGCCCTCTGAGGTATCAGCCACTCATCTGAGCTTTGCGTCATTAGCAAATGTGCTGAAGGTGCACTCTGTTCCATTGTCCAGGTCATGGATGAATAAGTTGAACAACACTGGACCCAGTACTGACCCCCGGGGTACACCACTAGCTACAGGCCTCCAACTAGCCTCTGCACCACTAAGCACAGCCCTCTGAACTCTGCCATCCAGCCAGTTGCCAATCCACTTCACCGTCTACTCATCTAGGCCACAATTCCTGAGCTTGTCTATGAAGGTGTTATGGGAGACAGTGCCAAAAGCCTTGCTGAAGTCAAGGTAGACCACAGCCATTGCTCTCCCCTCATCTACCCAGCTAGTCATCTAATCATAGAAGGCTATCAAACTGCATAAGCATGATTTACTCTTGGTGAATCTATGCTGACTATTTGTTGTGGTTTAACCCGGCCAGCAGCTAAACACCACACAGCCGTTCGCTCACCCTCCCCCCTCCCTCTCTGGGATGGGGGAGAGAAACGGGAAAGTGAAACCTGTGAGCTGAGATAAAGACAGTTTATTAAGACAGGAAAATAATAATAATAATAATAATAATAATAATAATAACGTGTATGAAACAAGTGATGCACAATGCAATTGCTCACCACCTGCTGACCGATGCCCAGCCTATCCCCGAGCAGCTGGCCCCCCACCCCGGCTAGCCACCCCTATATATTGTTCAGCATGACGTCAGATGGGATGGAATACCCCTTTGGCCAGTTTGGGTCAGCTGTCCTGGGTCTGTCCCCTCCCAGCTCTTGCTGCACCCCTAGCCTGCCCGCTGGCAGGACAGAGCGAGAAGCTGAAAAGTCCTTGGCTTGGTGTAAGCACTGCTCTACAACAATTAAAACATCAGCATGTTATCAGCGCTCTTCTCATCCTAATCCAAAACATAGCACCCTACCAGCTACTAGGAGGAAAATTAACACTGTCCTAACTGAAACCAGGACACTATTCCTGATCATGTTCTTATTCTCCACATGCTTGGAGATGACCTCCAGGATGAACTGTTCCATCACCTTTCCAGGGATGGAGGTGAGGCTGACTGGCCTGTAGTTGCTTGGGTCCATTTTCTTGCACTTTTTGAAGACTGGCATGACATTGGCTTTCTTCCAATTCTCAGGCACCTCTCCTGTTCTCCACGACATTTCAAAGATGATGGAGAGTGGCCTAGCAATAACGTTGGCCAGCTCCCTCACCATTGGTGCAATCCATTGGGGCCCATGGATCTGTGGATTTTAAGTTTGCTTAGATGATCTCTGACCTGATCCTCTTTGACCAAGGGAAAGTCCAACTTTCTCTGGACTTCCTCTCTTGTCTCCAGGGTCTGAGATTTCTGAGGGCTGACCTTAGTAGTAAAGACTGAAGCAAGAAAGGCATTCAGCAACTCTGACTTCTCCGCATCCTTTGTCACCAGAGCACTGACTCCATTCAGCAGCGGGCTGACATTTGCCCCGGTCTTCCTTCTTCTACTGATGTATTTGAAGTCTGTCTTGTTATCCTTGACATCCCTTGCCAGATCTAATTCCAAATGGGCCTTGGCCTACCTTGTCACATCCCTGCATACTCTGACAGTGTCCCTATATTCCTTCCAAGTGGCCTGTCCCTTTTTCCACATGCTGTAAACTTCCTTCTTCTGTCTGAGCTTTTCCAGGAGCTTCCTGCTTATCCATGCACGTGTCCTGCCCCCTTTGCTTGCCTTCTTACTCATAGGGATGGACCGAGGTAGTAATGCTTGAATATTGACCAGTTGTCTTGGACCCCTCTTTCTTCTAGGGCCCAAACCCATGGGATTCCTCCAAGTAGATCCCTGAAGAGGCAAAAGTTTGCTCTCTTGAAGTCCAGGGTCACAATCCTACTTTTTGCCCTGCTTCCTCCTCGCAAGATCCTGAACTCCACCGTATCATGGTCACTGCAGTCAAGGCTGCCCCCGACCCTCACATCTCCAACTAGTCCATCCTCATTTGTTAACACAAGGTCCAGCAGCACACCTCTCCTTGTTGGCTTCTCCACCACCTGTGTCAAAAAGTTGTCATCAGTGCATGGCAGGAACCAACTGGACGGTTTGTGTCTAGCTGTGTGGTCTTCCCAGCAGATATCAGGGTGGTTGAAGTCCCCCATGACAACCAGGGCTTGTGACTGAGAGGCTACTCTGAGCTGTCTGAAGAGGGCTTCATCTACCTCCTCTTCCTGATTGGGTGGCCTACAGCAAACTCCCACAACAGTATTGGCCATGTGTCCTGGTTTCAGGTAGGACAGAGTTAATTTTCCTCCTAGTAGCTGGCAGGGTGCTATGTTTTGGATTAGGATGAGAAGAGCGCTGATAACATGCTGATGTTTTAATTGTTGTAGAGCAATGCTTACACCAAGCCAAGGACTTTTCAGCTTCTCGCTCTGTCCTGCTAGCGAGCAGGCTGGGGGTGCAGCAGGAGCTGGGAGGGGACAGACCCAGGACAGCTGACCCAAACTGGCCAAAGGGGTATTCCATCCCATCTGACGTCATGCTGAACAATATATAGGGGTGGCTAGCCGGGGTGGGGGGGCCGGCTGCTCGGGGATAGGCTGGGCATCGGTCAACGGGTGGTGAGCAATTGCATTGTGCATCACTTTGTACACATTATTACTATTATTATTATTATTATTATTATTATTGTTATTCTTTTCCCTGTCTTAATAAACTGTCGTTATCTCAACTCACAGGCTTCACTTTCCCGTTTCTCTCCCCCATCCCGGAGAGGGAGGGGGGAGGGTGAGAGAACGGCTGTGTCGTGTTTGGCTGCCAGCCGGGCTAAACCACAACAGTCAATTTGGCGCCCAACGTGGGGCCCGAAGGGTTGAGATATCGACAGATTTGACCCGAGTGTGTTAAACTAAAATTGGTATAAGTATTCGACCTGCTTAATAGCTGCTAGTCACAATGTTGATTGCTTTCATCTCAAGTCTGCTGTACCTGTTTCCCAAATTGAGTTTTATAGCAAGTTACTTTCTGTATGTGCTCCCTGTCATGCTGTTTATCCTTTCCGGGCCCTGGTTCAAGATTGTTATGGTACTGTGTGGTGTAACGATGGCTTATGAAATGATGAGATATCTGGTCATGACTCTAACCTGGTATTTGTACTCAGCACTGTCGTCGACTCTATACTTCGGAAACCATATCTCAGAAACTATTAGCAATTACACCTATTGCCTTTTTTCATCAGGGAGTCAATCTCTGGAGGGGACGGGGGAAGATATTTTCTCCTACCTGTTCACTCTCCCTTCCTCCTTCACCACCCTCTTATCCCCCGAGCTAGTGACGGTAGCTCTCCAAGACGTTGAATATCCTTGGGATACTCAGACCAGCATGTTCTTGTTGTTATGTCTCCTGAATGCGCTTCAGGTTTTGTTTAAGGTTAAACAACTACTTAGGAATCTCATCCGGAGATCTGTCTTGAGGCGGGATATTTGCGAGTGGCAGGGAGTGTGGGAGGATATGGGCAGGTTTCTAGGGCAGTGGGCACCTCCAGTGTTTTGGACGTTCACCCCTGAACAACTGCAAAATCCTAAAAAACTGGTAGAATGCTTGAAAAAAAGGTGTCATGACTCCGGCAGTTCCGAAGTGACACAAATCACTGTGGCGTGCTGGGGTCTGGCCTGTGCCTATCGAGCTGCAATTGATGCTACTATCAACCTAGTGACAGCTCCCGCAGCCGTTCCAGCTCCAGCTCCCGCAGCCGTCCTGGTTCCAGCTCCCACAGCCGTTCCAGCTCCCGCAGCCGTTCCAGCTCCAGCTCCCGCAGCCGTCCCGGTTTCGGCTCCTGCAGCCGTTCCAGCTCCCGCAGCCGTTCCAGCTCCAGCTCCCACAGCCGTTCCAGCTCCAGCTCCCGCAGCCGTTCCAGCTCCAGCTCCCGCAGCCGTCCCGGTTCCAGCTCCCACAGCCGTTCCAGCTCCCACAGCCGTTCCAGCTCCAGCTCCCGCAGCCGTCCCGGTTTCGGCTCCTGCAGCCGTTCCAGCTCCCGCAGCCGTTCCAGCTCCAGCTCCCGCAGCCGTCCCGGTTTCGGCTCCTGCAGCCGTTCCAGCTCCCACAGCCGTTCCAGCTCCAGCTCCCGCAGCCGTTCCAGCTCCAGCTCCCGCAGCCGTTCCAGCTCCCACAGCCGTTCCAGCTCCTGCAGCCGTTCCAGCTCCAGCTCCCGCAGCCGTCCCGGCACCCACAGCCGTTCCAGCACCCGCAGCCGTTCCCACTCCTGTGGCTGGGTCAGAGAAACGAACTGTAGCAGTGCAAGTTGCCCCTGCAGAGGGTACTCCAACCCCTGTGGCAGACCCTGTGGCTGGGTCGGAGAAACGAACTGTAGCGGTGCAAGTTGCCCCTGCAGAGGGTATTCCAACCCCTGTGGCAGACCCTGTGGCTGGGTTGGAGAGGCGAGCTGTAGCAGTGCAAGTTGCCCCTGTAGAAAAGGTGAAAAAATGGTATAGAGACTCAGGTCGTTTAGAACGCAGAAAGTCTTCTGCTAAGTCTGGGCGTGGAGAAGACGAGGCTGGGCCATCAAGTGTGCAGGAGGATGAAGATGAGGATGAGGATGTTGAAAAATCAACGGTAACTACCCGAACCCTATACCAGTGTGAGCTACGAGATGTGCGAAAAGATTTTGGTCGCTGTATAGGTGAACAGCTTGTCACCTGGCTGCTCCGGTGCTGGGACACTGGAGCCAATGGTGTGGAATTAGAGGGCAGGGAAGCCAAGCGGTTGGGATCCCTTGCTAGAGATGCAAGCATTGACAAAGCAATTGGAGATGGAGCACGATCTCACAGCCTCTGGAGGCGTCTCCTGTTAGCTGTGAAGGGAAGGTATCCCTACAAGGAAGAACTTGTATGTCTACCAGTCAAGTGGACCACCATGGAGAAGGGAATCCAGTACCTGAGGGAATTAGCCGTACAGGAAGTAATTTATAAGGACCTAGACGACGCACAAACATCCACAGATCCAGATGAAGTCCAGTGTACTCGACCCATATG
The DNA here is from genome assembly GCF_013377495.2 of Cygnus atratus. NCBI lineage: Eukaryota > Metazoa > Chordata > Aves > Anseriformes > Anatidae > Cygnus > Cygnus atratus. Next base: position 117,345,386 of record NC_066363.1, on the reverse strand, counting down.
GCGGAAGTTTGTACATAATGCACCATCAACATGGGCCAGCACATTGGCAATAATATCCTGGAAAGACGGTGAAGATCCCACAGTGGGTGACATGGCTAAACAACTCCGGCAGTACGAAGGAAATCTCTCCTCTTCCCTACAGGCCTGCGTCTCGGCTGTGGAGAAACTCTCTGAAGAGTTCCACCAACTTAAAGAGAATTTATCTTCCCCCCCACCTGAACAAACCAGTGGCCACCAACTAAAAGAGAATACTTTGGAGAAACTTTTTGAAGAGGTCCACCAACTTAAAGAGAATTTATATTCCCCCCCACCTGAACGAACCAGTGGCCACCAACTAAAAGAGAATACTTTGGAGAAACTTTTTGAAGAGGTCCACCAACTTAAAGAGAGTGTATTTTCTTCCCCACCTGTACGAACCAGCGTCTCGGCTATTAGGGGTAAACGCGCATCCGTGCAAAGAAGACAATATGGTGGGTACACACCCCGCGCCACCCTGTGGTTCTACCTACGTGACCATGGAGAGGACATGAGAAAATGGGATGGAAAATCTACTGAGACCCTAGAGGCACGGGTACGTGAGTTACAAAAGAAAACAATCGGGAGAAAGGGGTTCTCTGAAAAGTTTGCTGCTCCAACTTGTAGCAGGCAGTCTTTTAAACACAGAAATGAAGATTCTGACCAGGACTAGAGGGGCCCTGCCTCCAGCCAGGGGGAGGAAAGGGACAACCGAGATTATTGGACTGTGTGGATTCGATGGCCTGGCACGTCTGACGCACAGAAGTATAAGGCTTTAGTAGACACCGGTGCACAATGTACTCTAATGCCATCAAGCTGTAAAGGGCCAGAGCCCATCTGTATTTATGGCGTGACAGGGGGATCCCAGCAGTTAACTGTATTGGAAGCTGAAGTGAGTCTAACTGGAAATGAGTGGCAAAAGCACCGTATTGTGACTGGCCCGGATGCTCCGTGCATCCTTGGCATAGACTATCTTAGAAGAGGATATTTCAAGGACCCAAAAGGGTTCCGCTGGGCTTTTGGCATAGCTGCCTTAGAGACAGAGGACATTAAACAGTTGTCTACCTTGCCCGGTCTCTCAGAGGACCCTTCTGTTGTGGGGTTGCTGAGGGTTGAAGAACAGCAAGTGCCAATCGCTACCACAACTGTGCACCGGCGGCAATATCGCACCAACCGAGACTCCCTGATTCCCATCCACGAGCTAATTCGTCAACTGGAGAGCCAAGGAGTGATCAGCAAGACCCATTCACCTTTTAATAGTCCCATATGGCCAGTGCGAAAGTCTAATGGTGAGTGGAGACTAACAGTGGACTATCGTGGCCTGAACGAAGTCACGCCACCACTGAGTGCTGCAGTGCCGGACATGCTAGAACTCCAGTACGAACTGGAATCAAAGGCAGCCAAGTGGTATGCCACAATTGATATTGCTAATGCATTTTTCTCCATCCCTCTAGCAGCAGAGTGCAGGCCACAGTTATAGCAACCATGGTTGCTATATATCATAGATGAAAATGGTGACTAATTAGAAGGTATTGGAAAGAGTGTAACCTGAGCATGACATAAATGGTATGGAATAAGGGGTGGATATCTGTCCTGGTTTCAGGTAGGACAGAGTTAATTTTCCTCCTAGTAGCTGGCAGGGTGCTATGTTTTGGATTAGGATGAGAAGAGCGCTGATAACATGCTGATGTTTTAATTGTTGTAGAGCAATGCTTACACCAAGCCAAGGACTTTTCAGCTTCTCGCTCTGTCCTGCTAGCGAGCAGGCTGGGGGTGCAGCAGGAGCTGGGAGGGGACAGACCCAGGACAGCTGACCCAAACTGGCCAAAGGGGTATTCCATCCCATCTGACGTCATGCTGAACAATATATATAGGGGTGGCTAGCCGGGGTGGGGGGGCCGGCTGCTCGGGGATAGGCTGGGCATCGGTCAACGGGTGGTGAGCAATTGCATTGTGCATCACTTTGTACACATTATTACTATTATTATTATTATTATTATTATTATTGTTATTATTTTCCCTGTCTTAATAAACTGTCGTTATCTCAACTCACAGGCTTCACTTTCCCGTTTCTCTCCCCCATCCCGGAGAGGGAGGGGGGAGGGTGAGCGAACGGCTGTGTGGTGTTTGGCTGCCAGCCGGGCTAAACCACAACACCATGGTAGCCCTTTAATCCTTACCCATAAGCTCTCAACTCGCTCTACATCCACCCCTAGGCAGAACTCCACACATTCCAGTTGCTCTCTCACATAAAGAGCAACTCCATCACCTCACCTTTCTGGCTGGTCTTTTCTAAAAAGCATGTAGCCTTCCATGAGAGCATTCCAGTCATGCGAGCTGTCCCACCATGTCTCCATGATTGCAATGAGATCAAATCCCTTTGATTTCACTATTACTGATTTAATTCTATGGAGTACGTTTGTATACTGCTGTGATGTGGAGGACAGAATATCCTAAAGTAAAATAAAATCAACTTCTTATCAACTTCAAAGGAGACCTCAGGATGAACCTGTGTTCTAGGGCTGGCTGACTATATAATCATATATAACTATATGTATCAAATTTGAGTTAAGACATGTTGGCTTCAGTAAAAATCTCACAAAAGACAAATGGACAAAGTACAAACCTTAAATTCTGAAAGAAAAAAAGGAACTGTGACACAAATAAATTTTTCATAACTGTGTTTTAATTCTATTTGGTCTATTGCAAAAAAAAAAAAAAAAGAAAAAGAAAAAAAAAGGGGGGGGGGAAAGAAAGGAAAAAAACAAACAACCAAAAACAAACAAACAAAAAACACAAACTGAACTATGCAAAACCAATCCTAACTTCAAAATAAGGACAAATTTAATTTGAGAAACATTATATGTATTTAAAAAATTGATCAGCACTGCCTACCAAATGTACCAAAAAATCTTTCTTGGTGTGTTCTTAGGTTCTTTCTTGATATTTTATTGTAAAAGAAATGTGTCCCCTAAATTATATTAGATTTCCACACCACAGGAAATATTACCCAACAGCTGGTTTTATAGAAGGCCATAGAATTGTTTTATGCTTGGGTCTAATGCAATTTGTGCATACTTTGCATTTTATCATTGTGACAAGGTAGACATGTGGGATTCTATATTTGAAGATGAACCTAGAAAAGAACAGATTGCTGCATAAAGGCAAAGGAATCACCATGGACTTGCATTAAATGCTTTAAGAAATCCTTTCAGTGTCACTAAAACACATAGCAGAAGGATAAAGCTGATGTTCTAAAGGAAATTTCAAAATATCTGCTTTTTATTTAGCAAGCCTTGATTTATCAACTGCTGTCATTGTCAGATGAAGTCTTCATCTTTCTGAGACAGTAAAAATAGGTAACAAATATAGTGTTATTTAATATGCTTAAATGAAAAATTAAAAGATAAAAACATTTGTCCATTCTGATTAACAACATGCAAATATTTTTTTGTTGTTAAATAAAATATTAGTCACTGTTTCCATTTCTGTGGCATTCCAGTGCTTTTTCTTTTTTCTTTCTTTTCTTTTCTTTTCTTTTCTTTTCTTTTCTTTTCTTTTCTTTTCTTTTCTTTTCTTTTCTTTTCCTTTCTTTTCTTTTCCTTTCTTTTCTTTTGAAAGCTTTCAACTATTCCAACATGAATTTGACTAAGATCTATCAAAAACGTAACCTCACCAAAAGAACCCCATGAAACCTCAACCTTACGTTTCCATAAAATTACTTAGCAATAAATTACTTTGAAATTTAATTAAAAAAAAAAAAGTCAACAACAGAAACTCACTGACACTACCATGTGAAGACTACATAAAAGAAAATACTTCCTTAAGCAGTACTCAGAAAAACAACTTGCCACTTGTTGCAAAATGCTTTTGTTGGGTTCATCACTACGAATGTAGCATGGGAACTGTAGCCACTCTGCAAGGCAACAGGAAATAAGAAAGTAGCTGGAAATAGGTTAGTCTGAAGATTGAAGTACCAAAGGCAAGTTGCATATATTGAGTCAACACTTCAACTAATGAAAAATAAATTCAGTTTTCAGACAGTAAGTATGATGATCCTCTTGCAGCTAAGGCACAGAAATACTAGTTCTTTATTGCACAGGCTGTTTGCATAGTCTCCTGCTCCAGTGAGCTAAAATCTTATCATTGCCATGCTTGACGCTACCGTCCGTGCTGGTCCTTAACACCTCCAGAGAGCATGGTTGTCCATTTTAACCCTTTGCAAAGAAGAAAAAAAATGTCTGGGCAAAGAGATTCTGAAAAATATTTTCGAATACAATATTACTCTTTACTTGGAAGATAAAAACTGAGCAAGTGGATCATTAAGGAAACAGATTTCTTCCTTAGCTCAAGTTTAGGGCTTGGCTCCATGCATTCTGGTAGGCAGATTTTCTATAAGCTTGTGAGGTATCTTCCATTATCATGAGCAAAGAGAAGCTCTGCTCAATTATTCTAGTAAGCTCTCTCATGTATTGTAATATTATTTGTCAGGTCAGGCTCAGATCAGCTTACTCAGGAAGTTTACAGCATGTGGAAAAAGGGACGGGCCACTTAGGAGGAGGTAAAGGTTTGAATTGCAAAAGAGGAAAGAAAATTTGAAGGAAAAAATTAAAAAAAAAGTAATTTCTCACTTTATTTCTATATTTACCAAATGACAGGGAAAAAAAAAAAAACAATACTCAAAATATTTTAAAGTCATGATCAATTACTTTGTTATGAAGTTAAAGCAAGTTTAAAATTCAGTTCATATTCTCATTTACCCACTCCTTATGTTTTTTTTCAATATGCTTCAATATGTTAGGCTGGCTATAATTCTATATGCTGTGGGAACTGAAAGACTCATGATAAACAGAAGATTCATGTGGGAATCTGAAGAATTCCATAACTCTGTGATCCAAAGCAATGGAAATGTATCTTTTGATCCTTAGAACAACGGAATAGGATGTGCAGAAGTACTTGATTTAGTTTTTGATTTCTGAAAATTACTGATGTTTAAAATATAGCATTTTTTGTACTAGTCTTATTTATTATTTTTATTTCATGTATCAAAGAAAGCATCAAGCTAATATTTACAGATGACAATCCACTGAGGAGAAAATGAGTGGAAGAATAGAAGAAAATAGTGATCAGCTGTTGTGGTTTAGCCTGGCTGGCAGCTAAACACCACACAGCCGTTCGCTCACCCTCCCCCCTCCCTCTCTGGGATGGGGGAGAGAAACGGGAAAGTGGAGCCTGTGAGTTGAGATAAAGACAGTTTATTAAGACAGGAAAAAAAAAATAATAGTATTAATAATAATAATGTGTACGAAATAAGTGATGCACAATGCAATTGCTCACCACCTGCTGACCGATGCCCAGCCTATCCCCGAGCAGCTGGCCCCCCACCCCGGCTAGCCACCCCTATATATTGTTCAGCATGACGTCAGATGGGATGGAATACCCCTTTGGCCAGTTTGGGTCAGCTGTCCTGGGTCTGTCCCCTCCCAGCTCCTGCTGCATCCCTAGCCTGCTCACTAGCAGGACAGAGCGAGAAGCTGAAAAGTCCTTGGCTTGGTGTAAGCACTGCTCTACAACAATTAAAACATCAGCATGTTATCAGCGCTCTTCTCATCCTAATCCAAAACATAGCACCCTACCAGCTACTAGCAGGAAAATTAACTCTGTCCTAACTGAAACCAGGACATCTGCACTGAACTGATTCAAGCAAAATGAATGCAATTTTACAAAATGAAAATTTATGTACTGATGAATAGAGTTCATAATTGGAATAATTAATAGTATAGCCTAAGTAAAGAACATTCACAGCATATAGATGTAATTTGACATGAACTCTAAATACAGTGCTTCAGCAAAAAGTGATAACATCTGTGGCTGTATACAGAAGGGGATAGTGGTTAGATGTATGTGATATTAGACAAATCAGAATGATATATGAAGTTCTGTAGTCCATATTTTTAAAATAGAGATGGAAAAACTGGAGAGAAAGCAAAAGAAAGTAACCAATATTACTTGAAGGGTAGAGAAATGCATTTTTGGAGAAGACTTTCACAGCTCAATTCACTTAGCTTATCAAAAAGGACATTAAGAGGTGGTGACCACAATGTATAAATACTTCAGATATCAGGTACGAAAAACCTCATGCATTAAAGGGCTCATTAATTGAGTAGAAAAAGGCATGACAAGAATGAATGTTTAGAACATGATGGCAAATAACACACAAATTTCTAAGAGGGAATGTGTCCAGCTATCAAAACAAAATACAAGTGATACTCGGATTCTGAATTTTTTCTATTCTTTATGCTTTCTAGCCAAATGTCTCAGATAAACAGACTTTTTTTTTCTTTTTTTTTTTTCTTGATACAGCAAAAACAGCAGTTATGCAAGTACAGAGAAAATGTTTTGTTTTTAAACCCTTTAAAAGTTTTGGGACACTCTCTGAAAGTTCAGGGGACTTCATTCTCTGAGTTTCTCTATAATGGGCAGCATTTTTAGAGGCTTGTTTTGAACTGGGACTGTATGTCACATTTCTCTCATTCTATTAATTTTAAGAATACTATCACATTTATAAGAGTATAGATAATATTTTCAATAGTCAGTTATGTCTGCATAGAACTGGTTAGAAAAATATTTTCATGTTCCATGAAAGTTCCAACAGCTTAAAGAAAAAAATACACCAAAACAAAACAAAACAACAACAACAAAAACCAGTCTGTAAAACCATTTAAATCATTGTGCGTCAGTTTAATTATTATGAAATAATCACTGCATAATTATTGATCCAAATAATTCTATTTTGAACCAGCAGACTATTTCATTTTGATAATGATTTTTTTTTTTTTTTACATAGCATAAAAATCAAGCAGGGACAAGATGCAACACATAAACACCCAATGATATGCATACAATTTTAAATGTAATCCCTTAATGTCATGTAGGAAAAAAAAAAGACAGTGACTACTGCTTTCTGAAATTTTGATGAAATCAGCATGTTCCCATAATATGCTTCAATCTTAATGAGTACACTTTATTGACATACAATTATTCTGTTTGTCTGTCTTGTCATTTTTGCAGTAGTGCTTAACAATAGACATTAATGTCCTTGATTGATTTTTGTTTGGGCAAAATCCAGTGACCCTTTTTTTTTTCCTTTTTTTTTTTTTTTTTCACTAAATGCACTCCCTGATGCAAAAGAACATTTCAGAAAAGTATTAAAAATGATTGACACTATAATTCTTAGAGCATTCACCTGATGTGATTGTTTTGATTGTTCAAGTAAGATTATGACCACCCTATACCTTCATTTCCAGATATTCTCTGACATGTCGTATTTGCCTTACAAAGCAAGAAAAGCCTTACAAGAAAAACCTACTGTAAAAGTTCGGGGACCTGCCAAACTCAACTTTAATATATATATCTTAAAATAGCATTCTGAGTCATGTAATGTAATACATGTAGTGTAATAGTCTAATCTGCTACAGTCAATAGTGCCAAATATTGCATTCAAACCCAGATGTATAAATGTTAAAAAAAATAAATAAAGAAAGAACATGAATCATCTGTCATCCAGAAATACAGCCCTGGTATTGAACTGTGATCTAAATTCTGGATGAGTTTGTCATTATAAGCCCTGTTCCATATTCTTGTCTACAGGAAAAGCAGCCAAACAAAATACTTCTAAAAAACAACATTTAAGATCACCTTTTTCACAGACCTTACTTCTATGACCTTTCAGAGGGGTACAGGAAGGCTGAACACTCCTCAAGAAGGAAGTCTTAAAGGCTCAGGAGCAGGCTGTCTCTGTGTGCTGTAAGATGAGCCGTTGGGGAAGGAGACCGGCATGGCTGAACAGGGAGCATTCTGCTCAGTGTCCAGGAGAAGAAGAGAGTTCATGTTCGGTGGAAGAAGGGGGTGGAAGAAGGGGCAGGCAACTCGGAGAAAGTCAAGAAAGTTGCCAGCATATGCAGAGAAAAAATCAGGAAGGCCAAAGCCCAGCATGAGCTCAACCTGACCACTATAGTTAAGGATAACAAAAATGTTTTTATAAATATATTAACTGCAAGAGGAAGGCCAAGGAGAGTCTCCATTCTCTACTGGACAGAGAGGGGAACATGACTACTGAGGATAAGGAAAAGGCTGAGGCTATTAATGCCTTCTTTGCATCTGTCTTTACTAGCCAGACCATTTATCCTCAGGGTACTCAGCCTCCCTACCGTGAAGTCTGGGATGGGGAGCAGAAGAAACCCCCAACAATTCAAGTGGAAACACTTAGAGACCTGCTGCTCCACCTGGACTGTCACAAGTCAATGGGGCCAGATGGGATCCATCCGAGGGTGCTGAGATAGTCAGCAGATGTGATTGCTGGGCTGCTTTCCATCATCTGTCAGCAGTCATGGTCAGGATCAGGCCCAGTCAGCATGGGTTCATGAAAGGCAAGTCCTGCCTGACCAACCTTGTTTCCTTCTATGACCGGGTGACCCACCTGGTGGATGAGGGAAAGCCTGTTGATGTAATCTACCTAGACTTCAGCAAGGCCTTTGACACAGTCTCCCACAGCATTTTCCTGAAGAAGCTGGCAGCCTATGGCTCTTTTCTGGGTTAGAAACTGTCTGGACGGCTGGGACCAGAGAGTAGTTGTGAACAGAGTGAAATCCAGCTGGTGACGGGTCATGAGCGGTGTTACCTGGGGTTTGCTGTTGGGGCCCATCCTCTTTAAAATCTTTACTGATGATTTGGATGAGGGAATTAAGTGTACCCTCAGTAAGTTTGCAGACGACACCAAGTTGGGGGGAAGTGTCGATCTGCCGGTGGGTAGGAAGGCCCTACAGAGGGACCTGGACAGGCTGGGTCGATGGGCAGAGGCCAATGGGATGAGGTTCAACTTTGTGCACTTTGGTCACGACAACCCTATGCAATGCTACAGGCTTGGGGGAGAGTGGCTCAAAAGCTGTGCAGAGGAAAAGGATCTGGGGGTGTTGGTCAATGCTTGCCTGAACATGAGCTGGCAGTGTGCCCAGGTGGCCAAGAAGGCCAACAGCATCCTGGATTGTATCAGGAATAGTGTAGCCAGCAGGACCAGGGAGGTGATCATCCCCCTGTACTCTGGTCTGGTGAGGCCACACCTTGAGTACTTTGTTCAGTTTTGGGCCCCTCAGTACAAGAAGGACATTGAGGCCCTGGAGCATGTCCAGAGAAGGGCTACGAAGCTGGTGAAGGTACTGGAACACAAGTCCTATGAGGATCGGCTGAGGAAACTGAGGTTGTTTAGTCTGGAGAAGAGGAGGCTCAGGGGAGACCTTATTGCTCTCTACAACTACCTGAAAGGAGGTTGTAGCAGGGTGGTGGTTGGTCTGTTCTCCCAAGCAGCAAGCAATAGGACAAGAGCAAATGGCCTCAAGTTATACTAAGAAAGAGTAGTTAGGCTTTGGAATGGGTTGCCCAGGGAAGTGGTGGAGACACCATCCCTGGGGGTGTTTAAGGAAAGGTTAGACGTAGTGCTTAGGGACATGGTTTAGTGAGTGACATTGGTGGTAGGGTGATGGTTGGACCAGATGATCTTGCAGGTCTTCTCAAAACAATGATTTTTTGGTTCTATGATTCACGTAGGACTCACCGTCCTGCTTCCCCACTATCTTTTTCAATTTATTTCCCACGGCTTCCCAGAATTTTATTGCCTCTTCCTTCTGAAGATTTTTCAGAGTGTATTTCATCCTTAGTCTTAGCTACAAGGCTTTCAAAATAGTCTAGCCAAATGCAGTAATGAACAGGTAAATAAACTCTACTTGTATTATTATAGTTACGACTAAAGAAGATTTGTCAGCAAAAATGTGCACATAAAGGCATTCCTCATAACAATTTTACAGAGATAATTTTGCAAATGAATCTAAAATTCTGACTTTGGTCACATCAGATTTCTTAGGCCCATCTCACTGATTAAGTACTCTAGATCAGGAGAAATTTCCTTCTTTCAAGTATCATTATGCTTCTGAGATCAAGACCATTCAAGTCTTTCTAATGGAGCCTATTCACACTATCCACAACAACACAATATGAAAACTGAATGCAGAGTGAATGTTAGTACTACCTGCCTACATGCACTTCTAGATTTATACTGTGGATAACTTTTTCTCATCCTCTCCTCTCCTCTCCTCTCCTCTCCTCTCCTCTCCTCTCCTCTCCTCTCCTCTCCTCTCCTCTCCTCTCCTCTCCTCACCATCCCCTGGGGGTATTTAAGGAAAGGTTGAACATGGTACTTAGGAACATGGTTTAGTGGGTGATATTGATGGTAGGGGGACTGTTGGACCAGATTATCTTGGAGGTCTTTTCCTACCTTATTGATTCTATGATTCTATGATTCTGTCTTATCCTGTTCTGTTCTGTCCTGTCCTATCACATAAATAAAACCTCTGGAAAATCAGAAGGCAACAACTGTCCCTGTGAAAAATACTCAGAGTCTAGCTAAGCAAAAACAAACAAACAAACAAACAAACAAAAAAACAGAACCAAAACCAAAAACAAACAAAAAATCCAAAAACAAACAAAAAAATGAAAAAAAAATACAGTTCAAGGAAGTCTTTCAAATAACAGCCTTGACTTTATCATATTTGTTCAAACTTGTTTAAAAAGTTATTTAAGAAATACACAACCACATAAATAAAATTCACCCCATGCGTGGTTGAAAAAGGGAGACAATTCAACATAAATACATAGTCTAATATATTTTCACTCTTTGCAATTTAAATTCATTTCGCTCATGAAGAACCTGGAGTCATACAGAATCCTTGCAACTTCAGGACTGTTCAACACATTCATAAATCGTCTGGAAAAGTAGAGGAGGGAGCTGTAAGGAGACCAAGTTTGCTGGTGATATTCAGTTATTCAAGGTAATAAAAACAAGGGCAACTGAACTGCAGAAGAAATGAAGAAGAATGAAGAAATGGAAAAGAAAAACAATACAGAAAAATATTATGATATTGTATGATGGTGTATAAAGCTATCCAGAGTGTTATTTGCAGTTCCCACCTTCCCCACCTTCATATCAAAAAGGAAGCAAGCAAAAAAAGGAAAGAGTAATCAAAGACAGTAACAAGGGTTATTCAGCTTGGAAAAAGAAATAACAAATATGGGGTAAATAGCAACTAAAATCCTGTAAAGTCATATATGATATTGAAAAGATAAAAAAAAAGGAAACATTAGTCAAATCAAGACTTGGGGCATCACAGGAATCTACTTGTTGGTAATATGGAAAAAGAAAAAAAAGGAAAAGGAAAAGGAAAAGGAAAAGAAAAAAAGGAAAAGGAAAAGGAAAAGAAAAAAGAAAAAGAAAAAGGAAAAGGAAAAGGAAAAGGAAAAGGAAAAGGAAAAGGAAAAGAAAGAAAAAGAAAAAGAAAAAGAAAAAGAAAAAGAAAAAGAAAAAGAAAAAGAAAAAGAAAAAGAAAAAGAAAAAGAAAAAGAAAAAGAAAAAGAAAAAAAAAGAAAAAGAAAAAGAAAAAGAAAAAGAAAAAGAAAAAGAAAAAGAAAAAGAAAAAGAAAAAGAAAAAGAAAAAGAAAAAGAAAAAGAAAAAGAAAAAGAAAAAAAAACACCACCAAAAACCACACCACCAAATAACACAGAAACACTTCATAGCTCATAGCTTATCTGTAGAACTCTGATACTAGGTAATATGGATGATAAACCTCTATATGACTCTGAAAAGCATTGTAAGAAGTTTATATTAGAAAAATCGATTAAGGGCTAGTAATCAATGACATAATCTCAAGTGCAGGAAGTCCTTTAAATAATGTTTGCTGGAGACTGGGAGACTAGTCAAGCATGTAAGAGCATTTTAACAGTTCCTGGGATCACCTGAAATAATGTTAGAGTTGAAAAACTACATAGAAAAGAAACAAAAACTGTCAGATGCAAATATAGTTTTCAAGTCCTCCAAGGCTATATATTTTTCCAGTGATTTCAGTCCAATTTAGAGTCCAATAAAAAAATGCCATCTTTTGCTGTCTGTTCTGGGTTAACCCTGATAGGCAGCTCAGCACCACCCAACCTTTCACTCATTCCCACTACAGCAGGATGGGAGGGAGAACAGGAAGGGTAAAAGTGCAAAAACTCATGGGTTGAGATAAAGACAATATAATGGTAAAGCAAAAGCAGTGTGCACAAGTAATACAAAATAAGGAATTTATTCACTGCTCCCCGTTGGCAGGTGCCAGTTTGGAGGAGGGTAGCTTAATTGTTAACTGTTAAAGTGACCAATGAAGAGAATGCTGAATATTAGCTAGGCATTACATTTTTAAAACAGATAACAACGGAAGTCTTTGTCATGACCAGCCAGAATAAAAGGCCCAAAATCTTAACTCAGCTATTGGTAGAAAAGAGAATGAACAAGAATGTTCCAAGGCATAAGGGAAAAATAAATACATAAATAAATAAAAAGTGGATAAACCAATTACCTCTCTATTTAACTATTTCAGGTATTTTTCTATATATCTGTGGGAAACTGTTCTTCTCCGTTCCAAAGATATTTCTGAGCACAGTATTGGGTGGAACAAAAATTAAAATTGGTCTTTAAAACCCTAATTATATTACATGTTCCAAACACTGACCTTTCCTCAGTGAGTGATCATAAACGAGTGGTAAACTCTCAGAGAATACTCTGCTTAGATTTTTGAAATCATACAGTGCCTGCATCTAGCCAGTTTTTTGGGGGGCTTTATACAGTGGTCCCTGGGGTTCTACCTCTGTTCTGGTTTCAGCTGGAATAGAGTTAATTTTCTTCCTAGTAGCTGGTATGGTGCTGTGTTTTGGATTTAGGATGAGAATAAATGATAACATGCTGATGTTTTAGTTGTTGCAGAGCAATCATTACACAGAGCCAAGGACTTTTCAGCTTCTCATACTGCCCTGCAAGCCTGCCAGCAAGGAGGCTGGGGGTGCACCAGGAGCTGGGAGGGGACGCAGACAGGGCAGCTGACCCAAACTGGCCAAAGGGATATCCCATATCATATGGGGTCATGTTGAACAATAAAATGGGGTACACTGGCTGGGAGAGGCTGCTGTTGCTCAAGGACTGGCTGCGCATCTGTTAGCAGGTGGTAAGAAATTGCATTGTGAATCACTTGCTCTGTTTATTTATTTATTTATTTATTTCCTTTCTTATTAAACTGACCTTAACCCATGAGTGCTTGAGCTTTTCAATTTTCTCCCCATCCCACTGTAATGTCAGGGAGGAGTAAGCAAATGGCTGTGTGCTATTTAGCTGTCTACCAGGTTAAACCACAACAACCTCCTAATTTAGATAAACCGCTAAAGAGGATTAGGCACACTGAACCTACATCTTACCCAGATGTAGTTTCAGGAAATCATGGAGTCATTAAGGTTGGAAAAGACCTCCGAGATCATCCGGTCCAACCATTTCCCAGCCACCAATATCACCCACTAAACCATGTCCCTAAGTGCCACATCCAGCCTTTCCTTAAACACCCCCAGGGATGGTGACGCCACCACCTCCCTGGACAACCCGTTCCAATGCCTGACTGCTCTTTCTGAGAATAAATTTCTCCTCATTTCCAACCTAAACCTCCCCTGGCGCAACTTGAGGCCATTCCCTCTAGTCCTATCCTTAGTTACCTGCGAGAAGAGGCCGAACCCAGCTCCCCAAACCTTCCTTTCAGGTATTTGTAGAGAGCAATAAGGTCTCCCCTGAGCCTCCTCTTCTCCTGGCTGAACAACCCCAGTTCCCTCAGCCACTCCTCACAGGACTTGTGTTCCAGCCTTTCACCAGCTTCGTAAGCCCTTCTCTGGACACAAACCAGGGCCTCAATATCTTACTTGTAGTGAGGGACCCAAAACTGAACACAGTACTAGCCACTGTGATTTGCCGTTCCACTAATATGCACATTACTTACCTTGCCCCTAATTCCCACAGGAATGAAATGTGGAGCATCAGCTTGTGTACCATCACTTATCCAACTTAGATCATCACATAGCTCTTCGGGTAGCCCATCATTATAAAGCAAGTTGTTTCCTCTATGGTCTATCATGCATGTTTGCTTGCTCTGTTCTCTAGGATTCAAATTCTTTGGGATAGGCAATGTCTTTCTATGTTTATATTGTTCTTAAATTTGACTAAAAGCATAGTTCAACAGTATTGCAAATACAAATACTGAATCTGGTGAAACAAAGCACTGGTTTAGCATCAGACCTCTCAGCTGCTTCAAACATTATAATGATTGACAGCCTAATATTTTATTTATTTTATTTTTCTGTCATGCTTGATGCTGAATTAGATATTGCCTTTGCCACTCCATCTTCATGTCATATCAGATACTGTCATCCCTGAAATTAGGCATTCATGAACTCCACATCCGATGCTCTGGTTGATTTGACAGATGTTTGACTGTGGGTCCCTTTGGGAGCTCTGGTTGTGTATGTATACATAGATCATCACTAATGAAGCCATGGCTATACAGAGGTGTGCATGCTGCATTCCAAGTTATGAGAATTCTAAAGAGAATTAGGTACCCATCTCATATTCTGTTTCAGATGGTTTTGTTTCTTTTTTGTTCTTCTGTCTTTTGTTTCTTCACTGATAAAAGTCATCATCATTATTTTTCATTTTTCTCTGCTCTTAAACCTTTACATCATCAGCACAAGTACAGAATTAATACCTATCTATTACATACCAAACAAGTCATAAATAACCAAAGCAAAACTTCTAAATACCCGATGGGTTGCAAGTTACCTGCATAGACGAGTGAGAAAATATTTAAAAAAATATATACATGCTATAATAACTTACCAGAAATTTTTCTACCAGGAACAAACATTTGCTATTTATTGAATATATATACCAAAATATAATTTGTTTTTTAAACAGACTCCTAAGTCCACAATGCACAAAATTAGAAACTTGAAGATTGCTCAACGTGATACTGTTACTGTATTGTAGTAGTATTGCATTAAACAAATTTGTGACAAGGCTAGAACCTAGTGTAAAGTATGCCTTATTTGAAGGTTTATTTGTAGTGTTTATATTGTCTAGTTCCACACCAGAGTATAAAGCTGATATTTTCTGGTATGATCAGCACCAATTGATCATATTTATTCATCGTTATTTGCTGTGTTGTCTGATACAAGCCTGAAGGCAGCAAGTATCAAGTCTATCTAGGATAAGTGTGGGACTTAATATAGTAGAAGAAATATCTGTGAGGTCCGTCAACAAGATGGGGAAAAAGTAAACTCTGTGTGGATGGCAGTGAAGCCCAAAGAAATATTTATGGGTAAATAATAGCATAGGACTAGTATTTAATTTAGAGTAGATTTTAAGACTGGGAGTCAGAAAGCTTTACCTAGAGCTAATATATCTGGTTTTCTGGTGTAATAATTCTAGAGAAGACATATTTTCCTGAACGAAGACATATAAACCAGATCATCAATTCCTAACTATTGCAGACAGACCTAACTGTCTATATCTATTCAGCTTGAACCCTTTTCCTGTCAGCTCTTTTCTCAACCTCGTGATTATCTCTGTACACGCCCACTCTACATAACCATCCTGCAGCCCTCAGGGACTCTGGCTAAGTGCTTCTCCAAACTGCTGAAGGAAGGAGCTGCTGAGGTGTCACAGCATCCCAAAGGACCCCTGGGCAGCTGCTGATGCTGCCTCTCACCATCAGTCCTGCTCTCTACACAGAGACCTGTCTCCAGGGCTCTTATGGTTGTCACCGTGACAATACCAGCTCTCCACAGTCTTGGAGAGTAAGTGAATGAACATTGCACCAAAACCACCAAAACACAAATAAACACTCCACCTCCCACCTCAAATGCAGTGTCTGAGCAGAATATTGAGCTACACCTAGACAGAATGCAAGGCTTAATAAATTAGGAATTAATTACAACTCTCGAGAGTGTTTTTACAGTTGCTGTTTTCAACTTTTCATCTGCATTATGGTCTTAACAAAAATTAGTCAGATGACAACAGTTTTATATGCTAGGTCAAGCATTTCTTAGCAAAGAAACTCACATGCTTTAATTAAGTGGCTTTTCATTAACTTGATGACAAAGAGTGAAACTAGTGAAACAAGCCCAGGTCCTACAGGTGAGAACTTGAGCCAATTGTTATTGTTCTTTCATTGTTCTGACTCTCATATTGCAGCAGAGAGAAAGATCCAGTATTTGTCAAGATCACGCATGAAGCAGTCCCACATGTTCAGCTGGTCATCTGAGTTTGTTGGCAGCCACTAACCAACTCTGACTCATATTGCAAATGGTAACAGATGCAAGGAGCCCAGGAAGCCCACGGTGATCTTTTGGATCATACTTGGCAGTGGTGCTGTACACTTCCTGGAAAAGGCTATATTCCAGGGGCAATTCAAGTATAAATATGACTACTTGAATGTCTGAGGAAGAAAAAAAAATCATAAGTATAGTCTGGCAGAGTCAAAACTAAAAGTGTTGCACTGACTAATTCTAAATGCCATCACTAGCTATAGGCATTTTATTTTCATAAACCCACATCTGTAATCCTTCAATCCTTGCAAATAAGCATTGTAAATAATATCAAACAAAATTTATGAAACTTTGTCTTCTAATAGCAACATAAAGAGATGTTAAAAACAGAAGTGGAGGAGAGAGAGAGAGGGGGTGGGGGGGAGGGAGAGAGAATGAGAGTGCAGTTTATCTGAGGACTGAGTGCAGTTTATCTGGGTGTAAAACACCCAAGTCAAAGTAATCAAGGAATAAGATGAAGTTGCCTGGGCAAGTTGCATAAAAAGGCAACTGTGTATGGATAGTTAATGAAAAAGTGAAAATGAAAAGTCCCTTAAAGTGACCACAGTTCCCTAATTACAAAAACTAATTCAGATAGAGACTTTCAAAAGATGTTAAAAGGTGCCAGCTGTTGAACCTGCTGTGGCACTCAGGCTTCTTTGAAAATCCAAATCATAGTGTGTACTGGGAGACTTAAAAGGAGGGTTAATGATAAATCCTGTAGAGATTAAAATAAAAAGTAACTTCCAAAACTTTGAATGCTCCCTTGAGAACAAAAGTGAGCAGTAGGTAGTCTGTTACCACTCATTACTGTAATCAAAAGTCTTTCCAGTATTCTCAGAAACTAAAGGAAAACAAGTAACAAAACAACAATAACAACAGAAAACAGGGAATAGCGTGGCCGCAGGTGATCTGCTGAGTGATTTGTCTGAGAATTCCATTTGGTGAAACACCTTAAGGGATAAAAACAGGCTGGAAAAAGGGCCTTCTTGTTCTGAGGTTATTCTACTGCTAAACAACATTAAATAATGACATAACAACAGCAAAAGTCTCCAATATATTTTGTGAATTGTCAATAGTTTCATTAAGCAGATTGGTAATGCTGAAGCTTTTGTCTGGCATGGAGCAAATCTGAACTAAAAAGATGTAGATTTATAAATGAGGAAAAATATCATTGAGGTGGGCACGATATACAGTATGTAAGTGTAGAGGTTATTGAATCCACTACCATAATAAAATCCAATAAAAAATTGTTTATAATACACTTCTGCTGAAATGTACTGAGACATTGTTTCAAACGTGGCAACAGTTATATTATACAAAAATATTGTTAGGTTAAATACTACAAGGACTCTCTGCACTAACTCTTACCATTTGTTTTTCTCCCAGAGACTGACAGTATTTTCTACTACATTGCATGGATTTCAAGTCCCAGATAGTGCCATTATTTTCTACTAAATTGTATAGATTTCAAATGCATCAGAATTTGCTATGGTCCTTCCAAAAGAAAACCTCAAACAAAATGCAAGCAAGCCGTACCTTGAATAACTTTATTTTTATCATGAAAAAAAAAAAAAAGGAAAAAAATAAAGTCAAGGGAATAAGGAAGGTCTCTGAAAACAAACAAACAAATAAAAATCAACCAATCAGCCCCCCCCCCCCCCCCCCAAATAATTTTTCTACTGACTTTTCATAGTGTTATTATAATCACTATAAAAGCAATCTATTCTATTTAGTTTAACTATAAGTCTTTGGTCAAGAAGTACCATTCATCCATATTTTAGAGGGCATAGCAGAAATTTTCAGAATTAATTTCAGAGATCAGACATTGAAACTTTTTTCCCTTGCTAACTATAAACTTAAGAGTAGTTAAACTGTGAGAAAGCGGTTAACAACAACAACAAAAGGATATACCATTAAATATCTTCTGCTCTTTACACACCTATTCTATCATGGCTTTTTGACACTGAAAATAAAGAAATGGGGCCCAAATCAATTGGTTGGTTGGTTGGTTTTCCAACTAACAAATCAACCTCTCATACATTCATATATGTACTCTGTATCTGTTCATAAATTCATATCTGTGAGAAAACATTTCCATACTGTGGGTAGCTCAGAATCCAAGTACAATGTGCAGTCTGCCTCCCCAAATCTTGAAAAAGGTCACTTCCCTCATCTGGAAAGGTTAGTGTTGTCATGTCATAGCTGTTGCTGAAGGACTCTGATATTTTCCATCTTTAACCACCAACACAGACAAGCTGGCCCTTTATATTTTAGAACATAATTACCATTAATAATTATCAATGTTGGAACTAGTTCTTCTAGAGTATGTGAAAAATCTGATCTTTTGATGTATGAATGTATTAGGAAAGTGTAAACTCCCTTACAGATACAGAAATCAAAAAGAGGAGCCAAGAAGTAAAGCTGGTAATCTTTTTTAAAAGTAAAGTACATAAATCAGGTATTTCTTTCTCAGATACTGATTTTTTTTTGTGTGTGTGTGTGTGAGTGATAGTGAAGAATCTACAAATATCACTATGGTCATTAATTAGGATTTTTTTTCATTTATTTATTTTTATTTTTTAACCAGGGAGAAGAGAAATACGGATAATCAATTAAAATAAAGTTAGAAAATAAGAATGAAGAAGTAATTAATTTCCATGATTTTACAAGAGTTTAATAGACAGATTATGGAACAGAGAACAGAGAAACACAGATTTTATTGCTTTTATTTCAGTGACTAGCATTAGCAATACTATACATCCAGGGCAAACAAACAGTGTTCCCAGAACCTCAAGTTCAGTAGGTCTGAGGTCCATAGATACCTGACACAGTTTGGTCCTGGATGGTCCTTTGAAAATATTATTCAATTAGACTTCAGACTCATTCATGAACTTTATATTACAGAGAAATATGTTATCATATCCTCAGCTTCTTCTTCCTGTCTCTTAACTACTGCATGAAAACCCCCACCAGAAGACTTTGTAACTGAAAATATCCATGAAACTCTTCTGTGCTTTTCTAGGATTTTCTTGAACATCAGGCTTTCCAATAAAAGGCAGTTAAATACAAAGAACTTTTTTTTTTTTTTTTTTTCCTGGAAAAGACCACTAATATATGCTGAAATTCTGCAAACATAAATTTCATTGGAAACTGTAAGCAATAATTCAGAATTAGCAGAGATTAGTTATTAAGATACTAGTTCTGAAACTGGCATCTCAGTTTGCCTCAATATACACTGTTAGAGATGAGTTGCGTGCTACAGAAACAAGCATTCAGACTCAGCTTTAAATTTCATTGGGTTATTACAGTTTCTGGATTCCTTTGGTAAATGGTCTTCCTGAACACAGACAGAAACCCTGCTCTTTATTTAAGGTCACACAAATCTCCTAAAGTCTGTCAGATATTTATATCTCGGCATTTACCTCTTTGAACAGATTCAACTAATTTCTGAGACAACATCCACATATGAATGCAATAACCTCTTTTACTTTACTACTTTGTTCAAATGCTCTGCTCTGCATGCACCATTTAAATCAAATCAAATCAAATAGCAGTGTTTTTATTAGGAGATAAATTCATACAGTTTATGCAATAAAACAATCATCACTGAAATCATCATAATTCTGCTTGCTGTTGCCCTAGCACCAACCTGGACCAAATCCTGGATTCAGAGGGCTTCCACCAGTGTAGGAAAGCAGTCTTAGCGATCCCAGATGGAATCTGTTCATTGGTCACCTCAGATCACCACAGATACTCTATCTCTAGCCTAAAGATACAGGTGTATATATAAGAATATAAAGAAGAATTAATATTAGCTAATAATTAACTGTTGATTGATGTACCTTGACATGCTTCCATGTGAGGCAACAATCCTCCACAATTTTCACGCTGAGGTAAAATAAAAAGTTCCAAGCTATAGGTGGTGTGTATTCATAAGTGAGGTTAGCCCCCATGGGCAGACTCAGCATCACAGAACCAATCAAAGAGCCAGTTGGACAGGAGAAAGGGAAAGGAAGAATAAAAGCAAGAAAAAAAAATAAAAATTTCTGGGTCAACCTAAAAAGAAATAAACAGAACAACAACAGCAACAACAAACCTAATGAGGATTAAAAAAAAAAAAAAAAAAAAAAAAGTTTGAGGTTGGAGGTGACCTCTGGAGGCCATCTGGTTGAACCACAACCTAGAGCACGTTGCCCAGGCCCATGTCCAGACAGCTTTTGAAGATTTCCAAGTAGAGATATTGCACAGTCTCTCTGGGCAATCATTGCCAGAGATCATTCAACTTCACAATAAAAAAATGTTTCCTGATGTTCAGTGGGAACCTCCTAGTTTCCATTTATGCCCATTGCCTCTTGTCCTGTTAGTTTTTGAGGATGTAATAGGGAGGCTGACGAGGTGTAGGCGGAGCCAGCAGCATGAGCGGGGGGACATTTAAATTGGGCATTGTGCCATTTCGCAGCCACGCACTGAGGTGACTGGTACCAGGGCAGACGCGTTCTGCTGCGGAGCGGGGAATCGGGGCAGGCAGGGCTTTTTTGTGGCATCAAGGCCACTCAAAGCAGCAGAGGGAGCCACCAGGACCTGGCAGCCCTCGTGAGGGAGGCTGACAAGGCGTAGGCCGAGCCAGCAGTGCCCCCTCCCTGGCCGTTCAAAGGCAGCCCCTAGGGAGCCTGAGCAACCAGGAGCCTGGCAAACAGGGAGGGCAAACAGTGCGAGGCACGGCAGTTTGTGTGGCAGTTCGTGCAGGCAGGGCGCGCTCAGGCAGGGCAGAGCATTCCGCCCCACTCACGAGAACAACTGATCTACCGGCCGCCTACCTATAGGTAAACCCCATGGTCATCACTAGGCGGAGAGCTCTTTGTAGACAGTCTGTGGCCACCCAGACTGAGTGCCCACTCAAAAATGCAGCAGTTCAGGTCTCTGGATGCACGGAGTGCCTGAGCCTGTTGCTGCCCTCTGAGTGTGGCAGAGACAGAGTGTGTGAGGTGTGAGCAGGTAGACGACCTGCTCAGCCTGGTGGCGGAGCTCAAGGAGGAGATGGAGAGGTTGAGGGCCATCAGGGAGTGCGATCAGGAGATAGACCTGAGGGGCAACTCCCTGCAAGGCTTGAAGGAAAGGCACTGGGGTGAGACACCCCAAACAGTGGTGGACCCCCTGCCCTGCCGAGCAGAGGGAGGGGACCTAGGAGATGAGGAGGAATGGAAACAGGTCCCTGCTCGATGTCGCAGGCAACCCCCCTCCCTACCAGCCCTGCCTCCTCAGGTGCCCGTATACAACAGGTTTGAGGTCTGAGCTTGAGAGACTGGTGGGTGAGGATGAGGTGAACAGTCTACACATGGGATGCCTAGGGTGAGGAAGTTGACTCCATGCCTCAGGACTGCCTCCACTAAGAAAGAAAGAAGGCTGATTGTTGTAGGTGACTCCCTTCTCAGAGGAACAGAGGGCCCTATTTTTTGACCTGACCCTACCCGTAGGGAAGTCCGCTGCCTCCCTGGGGCCAGGGTCAGGGACATTGCCAGAAAGCTTCCTAACCTGGTTCGCCCCTCTGACTACTATACTCTTTTGATAGTCCAGGCTGGCAGTGATGATATTGAAGAGAGAAGCCTGAAGGCTATCAAACGGGACTTTAGGGGACTGGAACGATTAGTAGATGGAGCGGGAGTACAGATCGTGCTTTCCTCCATCCCTACAGTGGCAGGGAGGGGTACAGAGAGGACTCGGAAAGCCCACCTGATAAACAGGTGGCTCAGAGGCTGGTGCCAACACAGAAATTTTGTTTTTTTTTGACCATGTGGTGCTTTACTCAGCACCCGGCCCGCTAACTGCAGATGGATCCCGCCTGTCTCGAAGGGGAAAACAGACACTAGCGCAGGAGCTGGCAGGGCTCATTGAGAGGGCTTTAAACTAGGTAGGAAGGGGGACAGGGATGGGGAGGGAATAAGGCTCATTAGAGGTGTGCCAGGGAGAACAGTGTCAGGGCCAGGGGAGCAGGCAATGGCCCAGCTGAAGTGCACCTACACTAATGCACGCAGCATGGGCAACAAACAGGAGGAGCTCAAAGCCATCGTGCAGCAGGCTAGCTATGACTTGGTTGCCATCACTGAAACATGGTGGGACCACTCCCATGACTGGAGTGCTGCAATGACTGCCTATAGGCTCTTCAGAAGGGACGGGCAGCACAGAATGGGTGGTGGTGTGGCTGTCTATATTAGAGAGTGTTTTGATGTTATGGAACTCAAGCTTGAGTCTGGGAATGGTAAGGCTGAGTCCCTATGGGTTAGGAACGGCAGGAAGGCCAACAAGGCAAGCATCCTGGTGGGGTCTGTTACAGACTGCCAAACCAGGATGAGGAGACAGATGAGGAATTCTACAGGCAGCTGGCAAAAGTTACGAAATCATCGGCTCTTGTCCTCGTGGGGGACTTCAACTTCCCAGACATATCCTGGACATGCAATACAGCTCAGAGGAAGCAGTCTAGAAGGTTTCTGGAGAGCGTGGAAGATAGTTTCCTGACGCAGCTGGTTAGTGAGCCTACCTGGGAGGTGCCCTGCTGGACCTTCTGTTCACAAACAGAGAAGGACTGGAGGGAGATGTGGTGGTCGGGAGCTGTCTTGGGCAGAGTGACCACGAAATGGTAGAGTTCTCTATTCTTGGAGAAGTCAGGAGGGGGACCAGTAAAACTGCTGTCTTGGACTTCCGGAGGGCAGACTTTGAGCTGTTCAGGACACTGGTTGGCAGAGTCCCTTGGGAGGCAGTCCTGATGGGCAGAGGAGTCCAGGAAGGCTGGGCACTCCTCAAAAAGGAAATCTTAAAGGCTCAGGAGCGGTCTGTCCCCACATGCCCAAAGACAAGCCGGTGTGGAAGAAGACTGGCCTGGCTGAACAGAGAGTTGTGGCTAGAGCTTAGGAAAAAAAAAGAGGGTTTATGATCCTTGGAAAAGAGGGCAGGCCACTCAGAAGGATTATAAGGATGTTGTAAGGATGTGTAGTGACAAAATTAGAAAGGCCATATTTCATCTGGAGCTCAATCTAGCTACTGCTGTTAAAGATAACAGAAAATGTTTTTATAAATACATTAACATGAAAAGGAGGACTAAGGAGAATCTCCATCCTTTACTGGATGCGGGGGGAAACTTAGAGACGAGAGATGAGGAAAAGGCTGGGGTGCTCAATGCCTTCTTTGCCTCAATCTTTAGCAGCAAGACCAGTTGTGCTCTAGAAACCCCATACCCTGAGCTGGTGGAAGGGGATGGGGAGCAGGATGTGGCCCTCACAATCCACGAGGAAATGGTTGGTGACCTGCTACAGCACTTAGATGTACGCAAGTCGATAGGGCCAGATGGGATCCACCCAAGAGTGCTGAGAGAACTGGCAGAAGAGCTGGCCAAGCCGCTTTCCATCATTTATCAGCAATCCTGGCTATCAGGGGAGGTCCCAGTCAACTGGCAGCTAGCAAATGTGACGCCCATCTACAAGAAGGGCTGGAAGGTAGACCTGGGAAACTATAGGCCTGTTAGTTTGACCTCAGTGCCAGGAAAGCTCATGGAGCAGATTATCTTGAGTGTCATCACACGGCACTTGCAGGGCAACCAGGCGATAAGGTCCAGTCAGCATGGGCTTATGAAAGACAGGTCCTGCTTGACGAACCTGGTCTCTTTCTATGACAAAGTGACGCACTTGGTGGATGAGGGAAAGGCTGTGGATGTGGTCTACCTTGACTTCAGTAAGGCTTTTGATACTGTTTCCCACAACATTCTCCTTGAGAAACTGGCTGCTCTTGGCTTGGACTGGCATACGCTTTGTTGGGTCAGAAACTGGCTGGGTAGCTGGGCCCAAAGAGTCGTGGTGAATGGAGTTAAATCCAGTTGGAGGCCGGTCACTAGTGGCATCCCCCAGCGCTCAGTACTGGGGCCAGTTCTCTTTAATATCTTTATTAATGATCTGGAAGAAGGGATTGAGTGCACCCTCAGTAAGTTTGCAGATGACACCAAGAGGTGCATGTGTCGATCTGCTCGAGGGTAGGAAGGCTCTGCAGGAGGATCTGGATAGGCTGGACCGATGGGCTGAGGTCAACTGTGTGAGGTTCAACAAGGCCAAGTGCCGGGTCCTTCCACCTGGGGCACAACAACCCCAAGCAGCGCTACAAGCTGGGAGATGAGTGGTTAGAAAGCTGCCTGGCAGAGAAGGACCTGGGAGTATTGCTTGATAGTCAGCTGAATATGAGCCAGCAGTGTGCTCAGGTGTCCAAGAAGGCCGACAGCATCCTGGCTTGTATAAGAAGCAGTGTGGCCAGCAGGTCTAGGGAAGTGATTGTCCCCCTGTACTCGGCTCTGGTGAGGCCGCACCTTGAGTGCTGGGTTCGGTTTTGGGCCCCTCGCTACAAGAAGGACATGGAGGTGCTCGAGCGAGTCCAGAGAAGGGCAACAAAGCTGGTGAGGGGTCTGGAGAACAAGTCTTACGAGGAAGCGGCTGAGGGGGCTGGGATTGTTCAGCCTGGAGAAGAGGAGGCTCAGGGGCGACCTTACCGCACTCTATAGATACCTTAAAGGAGGCTGTAGCGAGGTGGGGGTTGGTCTATTCTCCCACATGCCGGGTGACAGGACGAGGGGGAATGGGCTAAAGTTGCGCCAGGGGAGGTTTAGGTTGGATGTTAGGAAGAACTTCTTTACTGAAAGGGTTGTTAGGCATTAGAATGGGCTGCCCAGGGAAGTGGTTGAGTCACCATCCCTGGAGGTCTTTAAAAGACGTTTAGATTTAGAGCTCAGTGATATGGTTTAGTGGAGGACTTGTTAGTGTTAGGTCAGAGGTTGTACTTGGTCATCTTGGAGGTGTCTTCCAACCAAGGTGATTTTGTGATTCTGTGATGTAGATGGGAGGTAATGTATGTATTTTGTTCTTGTGACCAACAGAATTGTGTAGAACAGGACAGTCGTTTGCAAACTGTCTGGTTCAGAACATTTTTTCTCTCTTGTCTCTTCCCCTGCCTTGCATTCTGTCTTGTCCATCCTCTCCCTGCCTCCCTCCCGCCTCTGTCACTCCCTCCCTTCTCACCTTCCTCCCTCCCTTTGTTTGTCCCTCCCTACTTCCTTTCCTCCCTCACTTCCTCCATCCCTCCCTCAATTCTTTGTCTCGTCTCGTCTCCTCTCCTCTCTCCTCCATCCCAACCACCATTCCTCCTCCCCCCTTTCATCCTTCCTTCCTTGTCATTTTGTCTCTGCCTATCTCCATCTCTCTCTTGTTATTTCTTCTTACTTGAATGGTAAAAAGTGATAGCCACCCAATAGCCATATCATAGTGTTGCAGCACAGACTCGACTCCTGGGCACCTGCCCTGAAGATGTCGTGATCATGTCACTGTGGGCAGATTGCTGGTAGTGGCCGTGTCACTGTGCGACCTTGTGACACAGCTAAGCCAGGACTGCATTAAAGGGGCTGCGCCAGCCCGAAGTGGCAGATGAGCAGGCCACAGAGCACATGCAAGGAGGGGAGGAATTTGAGATAAGGAGTACCCATGCTGAATGTGGGTGGCTGATCCTCCCATGTGGTTTGATCTGTCTATAGCAGTTAGATGACAAGATAGCGACATAACCAGACCATGGCAAGGTCCTGTCAACTCAATCCACAACCACAAGGCCAGAGAACTGTCAGCAATCTACACACAGATAGACAGCTAAACCTGGATCCATGTAAGGGCCTTAGAGCATGAAGCATCAGAAAAGCATCAGACAAATACAAATTCTGAACGTTTATCCACAGAGTGGATGAGTCAAGAACTGGAATGTACAGAATCTCCAGGAAACATCAGTTACACAAAGTCAAAGGCACAAGAAGCAGAAAGACAGCATCAAACATATCACAGAACACGTGGTGAAGCATAGGGAAGGATACCTGTAAACTAACCTACAATAAAGAATCATAGAATCATAGAACCATTAAGGTTGGAAAGACCTCCAAGAGCATCTGGTCCCACCATTCCCCTATCAGTACTATCACCCACTAAACCATGTTCCTAACAACTAGGTCCAACCTTTCCTTAAACACACCCAGGGATGGTGATGTCACCACCTCCCTGGGCAACCTGTTCCAATGCCTAACATTTCCTCAATGTGACATCAAAACAAACAGCTTATTTCTTGCTTGGCCCTTTGTTTTACATTTCTCTCTTTTCTTGCTCTACTTGTCTTCCTTTAACACAAAACTCAAGCAAATCATTGCATAGAAAAAAAGGGAGTTCTCTTGCTGAGAAAGGATGCATAAAGTCGTCTGGGTGGCCTTTTAATGTGCTGGAGAAATCATTAAGCTCTACTGATTAGTAAAGAAAAGACTCATGATGGCGCCAAGAAACAAAAATATTTGGAAATCTAGCGTGATCCCAAATGGAAGAAGACGATTCCCAAAGCCCTGGAGAAAGGGAGCCTCTCATAAGCTACCTCAAAAAACTGTCAACACCTTCCACGGTACCATCAAATCCACATGTTTGGGGCACAGACACAAGGCAGCATCACTGCCACCTCTGACACGCTCCTGTCAGATTCAAGGCACCCCTAGGCATGGACACAGGGAGCTCCGCAACTCCAATCAGTTCTCCAACAAATTCTCCTCTTCACAAGCACAAGCACTACCACAGAGAGATAGAACTTCCCCGTAACTGTGTCAAACAGAGCTGGGACCAAAAAGACACCTCTCAAACTTGTCATTCTCTACCAGGCCACCTCCATGGCAGCTGACATGTGCCACCTGCTGCGGACAAAGGGAGCTCTCGACCACCCACCACCTCCCTAACCTCCCTTTTTGTCCCAGGAAGCTGCAAGGCCTCCACTGCTGTGGACAAATGACTCTTCACGTCACCCAGCCACTCCACAATCTGTGACAACAGGACCATGCCCAAGGCCCTGCACAAAGGGAGTCTCTCACAAGCCAGCTCTACAACCTGTCCGCGTCTTCCCAGGGAGCTGCAAATCCACATGGTGAGGACACAAAAACAAGGCCGACTCGCTCCCCCTTCTCAGGGCTTCCCTGTCTGGTGCAAGCTTCCCACACGCATCAACACAGGGGCCTGCGCAGCTTCAACTGCTTCTCTAACACATCGTCTTCTTCAAAGGCACATGAAGGGACTCCACGGACATGGAGAAGAGGGGCTATGCACCACCCAGCATCTTGCCCATCTCTCAAGGTAGGCAGAGAGACCTTCAACTTGCCCATAACAGCGTCACACCCAGCCATGGGAGCAACAAGACACCTCTCAAACGTGTCATTCTCTAGCAGGCCACCACAACGGCTCGACAGAATTGGACAAAGAGAGCTGAGAAATAAACGCTTCTCTGGAACCCCTCCTGGTGTGGAAGGTAGCCGGAACGTTCCAAAGGCTTCCCACCACACATTCTCTCTGTCCTCTCCTTTATTTCCTGGCAGCTGGAAGGTCCCCACGGCTCAGGACAAAGGGCATTCTGTGCCACCCAGACACTCAGTAATCGTGCATAATCCCAGATGAAGCAGCATGATGCCTACAGCATTGATTATTATAATAGAATATTATGAAATAAGCTTTAAATACCTCATCTCTCTCTTTATATATCCCGATAATAATTAGGATATAATAATTAAGAGAAACGATAAAATTCACAAACTAATAAGGATTCTTATGGTGGGGATTAAATACACCCCCACACCCCTTTCTTTTTCTCACATTTCCAGGGTGTGTTTCCTGGACACAGTCTAATTCTGTGTAATTCACCCATGAATTTATTAAGAATTCTTCTAAGGAGAAGTTAAAGGTTTACAATAGTTAGTTTTAACATTTTTAACCTTAAAAATCTTTGTTAATGCAGTCTTTCATGTATCAGTGTTAACTGATGTTTTTACCCAGCTGTAATGAGTCCACCGTTTCTCAGCCATTCTTACTGCTGTCTCAGTAGTCAGGAGCACTTGAACAGTCCGTCCCCCTCAGGTTGCAGCTTTGATTCCCTCCATGTCCGTATCAGAACGCAATCTCCTGCTCGGAATGGATGAATCAGGACTTCCAAGGGTAGGGTTTGAGCTAATAATCCACAGGTCCTGAGAGATGACAGCCCCAGTATACAGTTCTTAAGAAAAGCATCTTTTGTCTCAAATTGAGGTAATTCATTCCCTTTGTCCAGGTACAGCAATCCAAATAATATTTCATACGGTGAGACTCCCATATCTTTTCTTGGTGCTGTTTGAATTTGGAGAAGCGCTAAAGGTAAACATTTTGTCCAGGGGAGTCGAGTTCCCAGAACTACTTTAGTTTTTGTTTGTTTGTTTTGTTGTTTTTGTTTATTATTTTTATTATTATTATTTTATTATTATCTGATTCATTCACTCTACTCTTCCAGAAGTATGAAATTCCCAATTAATCCCCAGAGTCTGTGTTAGCCTTTGTAATATCTGTGATGTAAAGTGCCTTCCATGATCAGAGTCACAATTTGCTACAATTCCATACCTGGGAATTATTTTTCTAGAACTACTTTAGCTACTGTGTTTGCAGTAGCAAATACTGAAGGAAAAGCTTCCACCCACCCTGACAAAGGCTAATAGGGATTTAAATCTGCCCGTCTTAGGGAGTTGGGTAAAATCCACCCTCTGAAGTCTCTCTCTGAAAATCCGCTACTCTGGAAGGGTTGAACCCCTGGTTCTCTCCCCGTAGCATTCGGAGGCAGTCACGTTCTGCAGTGGAGCCAGGCATGGCGGCAGGCAGGCACTTCTCTGCACCGAGGCCACTCGAGGCAGCCAAGCGAGCAGCCAGGACCCAGCAGCCCTCGGGAGAGCGGCTGACGAAGCATGGCCTGGTGGAGCCAGCGACGGCGGGCTATTTAAATCAGGTGTCACCGCCATTTCGCAGCCATTCGCTAGGTGGTCGGTTCTGAGGCAGTCGCGTGCTGCCGCGGAGCGGGGTGGGATCGCGGCAGGCAGGTGCTTTTCTGCACCGAGGCCACTCAAGGCAGCAGCCCGGACCCGGCAGTCCTCCCGATGGTGGCTGATGAGGCGCAGGTGGAGCCAGCAGCCCCCCTGCTGGCCCCCAGGGAGTGTGAGCGACAAGGACCGCGGCAAACAGGCCAGGCAAACAAGGCGTGGCGCATCAGTCAGGGGTGGTGCGGCAGGGTGAGCAGGGAGGGCAGGGGATCCCTCCCCACTCCGGAGACAGGCTCACCTACTGGCAACCTCCCTGATAGCAGACCCAGCCGTGGTCACCACCAGGCAGCAAGCGCTTGCTAAAGCACTCACCAAAAAGACTGGCGACGCAGCCTGAGTGCCTGTCCGAAGATACGGCTGTTCAGGCCTCTGGCTGCAGGGAGTGCATGAGCCTGTTGCTACCGATGGTGGGTGACAGAGATACTGCCTGGGTGAGGTGTGGAGGACCTGGGTGAGGTGGAGGATCTGATCAGCCTGGTGGCAGAGCTCAAGGAGGAGGTGAAGTTAGACCGGCAGAGTCACTCCCTGCCATGCCTGAGAAAAAGGCAGTGGGGCAACACACCCCAAATAGTGGGGGACCCTCTACTCTGTCAGTGTTGGGCAGGGGAAGGGGACCTGTGAGATGTAGAGGAATGGAAACAGGTCCCTGCTCAGCATTGCAAGCGAGCCCCCTCCCAACCCTCCTCACCTCCCCATGTGCCCTTTTGCATAGGTTTGAGGCCCTGGAGCTCGAGGGACAGGGTGGTGAGGATGTGGGGGGAAAGTCCGTCCAGGAGGCTGTCTAGGGCAAGGAAATTGATTCCACATCTCAAGACTTCCTCCAACAAGAAGGAAAGAAGGGTAATGGTCATAGGCAACTCCCTTCTGAGGGGAACACAGAGCCCCATATGTTGTCCATACCCTACCCATGGGGAAGCCTGCTGCCTACCTGGGGCCCAGGTCAGGAACATTATCAGAAACTTCCTGACCTTGCTTGCCCCTCCGATTATTACCCATTAGTGATAATTCAGTCTGGCAGCAATGAAGTGTCAGAGCGAAGCCTGAAGGCTATCAAAAGGGACTTCAGGGGATAGGGGTGGTTACTGGATGGAGTGGGTGCACAGGTGGTGTTTTCCTCTATCCCTTCAGTGGTAGGGAGGGATATTGAGTGAACCTGGAAGGCCCAGATGGTTAATACATGACTGAGAGGCTGGTGCCGTCACAGGAACCTTGGGTTTTTTGATCATGAGGAGGTTTACATGGCACCTGGCCTGATGGCTGCCGATGGGACCCACCTGTCCCAAAGGGGGAAACGGACTGTAGCCCAGGAACTAGCGGGGCTCATCAAAAGGGATTTAAACAAGGTATGAAGGGATGCAGGGGGGAAAATGAGGCTTGACAGAAATGAGTCTGGGGGAACAGTCCCAGGATTGAGGGTGAGGGCAATGGCATGACTCAAGTGCATCTACACTAATGCACACAGCATATGCAAGAAACAGGAGGAGCTGGAAGCCCTTGTGCGGCCGGCAAACTATGACCTAGTCGCCATCACTGAAACATGGTGGGACCACTCCCATGACTGGAGTGCTGCAATGGATAGCTGCAAGCTCTTCAGAAGGGATAGGTAACTAAGGAGAGGCGCTGGCGTGGCTCTCTGTATTAGAGGGTGTTTTGATGCTGTTGAGCTCAGGGTTGGGAATAAAAAGGTAGAGTGCTGTTCCACCTGGACTGTCACAAGTCCATGGGGCCAGATGGGATCCACCTGAGGGTGCTGAGGGAGTTGGCAGATGTGATTGCTGGACTGCTTTCCATCATCTATCAGTGGTCTTAGTCATCTCATTCACACTCCACACAAGAGTCTCCCCCCCCCCACCCCGAGGCAATACGGTAAAGTTTGCCTTACCTTGGTCCATGCATGGAATTAATGGTCTGGGTTGTCAGCAGTTATCTCTGTACCTCCGCTATGTCTGTGCTGGCCTCCCTTCTCTGCAGTGCTTCACAGAGCCTGTCTTCAGATTAACAGTCTCGGTTCTTTGTCAGCTATCCCAAGACAACCCACCACCCCCCATGGGACCGCTGAAATCAGCAGGGTGCACCTTCGCATCTGTGGTGGCAAGAACTCTTCATTAGGCAACAAGATCCCAGATGAGCCTCCAAATTCTGAGAAAAATCTCAATAATTTTCTTCAGACAGGGTCTTGTGAAGCTATTTTTTTTGTGATTGCAATGTCAGGAGTCCTGCAAGCAGGAGTGCACAGTACAAGAATTTCACATCCTTATATTCGCTATTACTGACGCTTGATTCCTCCCTCGTTTCCTGTTTCCTCATTGGCTGAGTACTACAGGTTCACAAACCACTCAGCGCTAACTACTATACCATATACGTACAATTTCATTTGACCAACCGTTAATTTCACCTTTTCCTTTTTTTTTTTTTTAACTCTCTCGTGACTAGAGGGCCTATATTCTTGGTTTTTTACTGATTTCACAATGCTCATCCTTAGCTATACTCCTTATTTTGGGACAGTGGGACCTTCCCCTTATCTGCTTAACATGCTCTTCACTGCTATGCTACTGTCATACTGGCCCAATCACTTTTGAATTTCAAAGTTAGTGGAATTTTCCACTGCAAAAACACCTTCTATTGCAAAAAAAAAAAAAAAATCACAACCCAGCGCTCAGCCCCACACACCACCTCTCAAACCTGTCATGGCCATGTTCAGACCCAGTCCAAAAAAAATTATT
The DNA here is from genome assembly GCF_013377495.2 of Cygnus atratus. NCBI lineage: Eukaryota > Metazoa > Chordata > Aves > Anseriformes > Anatidae > Cygnus > Cygnus atratus. Next base: position 117,313,459 of record NC_066363.1, on the reverse strand, counting down.
GCTGTTTTTCTCAAATAAAAAAGGCAGCATCGCTGACACTTCTTATGGGCTCCTGCCAGATGCATGGGATCCACAGGCATGGACACAGGAAGACCCTTGCCTCTTGTTCTATCAGCTCAAGAGGAAGTAATAGCAATGAAGGAAAACGACGGGAGCTAATGTATTTTCTTCTTGTGACCAGCAGAATGGTGTAGAAAAGGACAGACCCTCGCAAAATGTCTGCTTCAGAATGGGGAAAGAAAGATGCAAGACTTGAAGTTCATGTCGCAACATCCTCAGCACTGTCAGCCATTCAAGGATGCAGGGTTTGGTAATGGAAACATCTTTCATTCCAATTATTTGAAATACTACATTCAGTCAACTAGACACACATTTATCTTCCAGAATTTAGCCTTCCAATCCACAAGTCTCAGCAGCAAATAGCACGCAGACCTCTAATATTTAGTAGTGGCTAGGGCATCCTGCTTGTAATACTGTTTGAACCGTTGCTGAGCTGCTGTTCTTTGAATTGCTGCTATAGCCGTTAAACATCCTGGCCCAGCATTACCACTCATCGAGTTCTATCTTTCTTCCTTTCTCTCTGCATCTTGCCTCCCATCTTCTTGTACTCTCTGTCTTTCTCCCTCCCATTCACTATCTTGCATTTCATTTCTTCTATCAGGTCTCTACCCCTGCCTTTCATTCTCTATTGTCCTCCCTCTCCCTATCACCCCTGTCCACGCTATCCACCTCCCTCCCTCCCTCCCTTTATTCTCTCCTTCCATCTTCCCTCCTTCATTCTGTCACTGTTATTCCCTCTCTGCCTATCTCCATCTCTCTCTTGTTATTTCTTCTTACTTGAATGGTAAAATGATAACCACCCAATAGCCATTTCTTAGTGTTGCAGCACAGACTCGACTCCTGGGCACCCGCCCTGGAGATGTCATGACCACGTCACAATGGGCAGATTGCTAGTAGTGGCTGTGTCACTATGCAACCTTGTGACACAGCTAGGCCAGGACGGCATGAAAAGGGCTGCGCCAGCCCGAAGTGGCAGATGAGCAGGCCACAGAGCACATGCAAGGAGGGGAGGAATTTGAGATAAGGAGTACCCATGTTGAATGTGGGTGGCTGATCTAACACATCATCTTCTTCAAAGGCACACGAAGGGACTCCACGGAGATGGAGAAGAGGGGCTATGCACCACCCAGCATCTTGCCCACCTCTCAAGGTAGGCAGAGAGACCTTCAACTTGCCCATAACAGTGTCTCACCCAGCCATGGGAGCAACAAGACACCTCTCAAACGTGTCATTCTCTACCAGGCTACCGCAACAGCTCGACAGAATTGGACAAAGAGAGCTGAGAAATAAACGCTTCTCTGGAACATACAGGTACATCATACATCATACAAGGTATAAACAATAACATAATTACACCACATAAAAGTAAAAATAGCATCCTTTTAACTCATGGTCCACTGGGCAGCCATGAGAACAAATCCCAATACATACCCTTTCAAGTTTATACTGGGACGTGGGCTAACTTCCTAATTTCCTAATTTTTATCCTAATTTTATCCTAATTTTATTTTCCTAATTTTATCTGTTTAACCACTTTTCCATTATCATCAATTTGTAAACAACAATTAGAATCGTTCAGTTTTCCACGCACTCCCCCTTCTTCTGCTAGTAAATAGTCTAAGACCATTCTATGTTGAAAGATAGTATTCCTCATCTGAGTGGATTGATCAGCCAAAAGATCCAAGGCCGTTGCTGTTTGATTGGTTACAGTTTCGAGGACAGCTTGCAACCTAATTATTAGGTTCAAATTATAAACAGGTTCTCAGGCTCCCGATACTACCTCATTCGGGTTCCAGGTAGCTGGTCCATAATGCTGTATGATTCTTTCAGGAGGCCATTCATTCTCTCCTCATTTTTGGGCACTACCCCCAGCTAAGGAAGCATCAATAGATCGTTTCATTTTGTTCAGGTCATCATATAATCTTATTCCTAAATGATTTCCTTGTGTTTGTTACAATAAAAAGAACAAGGGTCTTATGTACCCCACATAGCATATTCCTGACCAGTTTCCGGGTAGCCTCTTGTAAGCATGTTTGCCACACACCCAATAATGTCCCTTTAGGGCCCACGTCCCATTTGGAAAAGGACCATCCCATCCGTCTTTACCCTTTGGAGCATGAAAATACAGAGTGTTCTTGTTACCGAGTGGTCCCGTTACAATGTCTGCCCCATTTGTACTCGTATATGCGCACTTCCAAGCTCCTGCATTGGGTTTCCACTTACAGTTACAATCAAGTTCTCTTTGGTGGCCTGTCATATTATGAGCTGACCAGAAATGTTTAAAGAACACTCGCTTCCCATTCTCATCCTGCCATCTCCAGCGATAGACCCATACCACATGCTGTTCCTTAGTGGTGTTATCACGCTGACAGCTCAAGATCTGGCCGTCAAACTGTCCCCCCACTAGTGCTCTTGCCACGGTTTCACATCTGGATTCAAAAAATTCCCTATATGAGCATTTCAGCCAAGTCCCGTTTCTCAGCTGGACATGTGTGGCGTTCCATTTCCCACTACGTGCTGTACAGTTTATAGGTCTACATCCAGGATTGGTACAATCATATCCGGGAGACAGAGTCCAATTGCAAATGTTTTTTCCTACCGCTACTGTTCCTGTTCTGTTTAAGCAGTATATACCCCGAGCTGACGAGTGCAATTGCCATGGGCCTCCTTCCTCTTTCCAAAATTGTGTCCCATTATGAACTTCACTCAAATTACTGACCCACCACTTGGGTTCGACCAGGCCAGCTACCCGGGGCCAACTTTCAGTTCCCCCCGGTCCTCCACAAATCCAGCAGTTACTAAGGTTAAAGGCCTTGGCCACTTCCTCCCACAGAGTGAAAAAGTTATTCCTCCATTCTTGCCCATGGCTCAATTGCCCCTGTAAAAACAATACCAGGAAGTATAGCATTTCTTATCCTTTTGCGCCATCCAATCTTGAGGGTGTGGGAAACACCTTCATCAAGGGGTTGGGCCCACTTTCAGGGTCGATTTGAGCTTGTGTTACCGTTCAGCCTTTCGGGGTGATCCAGCTCCTGGAAAACTAATCACAATTTTATATGGGTTTAAAAAAAAAAGGTTCTTATGTTACTTTTCTCAGGACAACCTGACCTTAGTGCGGGAGAAGTCTGGTTGAGGCCCTCTCACTCGGCGGTCAATACCCATAGGGGTTGCCTCCCTCGGTAGACCATACACACCGCAGTGGAGGGTCCTGCCCCGGTCTTGCCTTCTCCCTTTCCTCCTTCCAGACTTGTCCTCTTTATCTGGTGCCCTTAATTCATGCAGAGACTCATTGCCAGAATATTAGTTCCTCTTTAGTCTCAGTTTCAGTTCTCCAGGAGTGGACTCAACCCTTCAAGCTTTGGTAGTTATTGGTCCTTTTATTCTGGATGCATGGATCCAACCCCTTTCTGCTGTTCTCACAGCTGTTTCAGTAGTAAGTAAAACAAGGTACAGTCCCTCCCATTGGAGTTTCAATGATTCTTCCCTCCAGGATTTTATTAAGACCTTGTCTCCTGGTTGTATCTTATGAATAGCAAATCCTAAAGGTGGTGTTTGAGCCATCATCCCAATTTCTCTTAGCTCTTGTAATCTCCTTCCAATGGTAATTATATATTTCTGGATACTACGATCCTTAACTACATTGTTCCCTAGAGGCATCCCTT